>NC_059294.1:19369974-19374974 GCF_017591435.1 Portunus trituberculatus
AACAGTGACGGAAAATAGCACAAAATGTTGAAGAACTAACCAAATAACACACACAAAAAAACAACATCGCAGGAAAACAATAACATGTATATGAACTTAGCCGGATAAAAACTGGGAGAAGCAGACGAATAGCAGAGGAACGTACGTCAGTCCAAGAAAAACATTTACAAAAGAATAACAGATATTGAAAAAAAAAAAATAATAATAATAAAAAGTAAAAACAAAAAAAACAAAAAAATAGCTGAAATTCCTAACTTAAGATGAACGTAGAAAAAATGACTTAGAAAAAAAAATAATAATGACCAAAGGGAGCCGCCGTGGTACAGTGGAACCATGCGTGCTTTGGGGTCCGAGGGGTCTCTAAGCGCACAGGTTCGAATCCTGTCCACGGTCCGAGTGTAGGTTGAGCTTCCTCACTCGGGGCAAGGGTTTCCTAGCGGGTGAGATTTGAGATAAGAGCCACCCCAAAATGTATCCCCTTTAGCCCATAAATTCCCGTGAAAAGCTCACATGGTATTAAAAAATAAATACGAGGCAGATAACTGCAATATCACTAACACTTCAGAGTCTGCGCAAAGTCTCCAAGAGTCACTTAGATATAAAAGAGCAACATAAAAGAGATCAAGCACATTATCGATACACATAAACACGGCCTTTCAATAATGATCGCTGAAGCAAAACCAGAAAGAAAGAGAAAACGATAAGAAAAATATGACGAGAATAGACCCATTAATTCAGATGGACGAGGAGCGAATAAAGATGATATTGACAATAAAGAAAAGAAATAGTGACGGAAAAAAAAGAACTGTCTAATCCTGCTCGATAGGTAAGTGTCACCTGGGCTCTTTATGATTCTATTCATTACAACTGACGAGGGAAATTCCTGGAACGAGGGAGAAGCGAAGGTGATTATGAAGGAAAGAAGGAAAAAATGCCAAAAGACTGGAAACGGTGAAGACTATCAGTACGTTATGGTGTGTGCGTGTGTGTGTGTGTGTGTGTGCACCTGCCTGCTACCTCTCTCTCTCTCTCTCCATACAAGTCCCGGTGCATAAAAGCAAAGGGAAAATGTAAGTAAACGGCACCATATTTTTGGATTAATAGCTTCCTTTACCTATTTATGTCCTCTTGTGGTTTAGTGCCTTTTTAAGCCCCAAAGTTCACGTCAGGTTATGTAGAGGCGGCAATCATGCGAGGAAGGCTGTGGTGGTGCTAGTGGTAGTGGTGGCGGTGGAGACAGTATCAGTGACGGTGTTGGTGCTGGTGGTGGTGGTGGTAGCAATCTTTTGTTGTGGTAATTCAAGTTAACAGCAATGCATAAGGCGAGTTGTGAGCTGCGAATAATCAGCCTTGCAAATTTCCACACTTATACCTTTCACAGTTCCAGCAGCTGCACGGTAACGCGACTCACCCCCACCACCACTACCACGATCACCGCCACAAAGGGTTATTGCTCTCACGGGTATGGATTCTCACTCTGCAGTAATCTCGCTCGTTGATGTGACGCTAAAATGAACCGGAGCGTCATTGTGGCTGGAGGTGTTATTGCAGTGTCCTTTACGTCTCCTGGGAAGTACTGCCAGGAAATTATTATTTACATGGGTTAGTTTATAAGTGATGGAAACTGGAGGTGAATGGTATTAAAGTAACAGGGAAAGAAGGATGTTATATAAATATGTTAGTGATTATATATTTCTTATAATGAAGTAAGACACCATCAAGATAGGCAATAATAAGCAAGTCAGATGACAAAATATTAAGGTTAAGTTAAGTAGCCCGTTTTACAATTCATTTCTTCAACTTAGTAGTGTTGTTTACATTTGTTCGTATTCTATTCATGAAGTGAACAAATACTAGAAATGTAGATTAATAAGGTAATTAAATTCAGAAGCATCACAAGTAATAATTGTTCAGAGTTGTTATGTAAGTAATGAACCGATTTCATGTTCATTTTGTTCCGTAAGTGTGGATTCCTATATATCAATTTTGATCTGCATGAAGTAAGATAGATTGCAAAAGTATATTTACATGAAGCAATTAGAAGCAACTGTCTGCTGAAATCGATATAAATAAAACCTACATATATTTTTCCTTGTTTCTGATCGACTTTTTATCCCCCAATGTGCAGCTAAAAGTACAGCAAATGTGCAGTAAAAAACGAGCAAAAATTAAACCGAACACAATCACAATAATTCTCTCTCTCTCTCTCTCTCTCTCTCTCTCTCTGTTTGTGCAGTCCCTTGTATATATTTTCCACGGCTTCTCCTCTTCCTCCTCCCTCTCTTCCTCCTCTCCTCTTCTACCTCCTCTACGCGTCCTCCTCCTCCTTTCTCTTCCCTCTTCCTCCTCCTTCTATTTTCGATAACATTTCTTTTTCTTATTCTTAATTTACATCACTATGCTCTTATCTTCCCTTACTCCTTTATTTCTCCCTCTTTATTGGTCCTCTCGCCACCACAACCACCACCACCACCACCACCACCATCACCATCTCGGGGCGTAAAGGCGGCCAGGCGGGCAGGGATTAGTGGCAGGGCTGCAGCGTGGAGGGGAAATTCAAGCTGGTGGAGAACGACTCATGTTTGTTAATTGCTGTAAATCGTCCTTTTCTCCCTTCCTTTCCCCTTCTCTCTCTCTCTCTCTCTCTCTCTCTCTCTCTCTCTCTCTCTCTCTCTCTCTCTCTCTCTCTCTCTCTCTCTCTCCTTGTCTTCCTTCCTTTGCCTTCCTTATGGTAGTCTTCCATGAGAGTCATCTTGAGCTGTTCGATTCAGTGATTCTTTTCATACAGAGAGAGAGAGAGAGAGAGAGAGAGAGAGAGAGAGAGAGAGAGAGAGAGAGAGAGAGAGAGAGAGAGAGAGAGAGAGAGAGAGAGAGAGAGAGAGAGAGAGAGAGATTTAACATCCACCTGTTAAGTGACACGAAATGTTAATCATACGACTAACTTTAAATGAGGAAAAGAGGCGTCCTACTCGTCAGTCCTTCTCCCTCTCTCCCTCCATCTGTCTCTCTCCCACCCTCCTCCCTCTTCCCTCCGTCCTTTCCTCCATTCGATCGGCAAACTAATTTAATCAGCAGATCATTTAATATCTTGCTCGGATATCTCGGCTGAGAAACGACGAGATCTCGCTCAGTATATGGAAATTTCCCAGGAGAAGCTACTTACCTTATCCTTCTACCTGAGGGTGCACCAAGCCGACACGGGCAGAGTGGGGCAATGGAGAGCAGGGGAAGGGAATGATGGAAGGAAAGCGTTTAATACTAAAAATACTGAGGCTTTTTAGTTTTCTGCGAGTAGAAATAATTTGAGAGTGTCTCCTGGAACACAGTATCCTCTGAGAACTGAGAATAGGTAAGGGATGATTGAGTGTAGTCGAGAGGTGAGCTATATGAGAAATACTGAGGTTTTTCTGTGCATTCGTGGAGTAAAAATTGACCTTGCCTCCTTGAACACTGGAACACATGGAAATTAGGAGTAGGTAAGGGACGATTGTGTGCAGCGATTGGGTGTTGTACGAAGAAAAAAAAATAAGGAAGATATTTAGGTGTTTGCTGAGAACAGAAAAAAAAAGACCTCTCCTTTAACTGTGAACAGGAAAGGGACTTAGGCTGAGAAGTAATGACCATGCAGCCCAGTAGTAACTCGCCAAAGTTTCTAACCCAGCATTGTGTGGTATACAGACAGACCTTACTCACTGGAAACCAATAAGAGGTATTTCTTTTGCAGCCAATTGATTTAGACCGATTAGGATTCATGTTTGAAATTTCTTGCTTTCTAATATTTTTAACTGCACCATATGATTAGTCGGGTTGTCGAGACTGTTTCTCCTATCAGTAATTTGGAAATTATGTTAATCCATCACTAACACTATAAAAAAGAACACCCTAAAAAATCCTTACAACTTCAGCCTGGGCCATTGAAAGTGGTGGAGCTGTGGTGAGAAAGTGCTTCAGAATATGGCCCAGGGCAAGACGAGGGATGACAAAAGGAGGAGGAGGAGGAGAAGGAGGAGGAGGAGGAGGAGGAGGAGGAGGAGGAGGAGTATGTGGTGGTGGTGATATATATGATGACTGATATATAAGGTAAATACTTGTTATATGCAGTTAGATAATGTATATTCTATATTTGATTATGTTTAGCAATTCATACGTGTGTGTGTGTGTGTGTGTGTGTGTGTGTGTGTGTGTGTGTGTGTGTGACTTCAGAACAGTACCGGTATAAGATGTTCACGTACAGGTGCCTTCGTTTCACATAAAAGGTTGACAGCTATTTTGAATTATTTAGTGACTCATTTCTCGCTACACACACTACCGCGTTTCTTTCCCTCCATGCTTCAAGGGGGAGCTACTACAAAAACGACACGAAGGTGAAATAGACTCCCACAGAGCACCTTTGTACAATATCGAAGTCGACCATGTTCGAAATTGTTCAGTCTCGCGAATCCCTCTATCTCCATTACCGCTGCCTTCTTATTTCAAGTGTCAAGGGAAGCTGCTACTACAACGACACTATTGTATTACCACACACAACGAAAAGAATAAGAAAAAAACATGCACAAACAAGTAATTAAACCAGCTCTGCGTGCCGGAAAGTCGCAATCATCCCTGCCTGTCCTTTCATCCTGTTGTTCCCGTGTCTGCTTTGCTTGTCTGGGCAGGGGAAGCACGTGCCTGTATCTGCTTGCTCTACCACGCTTGTGACACAGAGGACCTTTGCGGGGCGGCGAGAGAAAGAGTAGGGAAGGGCAGTGAGAGGTATGGATGGAGAAGAGAACTGAGAATATATACGTGGGAGAAGGGAGGAATGAGAGATATCAACAGAGAAAGAGAGAAAGGGAAGGGAGATGACAGGAGGGCGAGTGGAGGGAGGGAGGCAAGAAGGGAGTTGGCGGGAGATGAGCTTCGGTCCGGTTAACTTCACGGCTCAGATAAGTTACCTGGACGCCACCTGGTTCGCGTGAGTTAGGGGGATTCAGAGCAGCGCGAGAAGGGTTGGATGATGA
>NC_059294.1:19377474-19399974 GCF_017591435.1 Portunus trituberculatus
GGTGGTGGTGGTGGTGGTGGCAGGTGGTGGTGGTGGTGGTGGTGGTGGTGGTGGTGGCAGTGGTGGTGGTGGTGGTGGTGCTGGTGCTGGTGGCAGCTGGTGCAGCAGCAGCGGCAGCAGCAGCAGTGGTGGTGGTGGTGGTGGTGGTGGTGGTGGTGGTGGTGGTGGTAATGGTGGTGGTGTAGTAGTAGTAGTAATAGCAGTAGGTAGTGGCAGCAGCAACAGTATAGCGGCAATGGATTGTACGGTAGCAGGCGTGTGGCGACTGCCGGGGCAGCAGCAGCAGCGGTAGTAGTAAGAGCAGTAACAACAGCAGTAGTAGCAACATCAACATGAGTAGAAGCAGGAGTAGCAGAAACAGTTATATAATAGTAATAGTAATAATGGCAGTAGTAACGGGCCCTCCTAGAGGCACGAGCTACTCGCCTCATTGCTCTCTACAAAGCCACTCGGTGAAAGCCTCGGTTAATGGGTAGCGCGAAGACACATGGTATCTATATACATTCCATACCATTCGAGCCTCAGTGAACTCATCTTCGGTGCACAGTAATGGCAAGAGGCCACTCTGCCGCCACGCCGCCACCGCCCCACGCCACGCCACGCCATCCCACCGCTGCGGTGCGCTGCTTTTTCATAACGTTACTCTTTCTGGCTTTGAAAATGCTCTTCCCTTCCTTTTTCCTCTCCCTTCCTTCGCCCCACAAGCTTAATACCTTTTAAAAGAAAATAAAAGCTCTTTTCTCATTTTTCCATCTGTGTGTGACCAGAAGGGATCTTTTACTTTTCTTCCCCTCTAGTTTTCCCCTTTCATCGGACAGCTCTCGAGTCAAACGGGAAAATACCCCAAACGAATCGTGGGTGCAAACTTTCCGACACGTTGTAGTAGTAATTCGAACCCTATCTTTTTTCCCTCGTTTATGAAGGTATTGGCATTTCTTCCCTTTTTACCCCAAGACTTCAGCCATCTTCACCCTAACTTAAGATTCTATGCAAGGGAAAGAGAACAAAAGAAATGCACAGAGATAGGAAAGAGGTGCATAGTTAGTCGCCTCTTGGACTATTATATCTGTGTGTGTGTGTGTAATTCACCTCGGTCGTCTCCTGGTCACCCAGCCAGTCTTCCCCATTACGGAGCGAGCTCAGAGCTCATAGACCGGTCTTCGGGTAGGACTGTGTGTGTGTGTGTGTGTGTGTGTGTGTGTGTGTGTGTGTGTGTGTGTGTGTGTGTGTGTTACCCAGTCAGAGCTCATTATTTTCGATCTTCGTTGAGACCAGGCACACACCACACACCGGGACAACAAGGTCACAACTCCTCGATGTGTACTCACTGCGTGTCTCAGGAGAAAACCTGCACTGGCCATTGCAAGGTTGCGAGAATTATACATTGATACTGACCGCTTCTCCTTTTCGTCCATCCCTCGCCGCTTGACTTACCTGTTATCTATTCAGCCCCGACCCGACCGTCCCTCTGCGTTAGCCACTGCGTCTCGGCAACCTCATGCATTCCTCCCCTTGCCTCCCTCACCCCCAATGCTCAAAGGCACTGCTCACCCTGCTCATCCTCCCCTCGAGCTTAACTCCAGCCCTGCACACTTGAGATTTGCAGTCTGATCGTGTACAGCTTTTAATTTGTTTCTTGCGACGATGCTTGCTTGCTTGCTTGCTCTCTCTCTCTCTCTCTCTAAACTTGATACAGCTAGCCAGAGAGAGAGAGAGAGAGAGAGAGAGAGAGAGAGAGAGAGAGAGAGAGAGAGAGTGAAGATATGAAGACACAGAGACGGTAAAAAGTGCTTGAAGGAGATAATAATGGAAAGGAAGAGACTAGAATGATGAGAAGGACAGACTAATGAAAAGAAGGAATAAAAAGAATAAAGAATAAAGAAAGAAACAGGTGAAAAATGTGATAGAAACAAATAGTGCTGAATAGAAGAAAACAGGAATAATGAAAGAGAAGGAGCGTAGGGCAAACAGAAGAAAAAAGTGATCATAGCAAGCAATGAGGAAAAACAGAGAGGAAAAAAAAAATGAGGCTGCGTGTGTAGAAAAGGGAAGACAAGAGGAAAGAGGAGATAAGTGCCGCATCTTAAAAAAAAAAAAAAAAATTGTGATGATAAATGAATAGATAAAGAAAAGTCACTTCAGATCAAACGGCACTAAAGTTGTAATGCACCAGCAGGTAATTTCAGATTTTGTATTAGTTCACTGACTCATGAAAAGAGGTGAGGGTATTGTAGCAGTGTGTGTGTGTGTGTGTGTGTGTGTGTGTGTGTGTGTGTGTGTGTGTGTGTGTGTGTGTGTGTGTGTGTGTGTGAGTGAATGGGTGGGTGGAGGTGGGTTGGTGTCTTAGCTGCCTCATTTTATTTAGTTCCATAAGTTTGGGTGTAATGAAGTATAAAGATAATGTAAAAAAAAGATACTGAATTGATGTATTTTCTACCACAGTTCATGTCATCTGTCTCTCTCTCTCTCTCTCTCTCTCTCTCTCTCTCTCTCTCTCTCATGATAAATTTTTCTTTGGTATATTTATGCGTTTTTTCCCTAAATTTCATGTCTACCTTGGTTATACTTCGCGGCGTCTCCTTTTTTGCCATTTTCCATCTCATTTCCTGATTTTCTGCACATCTCAGTTTACGTCTTGCATTTCACTCGTGGTTCACTCCATTACTGCTTATCTCTTCGTCCTTTATCTCCTCTATCCCAGTATTTCCGGTTTCAAATCTTCTTTACTCTCGAGTCTTAAATGTTTGTAATTCTCTCCCTGTTGGTCCCTAATTTTCTTTCCTTTATATTCCTTGTCTTAAATTTCCCTTACTATAGTCTTAAATATCTCTAATTTTCTCCCTATCCGTCCCTAATTATTTTCTATCTAACTCTATACTCTTTTGTTGTTTTTCCGCATTATTTTTTTCTTTTTCTACATTTCACTCATTCATATGTCTCCATTATTCTGTCTTTCCTCCTCATTCTGTATTCCTTGTCTCATTTCTTTTGTTTTATTCATTGGGTTTCAAGTATCACAGTCTCCGCTATCCTCCATTTCTCTCTGTTCTAATTTTCCTCATATCTTTCTCCCGATTATGATTCTTTTCATGCCTTATTTTTTGTCCATCTCTACTTATTTTTGTGTCCTTCAGTCATTACATTATTACGTAGTTCTATCTTCTTTATATTATTCATTTTCTTTCTATATATCTTCCTCCGAGGAATAATTCTATTTCGGCCTCATTCCCATTCTATTTCTCCTTATTTATCAATCTGTTTTTCATTACACATCATGTACCACTATCTTAATAATCTTGGTATATTTACTTTCTCCTCTCGCTCATATAAGCTTCCCTCATACGGATGAAAATGATTATCTTTCAACCGAATTACTAATCCATTTCTATTCGTATTTATTTTTCGATCTGTTATTCATTTAACATTTCGCACCACTTTCTTCACAATCTTCTAAATTCACTTTTCGTCTATTGTACTGTACCTAGTATACTCCCCGTGTATGAAGCAAGATTTATTCTTTTCTAACCTCATTGCCGGTTTTTTTACACTTCCTTATCTATTTTTCCTTACACACTACGCCTCTTCATAATCTTCTAAATTAATTTCTTTCCTACCGTTGCCACATTATAAATCTTTTCTGGTATTCGCCTAGCCTTACCCTCCTCCAGTCAGGCAGCTTCTCACCGACCACATCCACGAATAATCACATCCCTCATCAAAATAAAAATAACCGTGGTTTTCCTCTGAGGCAGAAGAGGGCTGCAACCCCAGGAGAGAGCATGTGACTTGGCTTCTTCCTGTGCACTCCTCGCCAATGAATAACGTTACGCGAAAAGTTAATAATCCCGAGGAGGATATAATTAGAATTTCAATTAAATCTAGAAAGTGCGTTGAATGTTGTATGCAGTGGGATGGAAAATTGTGAGGATAGCGAACCCGCGCCGCTGCGAGGAAGGAGGGAGAACCAGGACGGACGGATGGATGGATGGATGGATGGAAGAAGGACAGGAAGAAAAGAGGGAAGCAAGGAGGGCAAGAGGATTAAAGGGAATGTCCGTGAAAGGTGAGGGAGAGTGATGGAGGCGATTGTTGGAGACAGTGAGTAGTGGAGTTAAAGGGGAAGCGGGAGGCGTGCGTGTTGTGTTGCGGTGTTGTGTGTGTGTGTGTGTGTGTGTGTGTGTGTGTGTGTGTGTGTGTGTGTGTGTGTGTGTGTGTGTGTGTGTGTGTGTGTGTGTGTGTGTGTGTGTGTGTGTGTGAGAGAGAGAGAGAGAGAGAGAGAGAGAGAGAGAGAGAGAGAGAGAGAGAGAGAGAGAGAGAGAGAGAGAGAGAGAGAGAGAGAGAGAGAGAGGTGGGGATGAAAGAGGAATGAGAAACAAGGGGTAGGGGAAGAGGGAAAAGAAGGGGATGGGTAGGGGGAGAGGAAGAGGGTGATCTAAGATGAACGTCAAAGGCAACTCTTTTTTCATGAAAGCTGTCATGAAAAAAGGGATGTCAGATGTCACTTTTGTTAAAAACATATCTATGAAAACTGCTTCATCGAATAGGAGGCGTCTGTACATACAGGTAAATAGTTGTGACATCAAAGAAATTAAAATGTTACAAGTTCGACGTCACAAATATCTATAATAAGAATCATTTATATTTCCAAAATAATATAAAATGTTGTCATGTAAAAAATTCCTAAAGGCTGCCATAACATTCAAACTCATTATTTTGTGCCTAAGGTGAAGAAAAAGTTATACTCATACTATATGACAAAGTAAACCAAATGAATTGCACTGACCTACAGTATGTTGTAGCACGCCCTGACCGCTGCAGTGACTGGAAATCGTGTCAAGTCAAGAGCAACAAGAAAAACAACACGTGAATGCTGCAAATTCCATGTGTTGCCGCCATAGCCACTCCGTGTAACACAACTAAGTGATGGTGTACTCTGTGAACATGCCACTAACAAAGCATACCCGGAGGTCCACTCAGAATGCACTAAAGGCTCCAAAGATCTGCGGGTTATAATACTTGACTACCTTTGCGACTACGCTTTACACACTCATCCCTGCCTTGCTTCGACGCCAGACTGTGCTGCGGACGGAGGCACGAGCATGGAACTCCCCAGGACATTTCATTACAGAGTTCCGCGTCGTTTACCTCGCCTTTCTGAACACAAAGCAACGCAGAAAGTTAAGGTGCAATGGACGCCGGGAAGGTACTTTACACCACTCGCCACATTTATGAGGCGCGACTTGCTTTTCCTGGTGTGACCCGCGACTCGTGGGAGAGAAGAGGAGGAGGAGGAAATCTGAGTGGAACTATCTCCTGAAGATGACGACTATGAAAGGAAGGAAAGACGAAGTGCAGTTTTTTGGCACAATGAGAAAAAAAGAGAATATAAAAACTCTAGAAAGTGCACTTGGATATTGAAAAATGGAGGATTCAGGCGAGTTTTCAGATTACTTTTATCTTTGAGGGAGAAAATCTGATGAGAAATAAAAAGGATATATTTCCCATATATAATTAACTCCTCCCCTTCCCTCCCTTCAAACTCCCTTTAACATCCACAAGAAAATAAAAGGCAGAAGTTATATATAGAAGGTCTACTGTTAAGGGGCAGGACCTGTGAACTTGGACTCCGGGTGAGATGTGGAGAAGAAAAACTATACGCTGACGAAAAGCTTTTTTGAATGGAATTTCGAGTCCGTAGATTTTCTGTGAAGATTCGGTAAGATTTTTCTTTCCGATGTAGTTTTGAATGATTTTGAGTGAGTTTTTGAGTGGACATCCAGTACACGTCAAGGTAAATTTAACGGAGTGAATGATTAAAAAACATGATGGACACTTCAAACGGAGACTGATGTAATGAACAGTCAAATAAAAGGGCAAACCATCATTCTACAGTCCTCTTTTTATGTAGTTTTGCATTTTTTGTGAGTGACACTTTGAATGGACATCGATTACACGTCAAGGTGAATATAACACAGTGAAAAAGTTAAAAGACATGATGAACACTTGAATAGGAGACAAAAGAATAGTCAAATAAGAGGAAAAATAATCTTACTCTAGTCCTCCATATGTAAAAACCTGAACTAAAGCAGCTACCACGTGACTTTAAACATTTAAAGCTCGTTAAAGTTAAAGTTCGTTGGTTTTAGTTCTGGTATCGATCACATCTGATGCTCTCCAGAACATCAGCAAGGTGAACCCAACTCCCCACCGTGGCACTCCAACCACTGCTGTAACCTCTCAGTAAACAAGTTAAACGCATGAGCCCGGGCGAGACTCGATCTGCCGACGTTAGCAATGCAAGATCAACGTGTTACCACTGCACTAGTACAGAGGTTACTTTTATGTTTTTTAATGTGGTGGGACACAAAGGATACCTCTCAATACATTTTTTCTTTCTTTCGGGCAGTAAATCTCCCATTCCAAGTTTTCGTTATTTTGTGTAAGAAAAGACTGGTACGCGAGGATGGCTGGGAATCGATGGGGAGGAAACTATTTCGGTTGCATCCTTAAAACATGTGCGTCTGAACGAGTCTGTTCCCGCCATGTCTTTTTTGGGGGGATGCTAAGAAGGGTTCCGTAATGCTGCTTTTTTTTCTTTTCTTTTTTTTGACAATATAGGTGTTGTCGTTGCTATCGTCCTTCTCTTCCTCCTCCTTCTCCTCCTCCTCCTCCTCCTTCCTACTCCTCCTCCTCCTCCTCCTCTTCCTCCTCCTCCTCCTCCTCCACCTCCTCCTCCTCAACTCCTCGGTAGTATAGTGGTTAGTATCCCCGCCTGTCACGCGGGAGACCGGGGTTCGATTCCCCGCCGGGGAGATAAGTTTTAAAATCCAAAAGAGTCTTAGCCTCAACAATTGGTCCACTCATAACAGAAAACGGAAACCAAATAGATAACGAACTTGAAATGGCAAACGTCCTAAATAGATTCTTCTCAACAGTCTTCACGACTGAAGATGTCCAAAATAGTCTGCCCATGCCAGAGCCTCAGGCACAAGGCAAAACACTGCCTGACTTCATAGTTACAGAAAATGAAATCCTCACAGTCATGAACAGCATGAACGTAAACAAAACGCCTGGACCAGACAAGATATCACCCAGGCTTCTCAAAGAAGCGAAAAATGAGCTCGTGAAACCACTCACGATTATATTCAATAAAACTTTACAAGCAGGAAAGTCCCCAGGAGTGGAAGCTAGCAAATGTCACGCCCATTTTCAAGAAAGGAAATAAATCACTCCCAGCTAATTACAGACCAATCAGCCTTACTTCAGTAGTGTGCAAGCTGATGGAAACGATAATCAGAGATAAGATTGTCAAATTTTTAGAAGAAAATAAGATCATGAAGGATTCACAACATGGTTTCAGAAACAAGAGATCCTGCTTAACAAACCTACTAGACTTCTTTTATGAAGTTTTTAACTCGTATGACGAGACAAAAGCAGTGGATGTTATTTATCTTGATTTCCAGAAAGCTTTCGACACTGTCCCTCACAAGAGGCTAATCAGCAAAGTAAAAGCTCACGGCATAGCTGGAAATACCCTGAAATGGTTGGAAGACTGGCTCTCTGACAGAAAGCAACGAGTTGTTATAAATGGAAAAGAATCAGAGTGGCACAATGTGAAAAGTGGTGTTCCTCAAGGCTCTGTATTAGGACCAGTTCTTTTCATTGTTTATATTAATGATATTGATGAAGGAATCACTTGTAAAATAAGCAAATTCGCGGACGACACCAAAATAATGAGCAAAGTTACATCAACGTCACAATGGCAAGAACTACAGTGTGACTTAAATAAACTGACACGCTGGGCAGAAAAATGGCAAATGAAATTCAATATAGAAAAGTGTAAAGTCCTACACATTGGAAGTAACAATGTACAAGCAAAATACGTAATGAGTAATGTACCTCTGGAAAGTGCTGAGAATGAAAAAGATCTTGGTGTTGTGGTGTCTAAAGATCTCAAGCCGAGCAAACACTGCACAGAAGCAGTAAAGAATGCAAATAAATTAGTTGGGTTCATTGGAAGAACCTTTGAATTTAAATCAGAAAAAGTTATCCTTACTTTATATAACTCATTGGTGCGTCCTCAGCTTGAATACTGTGTGCAGTTCTGGTCACCATATTACAGAAAAGACATTGAAAAACTGGAAAGGATCCAGCGTAGAGTGACCAAGATGATTCCGAGATTGAGAAACAAGCCGTATGAGGAACGACTGGAAGCATTAAATTTATTCAGCTTAACAAAGCGCAGGATAAGAGGAGACCTAATCGAAGTTTTCAAAATTTTTCAGGGATACAACAACCTTGATGTCAATAAATATTTTACTATTGATCATTCCACCATAACAAGGAATAATGGATTTAAAATTACACCAAAACGCTTTAAAACCCACGAGGCAAAGCACTTTTTCTTTAATAGAATAGTTAACATTTGGAATAAGCTTCCTTCTGAAATAGTAAACAGTACTTCCATTGCATCATTCAAAAACAAAATTGATAAATATTTAAAGAATAACCCCAACAAGCTCTCTTCTTGTCTGAATAATTAAACATGATACTATATTAACTTTCTTATAGATAGATATGTAGAGTTCACCGTAGGGTGAATAATAGAATCTCCTTTCATCCTTTCCTGTGAAAATTCCATGTCAGTTTTTTCCATACTGCATGGTACTTTTCCAAGCTATTTTCCATGCCAGCGAAAGCTGGAGGGAGTGGTGGGTGGGGAGGAGCCTTCTCCTGTACTGTCCTGTCTCTCTTATCTGTAGCCAGTTAGAAGTAGTTACCAAACAGCCTCGAAAGGACCAACAGGTCTGTTGCTGTTTGGCTTTCCTTTCTATTCCTTTGTATTCCTCCTCCTCCTCCTCCTCCTCCTCCTTCCTTCTTCCTATCCACCATGTTTCACTTCATCATCATCATCATTATCATTATCATCATCACATTCTTATTTTACCTCTTCTTCTTCTTCTTCTTCTTCTTCTTCTTCTTCTTGTCCTCTCCTTCTTATTACTATCATAATTATCATCATTACTCTCTTCATTTTTCTTCTTTTTTTTCTTCTTCCTGCTCCTCCTCTTCCTCCTCCTCGTCTTCTCCCACTTCTTCCCATTCCTCCCTCTTCTCTTCCATTTAGTACCGTACAATAGACAATGCAAAACCTCCAACACAATTACCACCACCACCACCACCACCACCAACACTGCTGACATTTCCAACACCTTCTCTTCCTTCCACTCCACTAACTTCATTCTTCATCTTTCACATCTTTTTCCCTCTTTCGTCTCCTCTATCAACATTTTCTTTGTCACTTCCACTTGCAACATTTCCTCGTCTTCCTTCGTTTTCTTTCCCGCTGCCAATTCCTCCTCTTCTTCCTCCTCCTCCTCCTCCTCCTCCTCCTCCTCCCTTTCCTCCTCCTCCTCTCTTTCTTCCTCCTTCTCCCTTTCCTCCTCCTCCTCCTCCTCCTCCTCCTCCCTTTCATCCTCCTCCTCCTCCTCTCTTTCCTCCTCCTCCTCCTCCTCCTCCTCCTCCTCCTCCTCCTCTCTTTCCTCCTCCTCCTCCTCCTCCTCCTCCTCCTCCTCCTCCTCCTCCTCAGTGATGTGGCACCCCTGCAGTACATGAGGAAGTCTACGTTGCACATCCTGAAGGTTGTTTTATTCTCTCTCTCTCTCTCTCTCTCTCTCTCTCTCTAAACTTGATACAGCTAGCCAGAGAGAGAGAGAGAGAGAGAGAGAGAGAGAGAGAGAGAGAGAGAGAGAGAGAGAGAGAGAGAGAGAGAGAGAGAGAGAAACACTGAAACAAGTAGTGGATGATCATCAAATATAATTTCGCAACACTACACTTTCAATGTATTACGATTTCATTCATATCTGCCGTGTATAAAAAAAACATATGAGAGAGAAAGAGAGGCAAAAAAAAAAAAAAAAGGGAAAAGAAAAAGGAAAAGAAAAAAGGAGCAGAACTCGTTGTAATACATTTCTTTTCCTGACGGTAACTTTTTTATTAGCATTTACATATTACGTCATGCAACTTCAGTACTAAAATGCTAATATATGTAAAAAGCAGCACAATTTGAAAGGGGAAAGAGAAAGAGAGAGAGAGAGAGAGAGAGAGAGAGAGAGAGAGAGAGAGAGAGAGAGAGAGAGAGAGAGAGAGAGAGAGAGAGAGAGAGAGAGAGAGAGAGAGAGAGAGAGAGATTTGTGGACGCTTTGATGAGATGATTCCCGGACTGAGGTGTTCTCGTGTGGTGTGCGTGAGGGGAAGCAAACCCACGAGTCATGACAACTTTCTTGCTGTCAAAAGTGGAGTAAAGTTGCCAAGAAACACTCTCATCCGGGCCATCCCAAATCAAACCGAGCGCGAAAAGAACATGGAAAGGAGGAGGAGGAGGAGGAGGAGGAGGAGGAGGAGGAGGAGGAGGAGGAAGAGAAAAAAGAAAAACAAGAAGAAAAATGAACATGGTAAAAGATTAAAAGAAAGAAAAACAGACCAGATGGAAGACGGAAGGCAAGGAATAGGAGAACGATTAAGGAAGGGAAGCAAAGAAGTAAACGAAAATATTGGGATAAACGAAGATGGAAACAGACGTAGACAATAACTTTGGGAAGACGAATGGAGGAGAAGGCGAGTGGATGGATGGAGGAGGAAAAAGGAGAAGGAGGAGGAGGAGGAGAAAGAGGACGACGACGACGACGAGAAGGAAGAAGGAGAAGGAAGAGAGGGAGGAAGGGAAAAGGAAGCTAACTAATAAAGAAGGTAGGGAGGGAGGAAGGATGGAAGAAATACGATAATGGCCCACATTAAGAGAGAGGGAAAGAGGGTCGCTAAGATAGTGAGGGAGGGAGCAAAGGAGGGAAGAAGGGAAGAAGGGAGGGAAGGAGGAAGGAAGGAGGGGTCTTGGGAGGGTAGGGGTGATAATGCTAATCGGAGAGGGGAGGGAAGGAAGTCAAGACGATAAGGAATGGGGAAGTACTCAAAAAACAGGGAAAGGGAAGAATGAAAGTAGAGGGAAGGGATACGGATTAAGATAGATGGGCAGACAGACAGACGGACAGACAAACGAAGACATAAAAAGGGCAAACAATGATAGACAGACACTCAAATATGTAGAGAGACACAGATAAGTAGATAAATACAGAGTGACAGGTGAGTTTAATTGACACACGAACAAATGGACAGATAAATGGACAAAGAATGAGGTAAATGGGATGCAAACACACAAACATATTGACAGACAGATGCAGATAGACAGACAATGAATTCAGACTGACAGAAAAATAGTCGGGAATATGTACAAAGAGAAAAAAAAGACGGATAGACAAACGGACAGATATACAGAAACTTAGTCAGACAGATAGACAGACAGACAGACGGATAGACTTTTCTAGATAAAACGAAGGGCTGGAACGAATACAAGTACGAAAAAAAAACACATACATCCAGAAAACTATTGCAGGCAGTGATGATTAAAAAAAGAGAGACACGAGAAACATGAAGGAAAACATTGAACTCTAAATACACACACACACACACACACACACACACACACACACACACACACACACACACACACACGTTTCTTGTGTCTTTTTCTAGTTTTTTCCAGTTTTCTTCCATTCCAGACCATTACGGTGGCGGCGGCGATGACGACAGCAGAGGAGGAGGAGAAAGAGGAGGAGAAAGAGGAGGAAGAGAAGGAGAAGGAGGAAGAGCAGGAGGAGGAGGAGGAGGAGGAGGAGGAGGAGGAGGAGGAGGAGGAGGAGGAGGAGGAGGAGGCGCAGCGTGAGAGACAAGAAGAGGAAGAAGAACAAGAGAAGACGGAGGAAGAGCAGCAGGAGATGTACCAGTAAAAGAGGAAGCTCCTGAGAGGAAGAAGAGACAGGAAGATGGAAAGAAGGAAGTCAGAGGAAAAGAAATATTCATAAAAAAGCAGGGAAGAGAGAGAGAGAGAGAGAGAGAGAGAGAGAGAGAGAGAGAGAGAGAGAGAGAGAGAGAGAGAAATTCACGATCCGCGTTTTCATCGTATTTACAGCTTTCTGCTTCAGTAATCCCCAGGAGGAATCTTTTCCACTTAGCGGGGATAAAATCTTTTGTGTCCCTAAATAATGTTTCAGTGGTGGCACAAGAGAATCGCCGTGGGATGTGTGTGCATAACATATAGACCTGTATTCAGAAACGCTTCTCTCTCTCTCGTACGCCACGACTATTTTCAAAAGCCACAAAGATAAGCCAGGTTATGAAAAGTTGTTCTAGTGTTTTTAATGTAGAAATGCTATTAGTCTATCAGTAGAGCCAGACCACCCTTGAAAATACGCGTAACTAGAGCCTCTTGGGAGTAGTGGAGGTGGGGCATAGAAATGTTTCAGAGTATGGACTATCCGCTTGTGCCTAACCGCTAGCGACCACCACCACCACCATCACCACAATCATCACCACCACCACCACCACCACCGCTGCAAAATTTACAAGACGACGAAAACGAAAAAAAAAAAAAAAGTATAAGAGGAAAATGAAATAACTGGATGTACTTCTGACATTGCTCTTGGAGGGGGAGAAGGCTTTAAAGGAAATCAAAACAGGACCGAGAAGAATTAATAAAAGAAGATACAGGGAGACTTGAAAAGGGGGTGAGGAGAAGGGGCGGGAGAAGGGAGGCGAACGAGGGTGGAAAGAGACGGGGGGATTGAAGTGTGTGTGTGTGTGTGTGTGTGTGTGTGTGTGTGTGTGTGTGTGTGTGTGTGTGTGTGTGTGTGTGTGTGTGTGTGTGTGTGTGTGGTACTGAGGGAGGAAAAAGGGGAAGGGTGTGTGACGTAGATGGATGTGGTGACAAAGCCTGATGATTACAGCTGTCACCCGCGGCTGCTTTAGAGGGTGACAGCAAGGACCTCATCCACTCCACTCTCTTTTCAGTCTCTTCACCGCCTCCTCTTGCCTGCCTTTCTTTCCTTCTCCTTCCTCTTCCCCTCCCCCTCCTATTTTCTCTCCTCACCTACAAAAAGGCAGAGGATTTATAAGTAAAATAAGACTCTCTCTCTCTCTCTCTCTCTCTCTCTCTCTCTCTCTCTCTCTCTCTCTCTCTCTCTCTCTCTCTCTCTAATCGTGCACGGATGGAAAAGTTCGCGATAAGCCTCAAACAAAGTTTCCAAATTGGCATACACACCTGTGGAGGGAAAGTTTGAACAATACACATTTGTTTACCTGCGCCCACCTCAGCCCCTTGAGGAGAATGAGTCCTGAACTTGCACGGTAAAAGTTGGGTTTCCTCCAGAGCTATTGGTGAAGAAGGAGAGGCACAGCAAAGCAGCAGGAGGAGGAGGAGGACGACGACGAGAAGGAAAGACTCAAAGGAAGAAAGGAAGGAAGGGATGCAAGGATATATGTAAAGAAAGGGGGACAAAATGAGGGAAGGGAGGTGTAACATGCTAATATACGAAGGGAGTGACGTATACAAACACAGACAGACCACAGTGGAAGGAAGCTGATGAAAAGAAGGTTTGAGTCTAAATAGAAAACTTGCCCCAAATTTAATTACCGAACTGAGGCGATGGAAAGTGAGGGAGAAGTCGTGAGGGGTAACTTGTGGGAATTAGATTATATGTGTCTCGTGTTGGAAGGAGGTGCAGAGAGAGAGAGAGAGAGAGAGAGAGAGAGAGAGAGAGAGAGAAACTATGTGCGTATGTATGTGCGTGTACCCAAATAATCCTCAGGTCACAAGAAAATCAAGCATTCAATCACCACCCCTGCAGATCAAGATTCCGGCCCGCTCCTTTCTCTCTCTCTCTCTCTCTCTCTCTCTCTCTCTCTCTCTCTCTCTCTCTCTCTCTCGATGACATGACCACGTTAATCTGATTACAAAACACCGCTTGTGATGTCAGTTTATTCTGCGTCTCTTAATACCTTTACTATAGGAATTCATCCCCACAATCTTGTTTCTCCTGAATTCCTCTGATATTCATGCCATTACTTGACCTCCAGCTAATCACGGTAATTGGAGAAGGCATTGTCTTTGCTCTCCTTCGTCATATGCCATACTATACTTTAAATATTTCAGTACCGTCGATCTTCCCCATAATTATCAACACCTTTTACGAGATATTTTTTTGCTACATTCTTCAGTAACTTGATTACGATCCATAGGAATAAAACGGTTTGACAGCTTCGTGTGTAACACCATGATTGGTTTCGCTTGTTCTTCCCTTCATTTTCTTTATGAATACACGCGCACTGTTAACTTTATTGACCTTGCTCTGTGGAGATTTGGATATTTCAAGAATTTAGTTAGGTTTCTAGGCTTCTGTGAGTAGCTTGGCCTAATAGATTAATTAAGTCCAACTCGAGAGAGAGAGAGAGAGAGAGAGAGAGAGAGAGAGAGAGAGAGAGAGAGAGAGAGAGAGAGAGAGAGAGAGAGAGAGAGAGAGAGAGAGAGAGAGAGAGAGAGAGAGAGAGAGAGAGAGAGAGGAAATTAACAAATCCAATGGAGCGAGATAATACGATAAACTTTAGGGGGAGGCAAAGGGTGAGGCTGCCTCCCTCTCTCCCTCTCTCCATTCTTTCCTGCCTCCCTCTCTTGATAGTCACGCCAAAGCCTTGCGCTAAAAAAAAAGGCTGACTTGCCAACCATACATAATAAAATTAACGCCTAAAATATTCCTTGCAATAATACCAAAAGACATTCATATTGCATAAATAACTACTACTACTACTACTACTACTACTACTACTACTACTACTACTAACACCACCACTACTACTACTTCTATTACTACTATTACTTACTTATAGCAGTACAACGAAAATTTTACATGGATTTAAGATTATTGTGCCGAATAAAAAAAAGATAACTCCTACGAAAGAGGGGAGGCTTAGAAGGGAGAGGGAGAGAGAAAGGGATGAAGAGGACGGGGAGATGCCGAGACGGGGTAAGAAGGAAAGAGGTCAGGGGGAGACAAGGGGACAAGGGAGGCACCGAAGTAGTGGAGGGGAAAGAGACGGAAGGAGGGAGAGAAGGAGGGGAAGAAAGGGTGGGAATTTGGAGGGCGAGGAGGAGGAGGAGGAGGAGGAGGAGGAGTAAGAAGGGTATGAGGAGAGAAGGCGAGGGAGGGAGAGAAAGGAAGGAAGGAAGGGAGAGAGGGAGACTGGGAGGGAGGGAGATGTTCCTTCTGTCTCCCACGAGATGGCCACAAGTTTGGGCCGACACAAGTTGACCAAAAGGGAAAGAAATAAAGTTAGGAGAGGCGTCAGTCCGGAGTGTCGCGGTGGTGGGCAGGTGTGTGTGTGTATGTGTGTGTATGTGTGTATGTGTGTGTGTGTGTGTGTGTGTGTGTGTGTGTGTGTGTGTGTGTGTGTGTAGAAACTGAAGGGCTCGTCCCATTCTGGAGCAAGACGGTGAAATGGTAGTGAGTGAGATGAATGATGCTCTGGGGCGGAGGGGTGTGGGGCGTGGGGAGGTTAGAGAAGAGAAGATTGGGGACAAGACGGAATATAGGAGAGAAAGAGAGATGAGTAAATGGAGACGAACAAGAGAGACAAGAGGAGGAGGGGGAAGAGGAGGAGAAGGAAAGAAAAGAGGAATATAAAGGAAGAAAGGAAGAAAATGGAGATGGAAGGAAGGGACAAAGAATATGATGGATAAGAATATGAATGGAAGGATAAGTGAGAAGAAAGAGGACAATGACTAAGGTGGAGGAGGTGTAAGAGAAGGAGGAGGAGGAGGAGGAGGAGGAGGAGGAGGAGGAGGAGGAGGAGGAGGAGGAGGAGGAGGAGGAGGAGGAAGAGAACGAAACAATGAAAACAAAGGGGAAAAACGAGGACGAGGACGAGAACAACAAAAAAAGAAAGCTGGAGACGAGGATCGGAGGGGAAGCAGCAGGGGAGGGTGGGTGGTGGGAGGCGTCACCGCAACACCCCCCGCTGCGGCGAAATTAACGAGGGAAGTCATTCTCTTCAGTCGGCCTTTGAAGACGAGCCTCTCCCAGCCTGGCCTACGGGGAGGGTTGCCTCTGGCCGGGACACGTCACGACCAGGCACGCCCTCTCATCACACGGATTTTTCTCCCCTATCAGAGACACAGTATTGAAAGAATGACGAGTCCTACAGAATCGAAATTACCAGCAAACCTGATCGCATTTTCGTGTCTCCAAATGCAGCAGATTGAATTAACGCTACTATTGTTCTTTATTTTTACTTAGTGAGATGTTCATTTGTTTGCATCATGTGTTGGTTGCACTGTTTTCATAAGACTGCACGAGAGATTGGAAGGGAGAAAGGATGAATTGGTGATGAATGATATGGAGGGAAGCGGGAGGGAATTCTAGGTAGGAAATAATTTATACGAAAGGGTTGAGGGTGTGAGGGTTTATTGGTGATGTGACTGTAATGGTGGTGCTGTGCTTGCGGTAGTGGTGGTGGTGATAGTGGTAGCGTGGTTGTGTAGGTAATAATAGGGCTTTGATGGTCGTGTTTATAATAATATTGCGATGGTGATGGTCATATTATTATAACCAGCGGTGGTGGTGGTGATGGTGGTGGTGGTGGTTGTGGTGATGACGTAGTGATGACGGTGGTTAAAATGGGGGTTCTAATGGAATTCAGACAATAATGGTGGTAATGGAATTAAAACTTTCAAGTTAGTCGTATTTTCTTTGGGAATTGGTTATTGATTATTCGTCTGCTACAATCGATGGGAGTGAAAAAAGAGAGAGAGAGAGAGAGAGAGAGAGAGAGAGAGAGAGAGAGAGGAGGAGACTGAGATGAGACAGCGTTCTGATGTGACTGGACTAGACGATGTACTGTATCCTGAAACACTCCTGCGCCGCACCTCCAATACATTAAAAAGCGCTTTAAAAGTATCGAGTTTTTAAGGATTTTTTGTATGGTTTTAGTGGCAGATTAACAAGATCTCTCTATTATGTACTGGAGAAATGCCCGTTATACAACTTTTTAAGAGTTCTTTTGCAATTCTAGTGACAGAATAATATATATATATTTTTATACCATGTGGGCTTTTCACGGGAATTTCTGTGGCTAAAGGGGATACTTTTTGTGGTACCTCCTATCTCAAAGCCCACCCGCTAGGAAACCGTTGCCCCGAGTAAGGAAGCCCAACCTACACTCGGACCGTGGACAGGATTCGAACCCGTGCGCTTGGAGACCCCTCGGTTCCACTGTACCACGGCGGCTCCAGCATAAAAGAATAAACACTACATTTAAATGCTTTTGATCTCTAAAGTTTTCTCTACCCATACCAAATTAACAAGACTTCTATAATATTGAATTAACAAACACTACATTTACAAGGCTCATGTCGAAGATAGTCCGTTTCTTTTAAGGAGTTTATTACGATTTTATTGAAGGATTAACATGATTTTTATATTATGACAAAAAAAAGAAAAAAAAAACTCTTGAGAACCCGACTACCTTTCTCTGTGGCCTTGCAAAACCGTCATGGTGACAAGACAGAGCGCTTCTGAATATGAGCTAATGCTTTATGGAACTCCCTCCTGCTCATGCACTCACCCCAGCGACCTACTCAAAAGTAAGGGAAATAGCACAGCCTGTTCTTGTTTCCCCAGAATATGTCGTGTTAAAATTTAATTCCTATTTGGTTATTCAGATTTCTCTCTCTCTCTCTCTCTCTCTCTCTCTCTCTCTCTCTCTCTCTCTCTCTCTCTCTCTCTCTCTCTCTCTCTCTCTCTTCTTTTTTTCATCTTTCGGTTCTTGTCTTCCACCACCATTTCATCAGGACCTCTTCTCATCCTTCTCCTCTTTCTTCTACTTTTCATCTCCCTCATACATCTTCATTTTTCCTCCTCATCTATATTTCCTCTTCCTCCGACTCATCCTCATTTTGTTTCACTCCCCTCTCCCTTCCCCCCTTTCCCCTTTCCCTGGTCACTTGCAGATGTTTAATTAAATCCAAGACATTAATTTCCTCTCTTTGATAACTGGTCCACATACACCTTAATGAAATTCTAGGTGTGCCTTTTTTTCCGCCTTTTATTCTATCTCCTTTGCATGCCAGTCTGCCTTTCTATACGTCTGTCTCTCTGTTTGTTTCTGTCTGTCCTTCTCTGTCTCTGTTAGCGTATTTGTTTGTCTCTTTATGTACATTTAGCTGTCTGTCTGTGCGTCTGTTTGTATGTGTTTGCATGTTTCTCTGTCTATAATTAGCTCTCCGTCTGTCTATTTGTTTAAGTCTCCTTGTTTGTGACTCTGTTTATTGTCTGATCGCATGCATTTTTGTGTATCCGTCTGCCTAGCTGTGTTTGTCTATATGTATAGCTATATGTATGAGTGGTGTGAGGTGTGGTATGGTGTAGTGTGGTGGTGGTGGTGTGTGTGTGTGTGTGTGTGTGTGTGTGTGTGTGTGTGTGTGTGTGTGTGTGTGTGTGTGTGTGTGTGATTATCTATGAATTTTTATGTATTTATCTTCTGCATTGTGTTTATAATCAGTATTTATTATGAATCCGTTCCTTATTGTCTCTTTTATTGATACATTTTAAATTTACAGTGTTCTTCATTTTCATTTTTTCTTCTAAATATTTTCTGATGAGCTTTTTGTACTTTCCTGTCTATATTGTTATCTTTTTCTGCTCACATGCCTATCAGTCTTGCATTTTTTTTTTGTCTCTCTAAGCATTTTCTACGTACCTTTATAATTAACGAAGCTTTACGAACTCTGCTTTATTATCTCAGCCTTTTTATTATCTCTGCTATTTTTGCAGCTTTTGTACTTTTGACAGATCTTATAACCACATTTTAATTTAAGATTTTTTTTTCAGCGTTCTCTCTCTCTCTCTCTCTCTCTCTCTCTCTCTCTCTCTCTCTCTCTCTCTCTCTCTCTCTCTCTCTCTCTCTCTCTCATTCTTTCTCTCAGCATTTCACTCAAATTTTTCACTTCAGTTCCTCATTTCATTCTTTCCCTCCTTCCAGTCTTTATTTATTTCTCCTCAACACCCTTCCTCCTTTCTTCCTCCTCCTTTCTTTTACTTCCTCAATACTTCCTTCATTCCCTTCTTTCATCGTTGCCTCCGTCTTTCTCTCTTAATTCTTTTCCTAATTTCCTTCCGCTGTCTGCACTGTCTCCTCGCATCCCTCACTGCCTCTCTTCTCCTTCATCTGTTCCTTTCCTCCCTCTTTCCTTCCTTCCTCCTTCCTTCCTGTGCCAGACGCCTACAATCTGTCTGTCTCGAGTGGGAAGGAAATTATACATTACACTTCAGTAATAGGCATTTCCTCTCTCTCTCTCTCTCTCTCTCTCTCTCTCTCTCTCTCTCTCTCTCTCTCTCTCTCTCTCTCTCTCTCTCTCTCTCTCTCTCTCTCTCTCTCTCTCTCTCTCTCTCTCTCTCTCTCTCTCTCTCTCTCTCTCTCTCTCTCTCTCTTTCGTGTCTTGATTTTATAGCCTTTTGTTCTTTCCTTTATTCCTCTTCCTTCTCCCTTCTATTGTCATCTCCTTTATTTCTCCCTTCACCTTTTGCATCTTTTAACCCATTATTCGTTTCTCTCTCTCTCTCTCTCTCTCTCTCTCTCTCTCTCTCTCTCTCTCTCTCTCTCTCTCTCTCTCTCTCTCTCTCTCTCTCTCTCTTGAGTTAACCAGATCTTCTTTCCAACTTTTTCTTCCTAGTTTCACCATCTCTCTCTTGTCCTCCTCCTGTTTCCTTCGCCTCTTCCTCTTCCTCCTCCTCCTCCTCCTCCTCCTCCTCCTCCTCCTCCTGGTAGTGGTGCTGCTCCTCATTCCTTCCTCTTACAGTGTCTCCCGGGTCCTTGGTTCCTTCACATTCTCTTTGCCCGCGTTTTTTGCAACAATCTCATTTCATTGCTTTCCTTGAGAACAACAAATGGAGGGAGGAAGGAAGGGGAGGAGGAGTAGGAGGAGGAGGAGGAGGAGGAGGAAGGAGAGAGAGGAGGAGGGGAAGGAGAGGGAGGAGGAGGAGAGCTGTTAAAGAGGTGGGGATGGTGGAAGGATGAGACTGCGGGGCTGTAAATGGAGAGGTGGAGGTGGAGGAAGGAAGGCCATAACATCAAGAAAGGGAAAGAAAAAAAGAAGGGGAAAAAACAGGTATGGAGGCAAGGAAACTTATAGATGAATAAAGATATAGGGAAGAATTGATGAGATGTTATATGGCAAATGACAAGGTATGGGAAGAGTTAGAACGTGAAAAAACAAACAAACTGAAGCAAGGAAAGATGGATGAAAAAGAAATACATAGAAGAGTAGATATCAAGGGATTTGTCTGTCTTGACCCTTTTATTCCTACTCAGGCTTTACCATAATCATCAACAATAACATTCTCTTAACCTCTTCAATACTGGGTCACATTTCTATCTTGAGGTTTGTGTACGTACGATTAGACCATTTCATTGACATTAGGAAGGGTCTACGGAGGTCAGAATATTAGTGGCCACAGTCTACACTATTCTACTCCCCCCACTTAAGATTCTGAACGCGTCATGGTACTCAAGGGGTTAATTAATCATGAACCTCTACAACTTAACAAAAAAAAGAGTAACATATATTTTTTCTTCACTATCGTCCATGCAAGTTACAAAGGATCTCACTGTCAATACGTGAGTACCATAGGAGTGAAAAGGTTAAAGAATCAGGTGAACTACATGCTTTTACTAATATTTGTGGACGAGCAAGACGGAAAAGAGTAAGGCTCGCCCATCTCCCTCAATAGCAACGTGGTGGTGAGAAAACAGAGAGGAACACTGTATAGATTGAAGGCGAAGGGCAAAAGGAGGGACAGGAGGTGATGAAGCAGTGCATGGAGGAAGGATAGAGACGCGTAAGCTGTTGTGGATCAGAAACTGGGGAAGAATGCGAGATGGAAAGAGGAAAGGAGAAAGAAGAAGAGGGGGATGTAAGAAGCGTGGATTGAAAATATATAGGAAGTATGTTCACATCTTTCTCAAATTTTCTTTCTGGGATTACTAAGATTTCCGCATATATTCAGTAGCTCCATAACTATAGTTGAAGAATAAGAGGTAATCATTCTGTCAAACTGGACGATATAATTTGACGTTTTGTGATTAACCTTTTCAGTACTGGGACGCATTTTCACTATGAGTTTCGAGTATTTTTAGATGATTCTATTTGCATTAGGAAGGGTCTATGGAGGTCAGAAGATTAATAGCCAGAGTCTTCACTACTTTAATCCCCACAAGAATTTCTGAAGCTCTATAAATTAACCAAATAGTAAGCAGAATGAATATGAAAACGCGTCTAAAGGGGTTAAGGTGCATCCTAGAAATGGTTGCCTTGTTTTTGTTACTATTGTCATATGTAATTAGGCAGCAGGTTTCATATTGTTCATCATGTCACTTCGCACCACTATAGGGAGAGCTTTAAGAAATTTCATTCTCAGATCAATAATTTGCTAATGTCTGTTAACGAAGCTTGAAAGAAACGTTATAAGAAGAGAGTTATTAGCATCATTATCGGTATTTATTTTCCATCATCACTATTTCCTTCATCATCATTATCATCATCATTATTCTGTGACGCAGTTCTCCCTTGACATTCATTTTTCTTCATCTTCCTCTATTTTCTTTGTTCTTTTCATTCCTCTTAATTTTATTCACTAATTTAATTATTCCACGACATCCTCCATCGCCTCGAATTTAATTTCTTTTAAGATGCATTTTTCGTGTCCCCCTCTTCATTTTTTCCATTATTCTTTCTTTTTCTCATTTCCTATTTTTCTGTATCTTGTTCACCCTCTCGTTTTTATTGACATTTTTTCCAATGTGCAGCTGGTCTCTCTCTCTCTCTCTCTCTCTCTCTCTCTCTCTCTCTCTCTCTCTCTCTCTCTCTCTCTCTCTCTCTCTCTCTCTCTCTCTCTCTCTCTCTCTCTCTCTCTCTCGCTTTCTCTCTTTACAAAGAAGGAAGGAAAAACGACAGAACATAAGTAAAGTGAAATAAGAGCTTGGTACAGAAGTGAACATTGCACTTCTTAATCAGGCATTCTGATTGTATGTGCAATTCACTGGAGGTAGAGTTGCTACATACAATAAGCATGTGTATGTATTTGTAAGGAACAGAAAATGTAGATATGAAGGCAGTATATAGTTGTAATCTTTCATGTTTTAACTCTGTTTAGGGACTGGCACCTCTGTGGACCTCTTTATATATATATGTATATATATATATATATATATATATATATATATATATATATATATATATATATATATATATATTTTTTTTTTTTTTTTTTTTTTTTTTTGCTCCTGGCTGGCGTCTTTACTACATTAAAAAGTTACATACAAGCTCTACTTATTAAGAAATCAAATGTAGATTTCACCTGTGGATATATCTCTCTTTTTTTCCCTTCATTTATCAGATATTTATTTTCCATCTGTAGCAAACGTTTTTTCCACTCTCTCCACTCATAGCATATATTCCTCGCTCCATACGTTCCTTCAACCACAGTAGATGTTCCTCTTACCACTGTTTCCACCATTCATGACAAATATTTCTTACTTCATTTCATCCTCCACCAATAA
>NC_059294.1:19404974-19407474 GCF_017591435.1 Portunus trituberculatus
GATTTATACTTCATGACTTCTCAAGGGCACCAGTCATTCTGTGGATGATGCCTGGGTGTTAGAATTCAGCCCCCGAGGTCATTGCTCTCTCTCTCTCTCTCTCTCTCTCTCTCTCTCTCTCTCTCTCTCTCTCTCTCTCTCTCTCTCAAGCTGCCACGTCAGTGAACAAAAGCGAAAGAATGGAAGAAATATCACGCCTCTCACTGCCCCTCTGTGGCCATTGACTCTCCAAACTCGCCAGATCGCCCCAACCTACGGCCCCAAGACCCCAATTTCCCAAGCCCCCAGCCCCCACAGCCTCTCCATTAACTCCTTTTTTCTTCCACCTCCGTGAGTCTCCTCGGGGCCCAAGGAACCAAAGCTCTCCTACTCCAACCCTCCGTCAGCTCCCGAGGGCTCCCCATCCTCCTCAAAAAAGTAGCCTCGATCTTCCCAAAACCTTTTTCCGGCCAATTCTGAGTACCTTCATAGTCTTAGAGGCTCTGCTCATCTCCTCCTGACTTATTACCGCAGCGCTCTCTCTTGCTTCAATCTCTTTTTATTCTCACTTTCCTCCTCAGAACCACATTTAGTAATCTTTCCCTTTCTCTTTCTCATTGTAAGGTCTCTTCGGTTACCTCTATATATTTGATATGATCCTACACAGATTCTAGGATTTGTTTCATGTAGGGTACCTCAGTCTTCCCTCCAGTTCCTTCCTCCCACCATTATTACTGTCGCTCAGTCTTTACCTGAAGGCACCATAATCCCTACAGGTAACAATTATTTTCCCTTATATTTTTTTAGTTTCCATGTTTCGTTTTGTATCATACATCAGGTTTCATTCCACTTATTTTCCAGGATTACAGTCATTCTATTACAGATTAAGCAGTTCTATCTGAAATTCACACTAATTTCCTCAACTGGTATACTCTTCTAGTTGTTTACTTTTCCATTAAAAGTCTTCCGGTCATCTCTTCATGAATGAGTATTTTTCAGCCTTACTATGCTCACAGATGCTTTCAGAAAGGTTAGTCATCATATTTCATGTAAGGAGTATGCTTGACATGCATGGAGTGTTCTAACCATACCACTTTTTAGACAGGATGCAATAAAAATCTTTTTCGTCTATCAACTCTTGTAACTGACTACCTTCAGCGTCTTTCTCGTCGACGCGATATTACACCTCTTGCTATTTTTACCTCCTTTTCCATACTAACTGCTCTTTTGATCTTGCTGACTGCATGCCTCCTATCCTCCCGTGGCCTCGCTGCACAAGACTTTCTTCATTCTCTCACCTATATTCATTCCACCTCTCCAATGCAAGAGTTAGGCAGTATTTTCAGTAGTCCACCCCATTCTCTGGTAAACTCTGGAACTCCCCGCCTTCTTTTCTATTTCTATCTTCCTTTGACTTGACCACATTCAACAAAGAGATTTCAAGACACATCCTTTAGTTATGTCTAATGCTTTCTACTCTATATGGGGATCGGAGTTTTAGAGGGCCCTTTTATTTTAGCTATGTCCTTACCCGGTACCTCTCCAACATATGAATGAAAAATAAATAAATAGAAAAATATACACTCTATTCTCGCAACGTATTTACCAAGTCCCTAACTTTTCCCTACTGCAGTGTTCCAAATGCACCACATATATCCATTTATCCACTCTTTCCCAGCCCTCCTAGTCACGCCTCCTTCCTGGTCGATCCCGCCTTCTGGTTTCTCCTCAGGCTCACGTCCCCAGCTGCGTCCGGTCGGAGGTTGCGTCATAAAACAGGTGAGATTTGATTAAGAGCATCCTGACTCCTCCTTCGTGTGCGAGTCTCCATGTTTTATTTAATAGTTTGTGTTTTTTCGCCTTTCCTCATTTTATGGCCTTTTCTTTCACTTGTATCGCTTGTATATTGGGTTCTTTCCTTTTGCGATCCGTTTGTTATAGCAATTTATCTGAGGCTTCATATGTTATTGAGGTTTAAAATGAAGTTCAATAATATTTCCACTTAGGACATCGACCAAAGACTACCACAAGGGCTTCATGTATTGCATATTGGTTAGATTGAAAAAGTTAAGAGGGTTCAGAGAGAGAGAGAGAGAGAGAGAGAGAGAGAGAGAGAGAGAGAGAGAGAGAGAGAGAGAGAGAGGATTTAGAGGTAGGGGAGAAAAGAGGGGTTCTCAGACTGATCTTTTTATTCATCAATCATTCATCCATCAACCTCTAGGCCTCCTAGTCTCTCTTTTCCCATCCTCCCTCTCAGCTTCCCTTCTCTCCCGCTCCCTCCCGTCCCGTCCTGTCCCGTGTCTGCCCTCCGTCTGTCCCTTTCCCCTCTCTCTGCTCAGTCATCAGGCCTCAATCCATCAAATCACTCAAGTTGGATGAAAACTGCACGACGCTCGCCTTCGCTTCTCTCTCTCTCTCTCTCTCTCTCTCTCTCTCTCTCTCTCTCTCTCTCTCTCTCTCTCTCTCTCTCTCTCTCTCTCTCTCTCTCTCTCTCTCTCTCTCTCTCTCTCTCTCTCTCTCT
>NC_059294.1:19409974-19414974 GCF_017591435.1 Portunus trituberculatus
CACACACACACACACACACGTTGATTGCTTCTTAATCACGAGCTTCCCTCATTTATCATGTTAGGTAAGGGGAATGGGAGGGAAGGAGAGAAGGAGGAAGGGAGAGAGGGAGCAGGAAGGAGGAGGAGGAGGAGGAGGAGGAAGAGGAAGAGGAAGAGGAAGAGGAGGAGGAGGAGGAGGAGGAGGAGGAGGAGGAGGAGGAGGACGAGGAGGAAGTGGACAAGAAAGTGAACAAAGACAAGGACGAAGTGGAACAGCATGAGGATATCGAATGCCGACGAAGAGGAGACGTGAGAGGAGGAGGAGGAGAAAAGGCGGAAGAGAGAAATGGGAAAGAGGAGGAAGAGGAAGAGAAAGAGGAGGACAAGGCGAAGGCGGAGGAGGAGGAGGAAGAGGAGAACAAACAGGAGTGTGTTAAAAAGAAAATAAAAAATAACCAAAATCTCAATCTCTCTCTCTCTCTCTCTCTCTCTCTCTCTCTCTCTCTCTCTCTCTCTCTCTCTCTCTCTCTCTCTCTCTCTCTCTCTCTCTCTCTCTCTCTCTCTCTCTCTCTCTCTCTCTCTCTCTCTCTCTCTCTCTCTCTCTCTCTCTCTCTCTCTCTCTACCCTGGGACTCTTACCACACCTCTAGGGGAGAATCACTCAAATTGAAAAAAAAAGGCTTCCCAAGAGAGATGGAAAGGCTGTAGGGGCTGGAAGGTAATAAGGAAGTCTGAGGGAAGATATTAGTGGCTAGAGGAGGCTATTGGGGAACACGTGAAGGGTGCTCGAGGCTGGCTAGAAAGAGGGTCGTCGATGCTAGGAACTGTATGTGAATGGAGAAGATCAGATATACAGTTGTTGAGACCTCATGTGATAGTAGGGAGCTTGATTGGTTCTGGCAGCGCGTGTGTGTTTGTTGGCCGGTGGAATATATTTTATTTATATTGATGCTGCTGCTTTGACTGGACTGGATGAGGTTGAGGGGACGTGGAGAGAGAACAACCGTGTTGCTGTGTAATGGTGGCTTTGTGGTGGAGCTTGAGAGCTTAGTTGTGAGTGAACTTTAGAGGAACAGGAGTTAGCAGGCAGCAGTGGAAAGGAGAGCAGATGGTGGAGGAGATCCAGGCAGTGCAAGGCTCTAGTAACTGCCCAAGTTTAGAGTTCAGAAGCGCACTCTACGTAAGGTACAGCGAAGTGAAGACGCAGGTGATTGGATGATGTGAGAATTTGAGATGTAGCAAGTTGTATTAGTAAGTCGGGATGCTGCGAGGGGCGAGAATATATCAGAGAGGGGAGATATTATGATCCTTTGGGTGTGAGTGAAACGCTATATAGTATTGGAATATAGTTAAGCCTTTTACTGTCCTCTACAGCAATGCACAATACTAAGATCAATGTATGTAATCTTCATATAGGTGTCTACAAGAAAGAAACAGGATTGGAGAAACTATACTGCAATTTCTAAGTAGTATAATGTTTGTTTGGCATTAGTTATGAAACAAGAAATATCTCAGAGAGGCTGGGAAATAAGCAAAAATATGACAGTAATGAAAATGTTAAGATGTTGGTTAAAAGGTTATGATATTGATACTATAAATGACTCAGGTATAGCAAAGAGAAAATACACGAGTCCTTTGAGTGGCTGGCTGTGATGCTATTAACTGTTAAGAGGACAGAGCTAGCGGAGTTGTGGAATGCAGGATAATGGTGTGAAAATGGTTAGAAAAAAAACCTAAAACGTACATTCATACAGTTAAGAATTCATTGCCTGGTCAAACTGGTCAGGCCTTTCCAACACAGAGCCTTTCCCAACTCTGCTTTGCTGGCTGGCTATGAAAATTCAATGGGAAGTGGATATCATCAAATTCACTCGCTAAATATTAAAGTCCCTATCACAAAATCTCTATGGCTTACCCTGTTTTCACTACTCTCAATCCTCTATCTATTTCACTTGCATGCAGAGGGAAATATTTGACCAAAACATCGCGCTCTCGTTTCCGGATACAAATGAAACTCGTCAGTAAAGGAAATTGGGCATATAAAACCAAACGAAATTCCAAGATGCGACACGGAACTTTTCATCATGGCGGACTGTTTTTCTCAATTTGTTTAGCGTTTGACTGCCAATGATTACCCTCAGATATTTCTTGCCTTCCCTCCCCCGGCAAGAGATGATCCGTAACCTATTCTTCTGCATTTATTGACGTGGTTGTATGTTGTCAAATAAATTTCATTCTTGTTCATTTATTTTCTATATATTGTTTCGTTGATTCATTTATTTATTTATGTACGTACCTGCCCTATTTCCCTTTGTATTTTATCTATTCATTCGTTCATACGTATGTATGTATTTATTATTTGTACATTGTTTTATTTCTCTATTCATATATTTGCTATTCTGTGTTCCCGTTGCAAAATTCGTTTTAAGTTGTTTGATAAGGACGCTCAAAAAGAAAGAAAACTCATTACCTTTTATATAGCCTCTGTTGGGTATCTGCTTTTAGACCAATTACCTCGTGGCACTTCCATCCCGCGACCACCGCCACTCCCTGTATGCAATAACTTTTGATAGAGTCGGAATGTTTGGAATTTCATTATTTTTCGCGTATAACTTCCAGATCATTTAGCGTGAAATAGTGTTGGTGTATCCCTCTATTCGACCTTATTGCTGCAAAAATATGAAACAAATAGACAGATAGACCTGGTAGACTACAAAAAGAGCATTATATCACGAATTAGACAAAAAGATAATGGGTTGATTTGCACTAATAATATGATGTAGAATCAGAGGTAAATATTTTTGTATATCATCATGAAGGCCTCCATAGCAGCAACGTGTAATATGGCTCATGTTCCTACCCTCTTCCTCTTCCTCTCCCTCTCCCTCTCCCTCTCCTCTCTCTCTCTCTCTCTCTCTCTCTCTCTCTTAGCCCTCTATCTCCCTCTCCCTCTCTTTTGATGGATATTATTGGCCATCGTGCTATGTAAGCCTCGCCACTGTCTGTCCCTCTCCCTGCCTCATGTGATTGCCAGCCGTTTAGTGGATCGATGGCTGATCACCAGGTGGGAGGCGGCGGCGATTATCTATCAAGTTAGTGCGAATGGTTGATAGTCAGGTGGGCCTCCGCTGCGAGCCTCAGTCAAGGGAGTCTACGCGCCAAGCCTCGCCAGCCTCTCTCCTTCACCCTTAGACACACACACACACACCAAGGAGGTATAGATCAACCCTACTGTGTCCACATCTATACATATACAAGGCGCGGTATTCTCACTGTATTCCGTCTACCTTCTACATTTCAGATTTGGACGATATAGCGTATAATATTATGCGTGTTTATTTACCGGGAATGTTGCACTCATAATAGAAAAAAAAAAGATATTAGGAAATGAATAGAAAGAACTTAACTCACAGTTTTAAAGCACAAGAAAAGAAAGAAGCAAGAATACTGAAGTGACCTTTGCGAATTTATATGTCAAGAAATTATCTGAATATTTCGTATGCCACAGACAACAAAACCTTCAGAAGGAAATATAACTAAATGTTTAAGGGCATAGACCAATGATTATTCCTTGTCTTAGGTTGAATATAAACAAATTAGCAACCAGAAAAAAGCGAAAAGTAAGATCGGGAAGGATATGTAATGCAGAAGTAATGTTATTGCTGACAGGACTTTATCAATCAAGCGAAGACAGAGAGAGAGAGAGAGAGAGAGAGAGAGAGAGAGAGAGAGAGAGAGAGAGAGAGAGAGAGAGAGAGAGAGAGAGAGAGAGAGAGAGAGAGAGAGAGAGAGAGAAAAAAGGAGAAACAAAGTCAGTTAAGGAAACAAAAAAAAACAAGAGATAGTCAGGTATGGACATGACGCAAAGGAAGATGCAACGAAGGACAAAAAAAATGAACATACAAAAAGAGAGAAGCAGGGCATGCAGAAGAGTAGAGGGACAGAGGGAGAGACGAGAGAGTGGGAGCAAGGGAGAGGTGAATAGGTGAACACTGGGAAGCAGCAGAGGAGCAAGAGCAGCATCAAGGGAGAGGGAGAAAGGCGGTTTTGGGGTGAGGCACTGCAGAGAAAACGGGAAAGGGACAAGAGGGGAGGCGAGCTGGGGGGAGGAGAAGCGGAGAAATACATGAACCATCGATATCCCGACGGCAAACATTGACACAAAGTAGTCCACACGCAGACTCCATTAAATTTTTCCGCTAAAAAAACGAATGAAAAAAAAAATAAAAAAAACTTCTGAAGTCACTTTCAACTATTTTTAAAAACCTCCTTTACAGTCAAGTGGGAAGCGAAATATACATATATCAACTGCAAATATTTTAACTTAACCGGGAAAGTCATGGTGTGTGTGTGTGTGTGTGTGTGTGTGTGTGTGTGTGTGTGTGTGTGTGTGTGTGTGTGTGTATGAAAGAGATAAAAAGCCTGCCAAAACGCACAAAAAAATATAAATAAAAAATCAGATGTAGTTTCCATCATAACAGAGCGAAAAAAAAAGACAGCAGTGTAAGGCCGAGAGAGAGAGAGAGAGAGAGAGAGAGAGAGAGAGAGAGAGAGAGAGAGAGAGAGAGAGAGAGAGAGAGAGAGAGAGAGAGAGAGATGAAATGCAAGACAAGAAGAAATAGGAAAAAAAACAATGAATAACTAAACATAGACGATAACGGAGAGAAAGGATAAAAACAAGAGAAAAATATGAAAGAAAACATTTGAAAGCGAACAGTGGAAAGGAGAAGTAAGACAGGAATGAAAGGAAAAGGAGTGAGGGAAGAGGGGAGGATGGGAGAGAAGGAAGATGGTAAAGAGGGAGGGAGGAAGAGGAGGGAAGAGAGGAGGGAGAGAAGGAGAGAGGAAGGGAGGGGAATGGAGTGATTGGGGGAGGAGAGACTAACCATGTTACGTACACTTGAAAAATACTAATTAATTTTTTTTTCTGCGTACCTTTCCCGAGAGAGAGAGAGAGAGAGAGAGAGAGAGAGAGAGAGAGAGAGAGAGAGAGAGAGAGAGAGAGAGAGAGAGACTTAAT
>NC_059294.1:19422474-19424974 GCF_017591435.1 Portunus trituberculatus
GGATCAATACATATACTTCATAAGTAAAGCTTCTACGTCCAGTTATTCATATATGCTTTGTGTCATTTGTCCATGTTGTCTGTCGTCTGTCCCCCCATCTCTCTCTCTCTCTCTCTCTCTCTCTCTCTCTCTCACTCTCTCTCTCTCTCTCTCTCTCTCTCTCTCTCTCTCTCTCTCTCTCTCTCTCTCTCTCTCTCTCTCTCTCTCTCTCTCTCTCTCTCTCATCATCATCTCGTCCCCACTCAGCTGTAAACTCATATAAGCAAACGCATCGAAAAATGTTCGGGTTGTTTTGAATATGCAAATAGGGAGGCTGGCCCGCATTGTTTGTTCTCTAAATACGACAGAAATTCTCCAGTTTTCAGCAATATTATGTTCTGTCCGGCAGTGACGAGCTCCAGTGATGTCTGATGAGCCCTGCCTTTCACTGCACCTCCGCCAGACACGTTCTTACACGTTCGTAGATGTAAGGTTGTTAGTTCGTTAGGTTTGGTTAGTCTTTATTTTCGTTTCCTCTTCCCCTTCATTGTGTCCAAATAACTGAGAAGCAGGTCGTTATGGCTATCCATTTGTTTTGTTTACTGGCTTTTTTTTTCTTTTCGTGTGAGAGAGAGAGAGAGAGAGAGAGAGAGAGAGAGAGAGAGAGAGAGAGAGAGAATAAAGAATAGTTAACCACAAGGGCACAAATTTAATAGTAAGGTCTTGATTGTTATGATGGTTTATGGAAGTGGAGAGTCATGGAGGACACTTGGCTTAACGATGCATTACAAATATTCGATAAAACACCATCTGGCCTTTTGAGGGAGGAAGAAGGTGGGCGTGGCGGCAGGGAATGGCAGGCATGATGGGCAAGGAACTGGAAGTGGGTGGGTATGAGTGCAGTGGGTCCTGGTCACGTCAGCTGAACAATGTGTGGGCGTGGCCAATACCAGCAAGGGGCGTGGTTGGTACAGAAACAGAGAGAGTGACTCTTGATGGTGGTGGTGGTGGTGGTGGTGGTGGTGGTGGTGAGGGAGGGACAGAGTGAGAGGCGTTAATGGAGTGGGACGGAGGGTGAGGGGGCAGAGTGTTCGTAGTGGAGGTGTGGTTGGATGTGCCGACGACTTTGTGAAAAGAGAAAAAAAGAGAAAAAATTCTCCCCTTAAAAAGAAAAAAAGTAGTAAAATAAATCTGCATTAATCCCTCGCCTTTCCTCTTTATGAAAGCAGTAATTTCTTCGGGCCAGTGCCTCCCACAAGTTGATGAGGAGACTGTGAAACCAAAACGCAGTCGCTTCTTCGCACGACCATAGCGGAGCAGGCGAGGGGAGACGGGCGAGCATTATACGGAGCGTCGCCCTCAGACAATCAACCTTTGGAATCCTGGCAACTCTCGGTCCCTGAACAAGAGTACACTAACGGGAGCTCACCGCACCACCGCCCTCCACTGGCCTCCTATTAATCAAAACAGGTCCCATGGGTGCCTTGGCCGGGGACTAAGGAAGGTAATGACCACTTCTGAGGGAGGGAGGGAGAAGCACAGGGACACAGAATGGAGGGATAGATGGCAGGGAGAGTAATGAGGGATTGTTAAACTCCGGGGGAGAGAGATAGCAAGGGATGGATTAGCTCCTATTTCCTTTCTTCTCCTTGTCCTCCCTTCCATACGTCCCTTCCTTCCTTCCTATTCCTTGCTACGTTCACATCTACAGTCTCAGCACACACCCTACCGACCTCTGAAATTATGCCTTGACCTCCGCAGCTCGAGGCGTCTTCGGAAAGCGATGGATGACATTAGCGATAAACGACACCTGAGAGAATGACTGATGATGTTCATGATCGCGATGGTAATGATGCTACTACTGTCATTAAAACTTCCAATATTATCACTACAACTACTAACACCACTGCTATTTTTGCTGTTGCATTACTGCTGCTACTTCTACTACTGCTACTGCTACTGCTACTACGACTACTAACGACACTGATATTGCTGTACGTTTTTTTTTTTAAATCCCTCGCCTAGTTATAGCTGCCCGATCTTTGTTGCTGAGCCAGGATCTCCTCTTGATTTGTTTTTTTATATATATATGGAATTATATCCTAAGGAATAAAATGAGATATCCGAGAATCACATCACGAGGCGATGATGAGAAAAATACAAAAAAGTAGCTGTAGAGATTATTTGTGGTAGTGTTGTGTGTTCATACTTCATGTTAGTGCACTAAAAAGCTGTTTGCGTTGTTTACGCAGCAAGCAAGGTTCTTTTATTATTTTTCGGAGTAACCAATACGTATATGTTGTGCTCGTAGATCTTTGCATTTAATTTTTTCCTACGACAGTTCCTTTTTGGGATATGACACTAAAAATATCTTAATGATGTCAATGAAAACAATAAAACGATAGCAGTATGGTGACGAATAGGACGGGATGAAATGACGACGATTAGTGAGATAGCCGAAATTATTTCCTTGATCACATTCATATTTCCCTTTACAGAGACTGGCATGCAATGATTTCCA
>NC_059294.1:19429974-19432474 GCF_017591435.1 Portunus trituberculatus
TAGAAAAAGAAGAATGAAAAAACAAAAAAATCTTAACCAAGGGCATGCTCATGAAAAAAAATAACAATGAAAAAAAAAAACAATTTGCAGCCAAGGTTTCGGATTTCCTTCATAATGCCCGACAAAATCAAGCTGATGTCCTTTCAAATAAACAAAAATATACCTGAGCATTGTTGAATACGCAAGACAGTGTCACGTTATGCCTGTCTTTAAAAGCTCTTATGAAAATTTAATAAAAGTACTTAATGTACATTAAAGGTCTATCACAAAATGATATTAAGCAAAATACAAGTGCATGAAGGAAACTTTGTGTTCAGTCTAGATACAACCTGTACTTGAACAATCAACAAATCTCACATAGACAGACCGAAAGGAGAAACTGATAACTGAAAGATTGAAAAAGTTTGGTGAAAGACTTAGTGGGAGAAATCAGACTATCCTGACTATCCTGAAAGAAAAACGAAAAAAGTTTTATAAAAAAAAATAGCAAATAGAAAGCCAAGATCAATCTAAATAATTTTCAAGGTTTGAAACTGAAACAGATGTTACAGGTAGAAAAAGTAAAAAATTAAAGTGTCATCTTTTATACAATTCTTTTTTACTTCATGAGCACCTAACTACCAGAGATTAAGAAATGAAAGACAATATGAAAATACTAAAAATCTGTGTTACCTACTGGCGCCACATAGACGATGAGCTCGTACTCTCTTTAGCTCCCTTAATTAACAAAACAATGCCCTGGAACACAGCAAGATAAGATAACGCTAGAATAGAGACGTAGCAGCGAGTGAGTAAGTAGTGTGAAGGAGTGAAGGACGGGTGAAAGAAACACAAGCGCTGATAAGAAAGGAGTCTGTAACTCTATGTGGGCCATTATTTAGTGTAGGGAACCACTCTTGGCGTGAGGCGCACCCCTCGGAGAAAGCAACCAAGACCCTGTACAAGGTCGGTAATTGAGCGGAAGAGAAAAATGACTGAACTTCATGGGGCTGATCTGGCAAGAGGCGAGATGAAAACTTCCAGTTGAGATTCTTTGTAAAGGTCAAGCCGATAATATCTGGCGTGGAGGAGGGAAAAAGGTTGGGTGTCATTGAAGGAGAAGGATAAGTGATCGGAGAGGTTGTGTTGAGTCGACAGATGGATAAACGAATTCCTGCGACAAAGCTCAACAGAAATCATTTAACATTTGTTCATAGATACGTTTTAGATACCTAGAACGTGACGTCAACAAACTTTACACGCTGCATGGACACCTGCTGTAACGATTGTCGTAATTAGTACTATGTCCAATCGTCTTGCCTTGTTATGCTATTTTCTGCACCTGCTGTACTTTTTTAGTACATCTCCAAGGGCTCAAAGATATATGACAAATAAAGAAAATATAACTAAAAATTCAAACTGAAATAACAAATCATTTTTGCATATTTCCATTTTGCCGCATTGATGATAAGTGGAGATTAGATTAGATTAGATTAGATTTATTGACCACAAAATAGTTACAACTTCTTGTATAAACAATACATTCCAATGGTCCACAAAATAATATTCTGGTCACATTTGTATTTAGTATTTCGCTTTTCTACACATGCGCACATCAAGATTCTTAATAATTTCTTAATCATTAAATACTAATTAATCTCCCAGCTAAACTTTGGTTAGTGAAATTCTAACTCGACTCTAAAAGTACTAAAATTAATATAAAACATTAATAAAAGATAACACAGACATGTTTGAAATAGAAAGTAAAAAATTAACAACTATAAGCTGAAAATTACAATAAAACTGACGGTAAGAATAGTACTTAAACAAACAAACAAAAATTAGCATACGAAATATTAAAACCAACATAAAATTTACACGAATAAAACTGGAGCAAAAAAATAGATAAAACTACAAGAACTCAAGTTAGTAAAAAATTAACAAACTATAAGCTAAAGATTACAAGAAAACTGACGATAAGAATAGTACTTAAAACCAACAACAAAGAGCATACAAAATATTAAAACCGACACAAAAATAAACGAATAAAACAGAAGCAAAAAGTAGATAAAACTACAAGAACTCAGCAAGAATGCGGTGAGCAATAGAGCATACACTGATAAAATCTTGCCTCTCTAGCATCAAATTTTTAAAAGATATCAAATTGAATTGTTGGCGTATATGCAATGTTCTTTGACAGTCAGCTACTACATGTTGCTCAGTTTGAATATTTCCACAAGAGCACAAGCGTTCTTCTAATGGCAAGCGACCTCTACCACGACGGTTCCATCGGCCTTCCTCAACAGCAAGAGAATGGGCACTTATTCTAAATCGAGTCCATGAAATCCTTTCTATTTCATTTACTTTAATTTTAGATCTATACACCTCATGGACTTTAAGTTCAGGATTTATTGACATGTACAACTTTACTCTATTTGATTCTGAAGTTGATAATTTAATTTTAATTTCATCAATAGCAAAGTTTACATCATCTGTATCACAATTCAATAAGTCTCTTATA
>NC_059294.1:19437474-19447474 GCF_017591435.1 Portunus trituberculatus
ACCCTTACAATAACACTAACTCTGCTCATAGGTTTTGCCCTACTCCTTTGTCACAGAAAATACTCTGATTCAACTTAATAACCTAACCTAACCAAATTAAAAACTTAATGTAAATTTAAGTAAGACTAATTTAACCAAACTTAATATTCTCTAACTTATATATGGTATTTGAATTGCCATTACTAACTATTTGAATTAAGCTAGACTAATTTAACACCCTGACAATTCATCTTCATTCTATTAATCTCTTGAGCACTGGGACGCATGTTTACAACGAGTTTTGTGTATCATTAGACGGTTTCATTTACATTAAGAGGAGTCTATGGCGGTCAGAAAATTAATGGCCCACAGTATTCACTCTTTTAATCCCCATATGAGTTTCTGAAGCTATCTAAAATTTACAAATAGTAACCACAATGAATATGAAAACGTGTCATGTTACTGAATTGGCAGGTCTAACATAAATTATCAACTTCACGTATCCAGTGTAACGGAATCTAACCTAACAATCTCTCCTTACTCAACTAGTCTGGCATAAACAAACTTTACATACCAAAACTATATTCGAAAAAACCTGTGAAAGTCTAACATGAATCAACACATCTTAATAGATCACTGAATCACGATTTTGTATGTTCCAGCACTAGTAGATTATGATGCAAGTTATATATCAATTATGACCATTAATAGTTTTATGGCTACTGTCGTGTGTGTGTGTGTGTGTGTGTGTGTGTGTGTGTGTGTGTGTGTGTGTGTGTGTGTGTGTGTGTGTGTGTGTGTGTGTGTGTGTGTGTGTGTGTGTGTGTGTGTGTGTGTATGAAGTGGTTGTGCTTAATGAGTGACGCCTGATCTTTGGAACTGACATGCATAAAGGTATCAAGGGAAATAGATAATAACACTTTTTTCATATTCTTCGAACTTTAACCTTTAATTCTGTGACCTTTGGCTGTATTGTTCTCATATTATCCATTCATTTTCTTTCTACCTTATAATCTTTGATTCGTTTTTTTTTTCTTCCCTTTTTCTCTGCTTTCTAAACTTCTATTCTGTTATCTCTCTCTCTCTCTCTCTCTCTCTCTCTCTCTCTCTCTCTCTCTCTCTCTCTCTCTCTCTCTCTCTCTCTCTCTCTCTCTCTCTCTCTCTCTCTCTCTCTCTCTCTCTCTCTCTCTCTCTCTCTCTCTCTCTCTCTCTCTCTCTAAGTATTTAATTGTGACCTCTGATCCTTCTCTCATTTCTCGTTTCGACTTTAGATATCTTTCCTTTTTCGTCATCTGTTTTCTTTCTTCTTTTCTTTAACCTTTTCAAAAACTTCTATCTTTTTCCACCCTTCCATCCATCACCTACCATTCTTTCCACTTTATCCATCATTCTTTTTTATCCTCTCTTTTCCATCTCTTTACCTTCCTTTCCCCGCAAGTTTCTCTCTCCTCTCTCCCATCCTCCCTCATTCTTTATAATCCTTCTCACTTTGCACATTTTGTATCCCTATTTTTCTTTCCTCTATCCTTCCACTCATCTTTCTGCCCTCTTTCATCATTCTTCCCTTAAACTCTTCCTTTCTCTAGACGTTCTGCAGCACCCTCTCTTTTCTTCTCTTCCCTCCCAATGACCCCCATCAACACTTGAGACTAAATTTAGAGGCGAGGAAAAGAACAGGTAGAAAGTAATTACATTAAGGTCAATTAAAAAGAACGTGAAAGGCAATTACCTCTATAGACCAGAGAAAAAATGTCCCTCTATTTTCCCTTTCCAATGGCCATCCTCTTGTTCTTACTTCTCGTCGACTTAAAATACTTCTCTTCCCCCACTATCTTTTTTTCTATCTTCCTAATCTCTTTATTTTTTTTCTTCTTCCAAATATTTTCTTCTTCCTAATGCTTTTTCTTATTAGTATTTCAATTTTTTTTTTTTATCACCAGCATCGGTTTACTTACAAGCCTTCTTCTCAATTTCTTTCTGCCTTGTTTCCTTCTCTTCTTATATTTATCAATGTTCTTGTCATGTTTTTACCTTCGATTTTTTCTAATATGAACATCCTGTTTTCTTCATTTTCTCTTTATCTCCTCTATCCCTTTCTCTGATGTTCTTTTGTCTTCTATTTCTGTCTTGTCGTCTCATCTCCTTCATTATCCAGTTACTTTTGGTCATATTCTTTCGTCCTTGACCCTAATCCTCGTTCCAATCTTTCTTACCTTTTCCTGATCATCATTCTTTGCTTCAGCCTCCACCCCATCGCGCCTTTGCCCTATCACACATAGTTATGGGATAGGTTTTGATATCAGTGCTTCGATTTGCCATCTTTACGGTAGCTCGGCATCGTTCACTACTGATCCTTACAGAAAATAAATAAAAAGGTTGCCAAAAACAGCTTCATTTTGAACACATGCGAGGGTGTTACGCAGCGAAGGAACATAAGTGAAGTGATTAAAAGATTTCTTGCTTGCCGCTATATACAACCAAGGTCATATGTCGAAGAAATAATAAAAAATAAAAAATATCATGGCATACTAGTAATAATTAAACTAACAGCATAAGTAACAAATATATGAAATGGTTTAAATTCAAAGTAACATGGAATAAAAAAAAAAAAACTACATATTACGCGGGCTGGGATTTGACTGATTTAATTACAAGTGGAGGGATATAGACATCATGAAAGATAGAACTGAAAATGAAAATGGCTCAGTCCTGTCAGTTATTACCCATCATGCACGTCGCCTCAATTATGCATCATGTCCCAGTTATTTTCTCGTCACATGGTTGGTTCGGATTACTACACAATCTTTCTTCTTACCTATTTCCTGTATTCTCTTCTCGTCTTCCGCGGGTGTCATTTGCAAAGCGTGACGTCGCAGGATATTAAGGCAATGGTTACTCGATTTAATGTGATAATTATTAGACAGGTTTTCATGGATGGTTTGTGTCAGTCGCATTGGAAAGCCATTGTAATCAGATTTCCATTAAATATGAAAGAGAGAGAAGGAACATTAAGGCAGAAATTATAGCATTTCTGTCCGACAAAGTATTTAGTGGTGAGTTTATAATATCGAACACTGAGATTAAAGTACTAAGGTCATAAATGGTCGAAATATAGACAAAACCATTTCGTGTATCTTAAGGGTTTTATTTTCTTTCAAGTATTTTTGACACAAAAGGGACTAGTTTCCCTTTTAGTACAACGGGATCACAGACACCAATGATAACGCTGTCATCCTCCCTGTATGTCATCAATGTGCTGGTGTGACACGAGGTGATGAAGCATGCGCCACCACGCTCGATAGTCCTCTCGAGAAGTGATGGGAAATAATGGCAAATGCCGTTGAAGAAAATTAATATAATCTCAAATACTACTACTACTACTACTACTACTACTACTACTACTACTACTACTACTACTACTACTACTACTACTACTACTAGTACTACTACTACTACTACTACTACTACTACTACTACTGTTACTACTACTGCTACTACTACTACCACTATTAGTACTATCAACGTCATTACCAATAAAGTGACGACAAGCAGCACCACCATCATTATAATACTGGTAACACAGCTACCACCACCACCAAGCTAAAAGCGACGACACCATCACCACTAACGCCAACTGCTACTACTACTGCTGCTGCTACTGCTGCTGCTGCTGCTGTTGTTGTTGCTGCTGCTGCTACTATACATGTTCACACTACTTGACACTGTTTCCAAACGTACAGCGCATTTTGCATAATAATTTTATTTTTTGTCAAATCAGTTTACTTTGAAACTTTCTATTGCGTTTTCACAGAATTTTCTGCTGTGCCGGATTGTGTCTCCATAAAAATCATTTTAAAGTTTATACCAAATTCGTACCTTTAATTGAATTGGTGGTGTGAAATTATAAATATGTACTTCCTACTTTTATAATAATTATTATCACCAAATTAACTTTAATCTTTTAACATTTTGTTTGAATAATGAGTTTAAAAAGGCTAAAAATATGTAATTCTTTCGGAGGAGATATTTTATTTTGTAATTATGAGTAAGATATTTTTAAAAGATTCGTTTATTATCACTACATTAAATTCTTTTTTATTATTTTAATACCTAATATTAGTACATATATTTTCATAATATTAATTGTTTAAAGTTACGGCTTCTGGAAACACACACCAATCACATCAACGTGTCTGGGCACCGAGCTAAGTCGCCGTAACAAGAGCCTCTCAGACAGTGGTAAATACAACAACGAAATCATATAATGGATTTTTCTTTGTCTAGCAGCGAAGGAGCTAAGATGTCGCTATGGAAACCAGAGAAGACAGTACGAACCGCTGACGGAAAGAATTACTGGTACTGTTGTGAGTGTCGGGGGAGACTGCTTTCACCAGCAACAAATACATATTTCTTTCATCACTACCAAAAGAGACAGACTCGTGTTGAGAATATCTTTGCTATCTCATTACCATTATTTTCAAAGGCCACTGAGAACATTAACCGGATTCTGAAATAGTCTTGTTTCCTGTTAACAATGCAGAAATAATATTAATGTCACGAGAATCACAAAAACTTCCTAAAAAACTCGCATTTCTTCAACTAGAGCCTTTAAAAAAACAATCGAGGAGCGGACATAAGTATTTCAGAATATAGTCTCCTGAGCAAAACCATCACGAATAGAGCCACATTCTTCACAACCGTCTCAAGCTGTCTGCCTCCACCACCACCACAGAAAAAAAAATATATAACCTCTTTCACTAGCATCATGAACAAAACGGAACTACACAGGAGCATATAGCGATGACAGTAAAGGGAGAATCACTTCAAAATGCAAAACTGCAAGAGACGTTAGTGTACGTTTGATAAAAGAAGAAGTCATGTCAAGACAGTAGATACGGGGAAGGTGAACGAATTAACATCAAATAATTTCAACCTAAGAGAACAAACAAGGTTTTTTTATGGGAACCAAAATGTGACTCTCCTTGAAATATACGTCAAAGCACAGTCGCAGATGTTCATGTGGACAGAATTGGAACATATAAAGTGAGGAAGGAGACGTGAAGTTTCGAAAGACCATTTTGTGTACAGCGAGTTCGGTCTTTGTGAAAAAAATGTGACTCACTTCTGTATCAGCGAAATTTTTCTTATAAGAAGTGTGGGTGAAAATATTAACATAATCGTTTCTTTTTGTATTCTCTCTTGGAAAAGCCCGTAAGAGACTAGTTTGAATGTATATTCCTTCGATGTTTTTTTTCAATCTATTAATTGATTTTAACCATTACCATCCATGAATATTTCGTCAGGAGGGTACATCACTGTTTCTACATATCTTTGTGCTGAGACACAACACAAAGTTCTTCATGCATGCATGTGTTTCAGTTGCATTCAGTCATTAGTAGTCCATTAGAGAACTTTTGTTAAAAAAATATATATATAAAGAACCAATTTCCTTGAAGAGACCGGAACACCTTCACAATGCGTGTCTCCAATTGTTTCTCAAATGTGATACTGCAAAATCAGAAACTCAGCCTGAAGACCACACATAAAAACACGAGAATCAGTAATTGCATAGAAGCAATGCCTTAGTATGGTGTAATGGAAAGTGTCAAAGCGGGTCCCACAAAGTCTAAAATTTGCGGAGTACCCTTCATAAGCACAGAAAACAGAAGCCGAAAAGCAGGAAGAAAATACCGAGGACAACAAGCTCATAGTGTTTATATAAAGAACGAGACAGATGGAGAGGTACATCTTCCTTCCTCTCGTGCAATAAAGCAAAGAATTCAAGTTAAAATAGATCTAGCTGGAAAAGCAAAGGAAAGCAAGCATATATCAGGCACGTTATATATACATCTAAAAGTCCAAGGCAGGTGAAATTCAAGTGAAAGGTAATGAATCACAGTTTTGATAAAAATGTATGTTTTGAACGGAAAAAAAAGTTGCATAATGAAACGTCTTTCAAGCTTGTAAGTAAAAGCAAAGCTAAAAAAAAAACAAGTTCAGTTCAGTGAAAGAAAAAAATGAGGAACGAAAAAAATAAATTCCGAGAAACCTTCACACAGTTGTTTCACCGAAATGGCTCTGCGGGAGTTTCATTACACAGTGGTGAGGTGGAAAATTTCTTACATGTAATTGTGACCGCACACTTCCATCCTTGAAAATAAAGAAATGCAATCCAATTGAGGATCAAAATTTTGGTTACACTAGATTTGTCTGTTTTCAATAGAAAAAAAAAAAAAACTTAACCAGCAAACTGCCAAACGAAACATATCAACTGGTCGGACACCAAACATACATGCTACAGGCAAGGTAGCTACCATTAAACACTAGTTTTTTCAGACAATATTTCAAACAAAAGGGACACATGTCATGGCAGGTGTCATTGGATAGAGCTGACTCTGAGGTATATCGTAGGCCTGCCTTTTTCCTCTTTGCCTCCACACCTCCATTCCTGTCCCTCTTCCCCGTTCCGATGTTTCTTGTACCCTCCCCCCCATCTCTCTCTCTCTCTCTCTCTCTCTCTCTCTCTCTCTCTCTCTCTCTCTCTCTCTCTCTCTTTATTTTCTAATGACGGCCAAGTTACTAAACGAATTCAGATATAATATACTCAACGTAAGTTTTCGCTAACACTTGTAAGAGCATAAATGGATAGAATAGAGGCAAGACAAGGTAAAAAAATAGAAAGACTTCAACATTGTGCCATGTATGATTGAACACTAGGACACACAGACTTGATTTGGGGAAAAGAAGGAATGCATGTTAATGTATGAGAGAGAGAGAGAGAGAGAGAGAGAGAGAAGAGAGAGAGAGAGAGAGAGAGAGAGAGAGAGAGAGAGAGAGAGAGAGAGAGAGAGAGAGAGAGAGAGAGAGAGGGGGCACCGTAAAAAAAAATATAAGTAATTTTAATCCAGTTCATAATTTCGTTAGGTATCCACCAATATTATCGTGATTTTGCAGAAAGAATTGGATCTCTTTTCAGACAAGTCTCGCGGGAAATGACTTTTTATAGTTAACAAGATGGTGTGCTGCATCATAAATAAAGGAAGACTCAGTACTATATGTAACAGCCTTTGCAAAAATATCAATATGGTGCGCTCATGTTGCGATACGCTAATAACGTTTCATCAAAGGAACTGACAACAGATTGCAATGAAAGCCTAAACAGCGCGCATGAATTAATGGCAAATTTTCAGCCTCAGCTATAATCTCTCTCTCTCTCTCTCTCTCTCTCTCTCTCTCTCTCTCTCTCTCTCTCTCTCTCTCTCTCTCTCTCTCTCTCTCTCTCTCTCTCATATTCCCTTAGTGACTGCAACAATATCAAGTACAGCTGACTTTTCCTTCACATTTCCTCTTCCCTCTCATTACTTCATCTTACTTTATCGACACATTTTCCCTTTTATGTACATTATTGTAATTTGTTTCATTTCCTAATTTCTCTCGTTCTCTCTCTCTTCTGTTCTTTCATTCCTTTAATCCTCCAACCCGAGTGAGTCTGTAATCTTCATTCCGCGTTCCCTTCCTCCCCTCCGTACATTTACGAGTAAGAGTGGAGGAGGAGGAGGAGGAGGAGGAGGAGGAGGGTGGGAGGATCTAGTAGGAAAAAAAGAGGAGGGAGGCAGAATGTGGTATTCCTTAAGTTTGGCTCAACTCTTTGATGTAGAGAAATGCAATTACAAATTTCTCTCTCTCTCTCTCTCTCTCTCTCTCTCTCTCTCTCTCTCTCTCTCTCTCTCTCTCTCTCTCTCTCTCTCACAACTTTGTCTCTGGGCTGTTTCTCCAGTACAAGCGGACCTCCCTTTTCCCCTTACTGTTGTGTCAGGCGGCGGTTCCCACAGCACACTGAGAGACTCCTGCAGCTGTCCCTTCGTCATTCCTCCAGCCAGTGTCAACAAGGTCATTGCAACGTTAGACGGAGGTGGTGTCTGCGGTTCTATATGACTGTTACCGGGAATATATGGTGGTGTGTGTGTGTGTGTGTGTGTGTGTGTGTGTGTGTGTGTGTGTGTGTGTGTGTAGGATGGTGATGGTGTGTTGTGTTGGTATTAGTAGTGATGGTAGAAGAAGTGGTGATAATAGTAGTGGTGGTAGTAGTAGTAACTGTAGTTGTAGTAGCATCAGTAAATACTTAATTAGTATATTAATGAAATGATTAAAGAAGTGATATTGGAGATTGTGATGGTATTAGAAGTAGTAGTAGTAGTAGTAGTAGTAGTAGTAGTAGTAGTAGTAGTAGTAGTAGTAGTAGTAGTAGTGATAGAAGTAGTAGTTGGAGGAGGAGGAGGAGAAGGAGGAGGAGGAGGAGGAGGAGGAGGAGGAGGAGGAGGAGGAGGAGGAGGAGGAGGACGAGGACGAGGAGGAAGAGGACGACGAGGAGGAGGAGGAGAATGAAGAAAGGAAATTCTGGAGGAGGAGGAGGAGGAGGAGGAGGAGGAGGAGGAGGAGGAGGAGGAGGAGGAGGAGGAGGAGGAGGAGGATGAAGAAAGGAGGAGGAGGAGGTGGAGAATGAAGAAAGGAAACTCTGGAGGAGGAGGAGGAGGAGAATGAAGAAAGGAAACTCTGGAGGAGGAGAAGGAGGAGGAGGAAGAGGAGAGTGAAGAAAGGAAACTCTGGAGGAGGAGAAGAAGGAGGAGAATGAAGAAAGGAAACTCTGGAGGAGGAGAAGAAGGAGGAGGAAAATGAAGAAAGGAAACTCTGGTGGGGGTTTTCCTGCATGTTTCTTCATAACAACGGGCATGAGTGTTTCCTTTTCTCATCCTTAAGTTTATTCCAAAAAACACCTCAGTACACTTTTTCTTCTACTTCTTCACTGTCTTTTATTGTGAATCGCATTTTTTTTTTACTTCTTACTTTTTTTTAACGTTTCTCTTTTTCCCTTTTATTTCTACGCTCTTCTTTTCGAAATGTACTTTATCTTTCTCCTCCTTCACACACTCCATCTTCCCTCGCCATCAACTATCTTTTACATTCCCCTCTGCTGCCTTCTCCTCTTTCACTCACCTAATTTTTCTCACTCCCCCTCTTTCTCTATCGATGTCACGTGTTTTCTTTACTCATCCCTTGCCCCTCCCTCCTTCCTGCGCCTTCATTTGCCTCGTCTCCCTTCCTTCCTTCCTCTGCTGCCCTTTCTTTCCCTCATTCCCTCCCTCTCTCAGCTGACCAAGCAGTGTTATCATCTCTAATAATGAGCAAGAGAGACACCCTACAGTTACATCCGACTCTCTCTCTCTCTCTCTCTCTCTTTCTAACCTCGTTTCCAACACTGATCTGCTTCCATATACTCGCTGCCTCTCCCATCACCACCCCTCCCCCTCTACCCCTCGACATGACACCCCCAGCACCATTTCTATTGGCGAAGCTTCCTCCAATTAACTTTCATTCATCTGTCTCCTTCGTTCATCTCTTTCTCTCCTTCTTATCCCACTCCTCCTGCTCCTTTCCCTCCTCCTCCTCCTCCTGTCTTCTCTCCAGTTCTGCGGTAGGGACTAAAAATGTCATGAAAAAAAAGGAAAAAAAAAAAGATTATACTAACTGCTTAGGCACGCGACATTACACGCTAAGTTAACTCTCTCTCTCTCTCTCTCTCTCTCTCTCTCTCTCTCTCTCTCTCTCTCTCTCTCCTAAAGTTTGATTATCTTTATTGCATCTTTTTCATTCGTTTACTCAGTTTCTCCCTGTTTTTGTTATTTCCCCAACCTCCTCCTCTTCCTTCATCTCATCATCATCCTCTGCTTCTTCTTTTACCTATTCCGTTCCTTTATCCTCCCTTTTTTACTCTTTCCTTACACCTTAACTCCACCAACACACCCACACAGACAGACAGAACGGAAAGGGAATCCAATCACCCACAGCAGACCGATAAGTTCCTGTAGGGTGAGGGAAGAGTGAATCCCGTTCCAAGTTACCTGTATAGACGCTCTTCATTACCTGGCTGAATCAGGTTATTGGGTCTGTAGCGTCGCGCGCCAAGGATCGGGTAATCAGGTGTGGTCACAACGCAAAGGATATCGAAAAAAGATCTCATCGT
>NC_059294.1:19454974-19459974 GCF_017591435.1 Portunus trituberculatus
TGGATGATCTAATTACACTTTTTTTTTAAAGCTCAGGTAGGAGTTGTGGCGAGGTGGAGTACATCCCGGCAGGCAGAGAGAGGGCGTGGCGAGCAGTGGGCGCTGAGTGAAGGCCGCACTTTAATATTGAAGCAAAGAGGATGGGGTTATGAGGTGGCCAGTAAGATACAAGACTAGCACATTATGATCCTCTCTCTCTCTCTCTCTCTCTCTCTCTCTCTCTCTCTCTCTCTCTCTCTCTCTCTCTCTCTCTCTCTCTCTCTCTCTCTCTCTCTCTCTCTATGAAGCGCTGATAAGAAGGGAAGAGAAAAACGAGGGAGAATGTCTGAAAGAGAAGCGAAGGAAGGTAGGAAGGAAGGAAGGAGCCGAGGTGAAAAATGAAGGGAGAGGAAAAGTAAAGACAGCATTGATGGAAGGGAATGGGATAGGAGAACTGAGGAAATGAAACGAGTCTGGGTAAGTTAGGAGAGAGAACCAAGAAAAATCAGACGAGATAAAGAGAAATCAGAGAAACGAATGGCAGGAAATGGAAAGAGACGAATAGTAACAGAATAAAAGAGAAAGAGAAGCAAAAGCAAGAAATAAAGAAAGAAGGAATTAAACAAAAAAAAATATAAAGAAAGAATATAAAGAAAGTAAAAAAAAAAAAAAAGTTAAATATCGAATGAAAATAATACAGAAAATTTAAAAGAAAAGGGGAAACTTAAGGAAAATGAATAGATATAAATGGAAAAAAGAGCGAAAAGGAGGAAAGAGAGTGAAGAGAAGCACTGAAGGAAGGAGGAGCTTTTGGGTAAAGGACAAACTTAATGCGAATCCTTTCAGGGAACATTCGAGTATTTCCTGTAAAGGCCAAAGCAATGACCTAAATTATATAATGATTTCCTTCTCGTAAACCTTTCAGACCTAAAGTGTGTGTGTGTATGTGTCTGTAAGTGTGCGTGTGTGTGTATGTGTGTGTGTGTGTGTGTGGGTCGCAGAGTATGTATGGCTGACTCTCTCTCTCTCTCTCTCTCTCTCTCTCTCTCTCTCTCTCTCTCTCTCTCTCTCTATCTATCTATCTATCTATCTATCTATCTCAGTAATTTAAGCTTTCCTATCATGGGGTTATTTGACGAAGGCGTACATAACTGGTCAGACGGGTGGGCGGGCGGGCGGGCGGTGGGTGGGCGTGGACTGAGAGCAAGTGAGATGGTGAATTCATCCATGCATAACTATAATCACCACGCCCATCCATACAGTCCCAAGACAACCCCGAACATCGCAACCATCGTTTAAAATGCATCCCTGTATAAGCCAAACATGCGGGTGAGGAGTGGGGGAGGAGTGGTGCGGGCGTGGGCGGTGGCAGGGCGGAGGAGGGGTGGCTAGGAGGAGAGAGGGAGAGGACATTAGTGGTTCGAGTTCATGTTTCAGAAGCTTCGAGTCACCTTCGTCCCTTGTGTGCTACAGAGAGAGAGAGAGAGAGAGAGAGAGAGAGAGAGAGAGACTCCCTCCCCTGGCCGCGTAAAGAACTCCTGGTATTGATCCCTCCACTACCCTTCAACTTTTCACCTTTAATAACAAAGAGGATCCGATCGCACACACCGACGCGTGTCCGCACCTCTTCCCGGATCCCTGACCTCGCTCCCTCGACCTCCACTCCCACGAGCCTCCCACCTACGCGCCCACGCACCCAACACTCCCCACAGTGACCCAACCTTTGCACAACTCTCAGCGCACACGCCTCTTATCACTTATCTATCCGTGGGGTTTTTCTCCCAGCCAATCACAAAGTTCCTAAGAGTGCATTCCAGTCACTACTGCTTCTCTGATTGGCTCAGCTTACCTGCCACTCAGGCTGTACTTCAAGCAACCAAGAGTGTCTCCGGGGACGAGAAGTCTTAAAGAATGCAGAGCTTGGGGTCCATGAGGAGATGTAGGAGGAGGAGGAGGAGGAGGAGGAGGAGGAGGAAGAGGAGGTTGTGGTCGCAGTGGTAGCGGTAGGAAAAGCGGAGTAGAAGCTAAAGAAAGGGAGGAGGGAGAACTAGATCGAAGTGGAATTATCGCAACAATCGCCATCCCAATTTGAATATGGAAATGGCTAATTAATTTGGAGTCTCCCACACTCTGTACCTGAATATAGCGAGGTCCTGGAGTCGAGTGGCAGTGGGGCTTTGGGCAGAGAAGGAGGGCAGGGGGCTACCACGAAAGAAAAAAAGAGAAAGGAAAAGGAAATGATGCTGACTGCTATGATAAGCCACAAAATAACATATATAAGGACAAGCAGGGAAGGTTACAGCAGCGAGAGAGGGCACAGAGGGACAGAAGCTAAGTGTCCAGATCCGTAGATTGGGTAGAAGATTAACGTGTGCTGTAGAGGTACCGACTGGGCCCCGTGTGGCTTAGGGGCTTGATTTGCAAGTGATGAGCGGTGGTTCATGGGCGAAATGGCCAGGACTGTGGTGGTAGTGGTGGCAGGGACGTTGATAGTGAAAATACTGTGCTGTTTGTTAGTGATTATGGTAGTAATAGGAGTAACCGTATAAGGAGTACTAGTACTAGTAGTAGTAGTGGTAAGAGCAGGAGGAGGAGGAGAAGGAAGAGGAGGAGGAGGAGGAGGAGGAGGAGGAGGAGGAGGAGGAGGAGGAGGAGGAGGAGGAGGAGGAGGAGGAGAAAAAAGGAGGACGAGAAGGAGAAGGAGGAAGAAAGAGTAGAGCAGTAGACGTTGTGGTAGAAATAGCAGTAGAAGTAATAGAGCAGTAGTAGCACTTCTGATGTTGCTGTTGTATCCAGACCAAATGAGGAAGCTTACCATTGATCCAATTATTTCGTACATTTGCCCACCATTCATCTAATATATGGGACGTAGGCACCATCCGACTACAGTGTTTGTGAAGTTGCTTAGATAAATTTAGAGCAAAAGTTAACACCTTCCTGTTATCTCGTTAACAATGGTCCCCATTGTTTATTTACCTATAACTTATTAATCACAGACACACACACACACACACACACACACACACACATATATCTATCTATCTATCTATCTATCTATCTATCTATCTATCTATCTATCTATCTATATATATATATATATATATATATATATATATATATATATATATATATATATATATATATATATATATATATATATATATATATATATATATATATATATATATATATATATATATATATATATATATATATATATATATATATATATATATATATATATATATATATATATATATATATATATATATATATATAACTTCATCCTTTGTTGACTTTTCATATGAATGTTTGCTCATTGGGTTTACATAAATTCTATATTCTATGATCTTTATTTGAGTTCCTATAATGGTTTTACTTATCCATTATACAGTACGGAGGAAGAGAAGGAGGAGGAGGAGGAGGAGGAGGAGGAGGAGGAGGAGGAGGAGGAGGAGGAGGAGGAGGAGGAGGAGGAGGAGAAGAGGAGGAGGATTAGGATTAGAAGGAGGAGGAGGAGGAGGAGGAGGAGGAGGAGGAGGAGGAGGAGGAGGAGGAGGAGGAGGAAGAGGAAGAGGAAGAGGAGGAGGAGGAGGAGGAGAAGGAGAAGCAGGAAGAGGAGAAGGAGAAGGAGAAGGAGAAGCAGGAGGAGGAGAATGAGGAGGAGGAGGAGGAGGAGGAGGAGGAGGAGGAGGAGGAGGAGAAGGAGAAGGAGAAGGAGGAGGAGGAGGAGGAGGAGGAGGAGGAAAACAAAATCAGAAGAAGGAAGAAGAGAATTAATAAGAAAAACGAAAACGAGGGGGAAGATAATGAGGAAACTGGAGAAGACGACAATTACGAAAATGAAGGAGAGAGAGAGAGAGAGAGAGAGAGAGAGAGAGAGAGAGAGAGAGAGAGAGAGAGAGAGAGAGAGAGAGAGAGAGAGAGAAAGAAGGAAGAGAAACGTGAGAATAATGAAGATGAGCGGAGGAGAGGCGGAGACACTGATAAGAAGAAAAAAATAATAAGTGAGAGGAGGAAAGACGGAATGAAAGAGGAGAAAGAGAAAAAAAAAAGTAAGAGCACAATGATAAAGGAAAACCATTGTGTCTGTGGGCCAAAACCCAGCGCCAGTCGAGCTCAGTAACTGCAAGCTGAGATTTGACCTATAACACACTTCCTGCAGAGAAAGGAAAGATGGAAAACAAGAAGAAGAAAAGGATAAGATGGAAAACAAGAAGAAGAAAAGGGAAAGATGAAAAAAAAACAAGAAAAAGATGAAGGAAAAAATGAACTTCCAGCAGAGAAGGGAAAGATGAAAAACAAGAAAAAGATGAAGGAAGAATTAAAAAAAGCAAGAATAAAAGAAGGGAGACCATAAACCTAGCCATGAAACGCACGAAATGGAATAAACAGAGTAAGAAAAAAAAATACACATCCCGAAATTAAAGGATAATGATTAAGGAAAATTCAAAAGACAGAATAAATGGGAATTAAGAGAAGGAAGGAAAAAAATAATACAATGAAAATATAGAAATCTAGGAAAGCAGTAATAAAAAAAATCAGGAACACACACAAAGAGAGAGAGAGAGAGAGAGAGAGAGAGAGAGAGAGAGAGAGAGAGAGAGAGAGAGAGAGAGATCTGGAGCACGAAGAACATGGTAAAGGAAAGGAAAGAGGAGGAGGAGGAGGAGGAGAGGAAGGGAGAGAAATAGAAGAACAAACATTTTAGATAAAAGCATTGAAACATTTGGTCTTGCAGGGAACATGAATAAAAGAAAAGAAAAGTAAAACAATATAAGAATTTTTGGAGTGGAAATGTTTACGATTCTATACAGTACAAGAAAAATCATAAAGTTTAAGAAGAAAAAATAATAACACAGTTCTTCAAATACTACACACACACACACACACACACACACACACACACACACACACACAGAAGAGGAGCAAGGCCACAAAAATAACAAGACCTAAAGATAAAATGCTACGCTTCCAATACAACAACGCAACACCGATTCAGTAAATGCCAGTCATCAGGA
>NC_059294.1:19464974-19477474 GCF_017591435.1 Portunus trituberculatus
CCTTGCCTTATTAATTCATGAAAAATAATTATGATATTAAAGACTTATTATCAGACACCCTCTGCTCCTAGCAATACTTCATTAATAGAGAGTGGAAGGGAAAGGAAGAAAGATAAATAAATAGATAGATAGATAGATAAAGATATATATATATATATATATATATATATATATATATATATATATATATATATATATATATATATATATATATATATATATATATATAGATAGATAGATAGATAGATAGAGAGAGAGAGAGAGAGAGAGAGAGAGAGAGAGAGAGAGAGAGAGAGAGAGAGAGAGAGAGAGAGAATAACACGAGCTCTTGCCGGTTTAACAAATCAGGAGGTGATGGCGATGCCTGACTGCCGGAGTAACCTTACTGTAAATTTATAGATTTTCAGTCAAGATTATTAAAAAAATCGATTATATCCCAAGAAAGACTATGGTAAAGAAATGATTTGGCTGAGTGATGTTAAAGGGAAGGGGATAGCTGTCTGTAGGAATGGCGTATTCAAATTCAAATACAGAATTTCTGGGCATTAGTATTCGTATTGGAATTATTGCTATTGGAAATCAAAAGTATTTGCATTCGTATTGCAATATTCGGACTATTCGGACAAAGTATTCGCAGAATAATTTGATGAATAATTATTGTTTTATTGTCAGAAATAATTATATATTTGACTGCTGACTTCAGTTTAGAGAGAGAGAGAGAGAGAGAGAGAGAGAGAGAGAGAGAGAGAGAGAGAGAGAGAGAGAGAGAGAGAGAGAGAGAGAGAGAGAGAGAGAGAGAGAGAGAGAGAGAGAGAGAGAGAGAGAGAGAGAGAGAGAGAGAGAGAGAGAGAGAGAGAGAGAGAGAGAGAGAGAGAGAGAGAGAGAGAGAGAGAGAGAGAGAGAGAGAGAGAGAGAGAGAGAGAGAGAGAGAGAGAGAGAGAGAGAGAGAGAGAGAGAGAGAGAGAGAGAGAGAGAGAGAGAGAGAGAGAGAGAGAGAGAGAGAGAGAGAGAGAGAGAGAGAGAGAGAGAGAGAGAGAGAGAGAGAGAGAGAGAGAGAGAGAGAGAGAGAGTGTCCCAATCAATGTAATATTGTAATTCATAACACAAGAGGCTGCATTATTATTTTTCATACCGTAAAAACTAATAACTCTCATCACAGTTTTCCAGGAGGATTGAACCGTGCGAGGCGTGGGTGCCAGCACCGCCTCTGCACGTTAGAACTGATTTAAGTATTACTACACTCATATCATGAATATCAGACTTGCATGGAGAAAGCCTCGGGACCGCCGTGGTACAGTGGAACCATGCGTGCTTTGGGATCCGAGTGGTCTCCAAGCGCACGGGTTCGAACCCTGTCCACGGTCTGAGTGCAGGTTGGGCTTCCTCACTCAGGGCAACGGGTGGGCTTTGAGATAGGAGGTACCCTAAAAAGTATCCCCTTTAGCCCATAAATTTCCGTGAAAAGCCCACATGGTATAAATAAATAAAAGATAAAAAAACATGGGTGCTTTAAGTCTACAGAGAAGTCCGTGACTGTCTGGATCTAATGAGCCATAGAAAGTGTTAAGTGAAATTGGGTGAAATTTTGCAGGTGGATTGAAATTTGGCTCGAAAATTTTATCTCGATTAAGATTTTCCATGAAGAGCATTAACAGAGACAGCGTTTCTATCGGAAAATGCAAATTCCGCCTTATAGCTGAAAGTTTTGATCAGGCAGAGCTCATTTTGGTATCACTGAGGAGTTCATTGAAAGCCTCAATCGTGTATGCAAATGCGAGGTCAATGTGGATCGTTGACCTTTTAAAGTCGGTTCAGGGATCATATCATATTATGATTTTCAAATTAACTCATAAGTATCTTCTTTTTTTTGTTGTTATCGAAGACAAGCGAGCGCGAGCAGCCATTGGGGTTGCAAAAAGAAAGGCTAACTATAGCCACTGCCTGGCGGTTATCACAGCCACCCGAGGAGCACGGTGATTCTGTCGAGTCTCGTCTCATATTATTGCCCTTATCCACGTGATCGTTTCGTGGCAGAAGATTACTCCACATGCTTGGCTTGAACCATGTCTTTGATTGCGAGTGTTTCGAGGAGACACCGAGTATGACTATTAAAGAGATCACCAAAAGACACTACAAAATTAAAGAATTTCTCATTATTCTAATACTCTTAAACTACTGGAGAATTTTATTCCTAATAATTTCACGAGAAAAGTCTGAACAAATACGGGTACCACGACAATAAAATGGCTGGCAAGGAAACACCAAATACCAATACTGGACATTGTGATAGAATATACTGTACTCTGAAAATGTTGTCTGGCAATAAAATACTCAAGCTAAACTTGTCGAGCTGTTAAAAGCATAAAAGACAACATAAATGATAACTTCAAAGTCACACAATCACAAAGCCACTAAAAATTCAAGATGCAAGAGAATAGTTAACAAACTACGCGTTTGAAATTCATGATGGCAATCTAAAGTGACGTTCTGCTATTGAGAAAAAACTTGAATATTTTTCTACAGGAGGAAAAACGGGGAATTTCAGACAAAAGAAATACTAAAAGCCTTCACATCAATCACCGTTACGATTTAATTATAACAGTAATGAGAAAATTACCAGAATGCATTATTGAATTAACAATTCCTTAAGGAAGCACGACATTTCTGGTCGTTGTGGTATATGCATAGGATTCTAGATGTACTAACTAAAGAACACAGATACTGGAGTATCGTAGACCAGACCGCCTACTAAAGACAACAAGGAAGTGTTTTTGTTAATATAAAATTCCAAGTGCAAAAATGCATCAAGAGGAAATCCTTTTTCCAGTGAGTACAGAAAATAAACAGTATCTAGAATGAGAAGACATAACACCTCACTCATGCAACTCACGTGTTTTCAGAGAAAGAATCAATCTCAGTATAGCAGAGACGGCGGGCGCGTGGTCATCACTCGGACGGGTGATTTAGGTGACCCGAGATAGTCCTACTGAAAGCTGGCCATTTTTCAAAAAACCTATCGCTGAATGAGCGAAGACTACCCAACCAAGTATGCTGTATTTTCGTGGTGATTGTATTGGACAATTAACTCTACGGGCAGTATGCACCTCTGCAAAGGCGCACCTCTGCAAAGGCACACCTATAAACCTGCTTTCGCCACTAAGAGAGGAGTGTTAACATCAAAACCTCCGAAAAAATATATACCAGGTGGGAAAGATTATCCAAGCCACATGTAGAGGGATGACAACAAAATTGTCATCGCCGCTACCTGCCGAGAACTTAAATGTAACAAGAAAAAAATAAATAAAATAATGCTGCGAATATAAATGGACCAACCATAAAAAATTCAAGTGAAGGAAACCTAAGTTAAGAACAAAGAAAATAAGGAATGGTTTGTACTTCACGTACCCGTGAATCATTGTGATTTTATTCACCTGAATCTTTGTGAGAATAACAATATGAAGTTTAGAAAAGGGAATATGATATTCTTCAAGTAGAAAATGAGGTAAGCGAATACATACCCTGCACAGATCAAGTACATTAAAAGTTTGAGATATTAGAGCCACTCTTGATAAAAGACACCACTTCATTCAAGGCAATTTGTGTTTCTCCTCCGTATGGTATCCAGTGTACGGATATTATTGGTAACATTTGTTTAGGTGCATATGTATAATGGACAAAATATACTAAACGATCATATTCGAGTATGTTAGTCTTGAAAAAACAAGTCAGCTTTTGATATTTTATTTGTACACTTGTATACGTGAGTAAATTCTTGGTAACAAATTATTTCACCCCCACACCTACCTACCCACCCACACCCACCCACACACACACACACACACACACACACACACACACACACACACACACACACACACACACACACACACACACACACACACACACACACACACACACACACACACACACACACACACACACACACACACACACACACACACACACACACACACACACATATCTTACTCGTTACTTGTCTAATCACTTATTTATATGTGAGCACCTTCGTGTTGAGGCGTGTTAATTGGCCCGGCGTCGGAGATGAGCTACGTTTAAGGTGAATCGTAATTAAGTCATTATTAGGGCAGGAACCGTAAAGGTGTTAATTAATGGACGTTCGCCCTAATTGGACAAGTAAGAGGGGAGCTGTTCATACACATCTTGCTCAAAGTATGTAAAAAAAATGTAATATTTGGCGCCTATCGATCAAGTACTTGCACAACACTTCAATCACAGCCGTACCTGACCTGGAGCAGCGGCAGGTGAGATGAAACAAGGTGGAGGTTGGGGGGGGGGAGACCGCTGACCTGGAAAGAGAGACAAATAAAGTAAAATAAAATAATAACTTACATAAACTACCATCTGCAAAAATGTTTACATTCTTTGTTTTCCTTGCGTGATTCTTTTCAAGATTTTCTGCTCTCTTGTTTTGATGGCACTGCTTGTTAACATTATCTCGCCCTCAAACTCTAAAAGATGCACCGAGAAGTGTGTCTTGACCTACAACAACAAAGCCGAAGGAGAGAGAGAGAGAGAGAGAGAGAGAGAGAGAGAGAGAGAGAGAGAGAGAGAGAGAGAGAGAGAATTTGTTGCATAGTTTATGATGTTTATCTTCCTACGTGAGTTTCTCTCTCTCTCTCTCTCTCTCTCTCTCTCTCTCTCTCTCTCTCTCTCTCTCAATAGTTACTCACGGTTATTCCTTCCTTTCTCGTATTTTATCTATATTGCTTCCCCTTACGTATTGGCTCTCTCTCTCTCTCTCTCTCTCTGAAGTGTATATCTCTGCAATTCTCTTCTATGTCTTTCCTGTGCTGAAGAAGAATACACGTAAGCGGAAAATGAAAATCTAAAATGAGAAAATATAAGAGAAGAAAAATGAAGACGAGAAAGAGGGACGAAGCAGAAGATGGAACTAATGCAAGAATTCAAGAAAGTGAAGACAATATACTGTACGCCCAAAACTAAACATGTGATAAGCAGAAACGTGTGTATAAGTCATCGTACAAATAGACCCATAACGTAAACCTCACTTCCACCTTCCCGCCATGCACGCTATCCATTTTCTACCCTCAAAGGAGAACGGGAAGCCAACGCAGGAACGGTACAGAAAACGGGCATTTAATCGACCATCAACTTCTCTAAGCACGACTCAGTTGATGCTCCTTTAGTAGAAAATAATAATAATAATAATAATAAATATTGACTCTAAAGGGCAGCTCCCGGTGCTCTCCCACGGGCTCCATTCACGGGCCGGTGGGGACGAGCTCCTGTACTTGAGGCTCTGAATAGGAGGCTTCGATCCTCTTTGTGGCACGAGAGGGAGCTCTGAATCGACGAGAATGATTATAAGGTCGAGGGTTGGTAGGAGGAGGAGGAGGAGGAGGAGGAGGAAGATGAGGAGGTCTACCTTATCCCGATGTGCGATGACTCAAGTACATGAGGGTGGGGGAACTGGAGGGAAATTCAATATTATTTGTGTTGGTTTTAATTATTTATATTCTCACATCCATCTGTGTTGCCGCGCAGACGAACATGAGGTTTTAATTTTTTTTTCCCCGACACAATTGCCAGTATCTGGATTATGTAGATATCAAGATTTCATGTACGTGTTTGTGTTGCTGAATGACTCAGTATGGTTGTCTGTGAAGTATTAACCCCTTCAGTACTGAGACACATTTTTACCTTGATATTTATGTACCATTAGACCATTTCATTGAAAGATGGAAGGGTCTATGGAGATCAGAAGATTAATGGCCACAGTCTTCACTATTTCAATCCCACAAGGAAATTTCTGAATCTGTTTAAGATCACCAAACATTGTAAACATAATGAGTATGGAAACGCTGCATGGTACTCAATTTTTTTTTTTTTTTTGTGTGTGTGTTGATAATAACTTTTATCTTTTAACTTTAATCTTTAATCTATACGAGAAAATATTATTGGTTGCCAAAATTTTTATAACAAACTTTTGCATGGAAGAAAGCGTTATTTTCTGGATAGTTTCATGTGTTAATATCAGATTACTAATGTGTCCCCTTTCACTATAAACGAAACATCGAAAGTACTACGCCTTTGAGTCCATGTCGCGTCACGGCCCAGAGCCACACAGGCACTGACACTACTCACACACCCACCCACACAGGGACAGACATCACCCACACCCACAGATGGACTGATATCAATGTATCATCACTCAGCTTCCTCAACTCAAGACTCTCACATAATTAGAAGATTTTTTATAGGAAAGTAATCAAACTGGTAAAGTCTCAAGAGGAAGCATAAGATTGAATACCGAGTGAGCTTCCTTCCCTCCCTTCCTCCTTCCCTTCCACCTTCCTTCCTCCTGGCTTGTCTATCGCTAACCTCTCCTTTTCTCTTTCCCCCTTTCCTTCCTCCTGCCTCTCTATCCCCAAAGCTCTCCTCCTTTTCTTCTTCCTCCCCTTTTCTCTCTCGAAGCGCTCATTCATGTTTAAGCCAAAGTTTGCATCCTGTAACATTTTAATCAGGAAAATGTCGAAGGCTCGCAGCAGGGCACGGCGGCTTTGTCCTCACGCCGCTCCGCTACTCGCCACAACGATGCAACTTGTCCCCGCCCTGCGCTCCAAAGCCCACGACGGCATTCTTGTAAACAGTTTTTTTTTTTTTTCTTAGTGACGTCTAACTAATTCGACAAATGGAAGGTAGCTATCAATTAATGGTAGTGATGTTGCTGCTTTCTTTTTTTTACATAATAGCTGTCACTACTGTCTCTCGTGCTGACGGACAATGAAGTAAAAAAAATGTTCAAAGCAACAAGAACAGGAAAAAAAAGACCAAACCGAAAAGAAAAGAGAAATATAAACAAATGCACGCCTGTCACTACTAAATGGAATACATAGACTTGATCACACACAACTCCTTGGACGCTGAGGAGAATGAAATCAATAATATAAAATAACCTATTGAATTATGACACCTAAGAGAGAAAGACGATACCTCCTTATGATTGGAGGAGGAGAAGGAGGAGGAGGAGGAGGAGGAGGAGGAGGAGGAGGAGGAGGAGGAGGAGGAGGAGGAGGAGGAGGAAGAGAGAGAAGAGGAGGGAAGTTGATTGAGAGAACTGGGCAGAAGGGCGAAGGAGAGAGATAGTGAGAGGAACTGATCAGTCAACCGGCACGATGAAGGAAACTAAGAGAGGGAAAGAAGAAGGAGGAGGAAAGGGAGGGGGAGAGACTAAGGAAAAGAAGGGTCAGAGGAGTGAGGGTCCTGAGCACTCAGACCACGTCGTTACCTGGCCAAGAGTACTTGATCGCCGTGTTTGTCTTTCAGGAGTTACGGGGAGCAACAAAAGCCACATCAAGGGGGTAAGGGTGCTCTCTCGAACCCTTAACTTCGCCCCTGCAACTTTTCAACCTTTAATTAGGGTCAGAATAAGTACCTCTCCCTCCTCTCTCTCTCTCTCTCTCTCTCTCTCTCTCTCTCTCTCTCTCTCTCTCTCTCTCATCACCTCAAATTTCTACCTACATTTTTACTTCGCTGGATATTTCTTTCATTGGTACAAGAGTGTCGTCAATAATACTTCAAGGCATTACCATTATCAGAGTGAATGCCAAATTTCGTTCGAGTGCATGCGGATGAAAAATATCGGAAAAGCTCGAATCTTTCCTCAGATCTATACAGAGAATCGATTACATATTGTTTTTACTTGCAATAATGAGAAAACACACCACGTTTAAACATAACTGAAGCCAAGCCAAACCAAGCCAAGAGAAGCCAAGCCAAGCCAAGCCAAGCCACGCCAAGCCAAGTCAAGCCATACCAAGCCAAGCCAAGCCAAATGAAGCCAAGCCAAGCCAAGCAAGCCAAGCGATGCAAACGTATGTAGGTACAACGCAACGCACTAATCACGTTAAAATTTCACTTGCACCGTTATACCTGTTTGATGCAATTGGTTCTTACCTAGTGTGACATTCAGGCTTTACAGGAATTGAGCTCTCTCTCTCTCTCTCTCTCTCTCTCTCTCTCTCTCTCTCTCTCTCTCTCTCTCTCTCTCATAGCCAGACACCCTTAAACTGTGCAATTGGATTCGTCTGAACTGCGTGTATTGAATTCTTTTTAATGAATTTTTGCTCCTCATAAGTGAGTCTGGTCTGTGCTGAATGGCAGGTGGCTAAAGGGAAAGAAGGGAGAGCAGTGACGTGGGATGGAGGGAGGGACGGGGAAGGTTGAACGAAAGCAGAGGGTGGGGAGCGAAGGGAGGGCAAGTGGAAGGAACATATGAGAGGAGGTAAGGTGTAATAGGGATGAAAGAGAGGACATATGGAGAGACAAAAGACAGGCAGGAATGGAGGAAGATGTGAGAAAGAGAGAGTGATTTGGTGGTGGGAGGAAGGCCATGCAGGGAGGCAAAGGAAGTGAAGGGAAGAGATGGACGAAGATGTAGGAACGAAAGTTATAGGGAGAAAAAAAAAAAAAAAAAACGAAGAGTGAGACTAGGAGAGAAGAGAGAAGAGCAAATGGAAAGAAGAGAATGGAGGAAAATATGATCGGGAAGGAGGTGTAGATGAGATGGAAGGAAGGTGTGTAAAGACAAGTGAAGGGAAAACGGAAGATAGATGGATTAGGATGTAGGAGAGAGGAAGAAACAAGAGCAAGTGAAAGGTAAGAGAGAAATGGAGGAGGCTGTGGGAAGAATTGGGAAACAGGAGGCGGAAGGACAAATGGAAGGAGATGGAAGATGTGGAAGAGACGGAAGGCAGTATGGGAGGCAGTGAGGGAGGCATGGAGGGGTTAGGGGCAGTGTGGCTCACACCTTTGATGCCCTGAGAGATGGTGCCTCGGCCGACGAGGATTCATAAAGCCCATGGGACTCTTCATTACGAGAGAGTGTTACTGAAGTGGGTCGTTATACTCGTCTCAGTGGTTCAGTGTTCTGCTGCTCCTTCCTCTGCCACTCTCCCCGTCCCTCTCTTCCATCCTCACTACATTATTCCTTTATTCCTGTACCCCTTGTGCCTTCACCCTATATTCATTCATTCATTAAGCCTTTTCTCTCTCTCTCTCTCTCTCTCTCTCTCTCTCTCTCTCTCTCTCTCTCTCTCTCTCTCTCTCTCTCTCTCTCTCTCTCTCTCTCTCTCTCTCTCTCTCTTCATCTCTCTTTTATGTCCAGTATCTCCAACGCCTGTATCTCATTCTTTGCCCTAGACACTCTTACCAGCACGGTGATGAGAGGGAGCAAGGTGAGAGGTGTGGCAGTGTAGTGGAGGTCAAGGACTTCACCTTAAGACCACTCGCCTTTTTCGGGTGGAGTGTATCTTTGTGGAGAAGAAGGCACGTCCACTTCACAAATGGAGCACCTCTCGTTTAGTACTCCGTCATCTTGCTACGTACCGTGGACTTCTATGTGTGAGCGTATAAATGAAGTGGTAGGTGATGAGTGTAGGCCTACCTCTTTTGACATGGGATAGTGTCTGGATGTCAATTAGAGTTTATATATTCATGCTCGTGTTTGTGTTCCTTTGCCACTGTGGTTCTGTTCATTGTTTGTGGTTTTGGTTCCAGGTCTTCAGTTCTGGTTCGTGTAGGTAAACGGTGTAGTGACAAACAATAATCCCCTCCCTCTCTCTCTCTCTCTCTCTCTCTCTCTCTCTCTCTCTCTCTCTCTCTCTCTCTCTGTCTCTCGTTTTTAGATGATAGTGACAATCAATCAACTCCCTTGTTTTTAGACAGCACAGTGACTACCATTTATCTTTTTTCATGGTACAGTGGCTAGTATTCATCTCTCTCATGTTTTCAGACTGTACAGTGATAAGTAACTCTCTCTCATGGTTTTAGACGATGCAGTAACAAGCAAACCCAAACCCTCCTTTTGCATTATATACAGACTCTCTACCTAAAAACTACTGACAAAAGAGAAGAGTGAAATCTTGAAAGCCTTACAACAGACACGTACATGAGACTCTGTAACAGGAAGGTATGAATGATAGACAAGAAGAGACAAGTGTCATAGAGTCTGGTATTGCACACCGACCTATGACTAGTGGAGATTATAACATCAAGGCGACGGATGATAGCAGAGTACGTGTTAGCTTCATATCATTTCAGTTTGCTTTCATTTCTCCATACCTCTCTCTCTCTCTCTCTCTCTCTCTCTCTCTCTCTCTCTCTCTCTCTATTACGTTTTAGGCACCAGCCAGGCAGACCACACGTCATATATACATGCATTTCCCACTCCTTGATCTCCCTTTCAGCTCTCTTTGGCATATCACCTGCCTGCACCTCACCGGCCGCTCATCTGCACCTCACACTCCTCCCCTCCTCATGTCCCTTCCTTTTACACAGGTCTCCCTTTTAGCGCTCCAAAGAAACCCGGATTAATTAACAGGTACGAGGATAGATTTGAGGCCGAGCGAGTCACTGCCTCTTGCGTCAGGTTCGTTGGAAGAGAGTGCCCCGGCTGTCCCGCCTCTAATATGGCTTCCGAAGGGTCCATTCGTCGATATAAAGGTCGACGGTGGTAAATAATGCAAAAAGGACGGGTTCATTCCCTTAATGCAGAGTCCTGATGAGATGGCGGTCTGGGAGACATGATTTACCTTACCTTTCTCTCTCTTTCCCCCTCACTCCCTCTCCTCCCCCCTTCCTTCCTTCTCACTTACCCTCCGTGTCTGCTCCCCTCACCCCTTCTCTCTTTTTCTGTCTCCCTTTCCTTCTCCCTCTCCCTCCCCCTTCCTCCTTCGCTCCATTCCTCATTCATTCAATCATTCAGACGCGATTCGCAGGTAAGGAAGGTGAATGTGAAGAACTGGATGGAAAGTGGTAAAGGAGAAGAGAGGAAAGAAACGAGGGACACGGAGGGAGGCAATGAATTGAAGCAGTGGTGATGGAAGAGATGGTGAAGAAGATGGAAGAAGAGTCTGGTGTGTGTGTGAACAGGACGCGAGTCGACGGCTGAACTAACTTGGGGAAATGAAGGCAGGTGAGTTGGGAGGAGACGCGGTGAGATGATGACTGGTGCGGACAGGTGGCGTGAAGAGAGGGCGGAGAGGTGGAAGTGAAGGGAGGGCTAGGGCAGACGAGAGGATGGAAGCAAAAGTGAGGGACGCTAGCAACTGAGACGAGCGAGAGATGAAGGGAGAGGATGGAATGGGGGAAAAATATTCAGGTCTGGAAATGCTTTGGTTTACTTAAGGTAATGACGAAGCTGTGGTGATTTGTTTCGACGTCATTGTTACAAACTCGTTGCTGGGTTTTTATATGCGTCCCTGCCTCTCCTTGGTGCAACAGCTCCTTGTCCTCGTCTCAAAGTTTTGCTTAACGCACAGTCGTCAATTTCTACATACTGTCAAATCCTCCTAAAATGACTTTCATCATTACAGAATCTCGGAAAGCTTGCTCTTCACTCACACGTTAATCACACTCCTGTACTGCATAAGAATATTGTTTTATGTGATTTTAGCTTAAAGCAGAAGGTCGGGTTGACGCAAAAGACTCGTTACATCTTACTTACAGTTTCACAATGAATCATATTGTGAAACGCTTCTACGCACCACCACTTCTTTCGAAGGGCTCTGGAATTTAAGGATGCTTTCTGCTTCTAGTGATAGATTCGTAACATTTTTATGTTACTAACAGGAAAAGTACCCTTCAGTATTCAGCTAATACAAGCCAATATCCTCACCGCACGACCACATGCTGCTGCCGCATGTGGCACAGGACAGCGGTACACTTGTCCCTTCACATCGCCCTCTGCGTGAAAAGGAAAAAGCAGCGGTTGTTAATTGAGAGACACGAGGCATAAAATCAGTGTTAAACCCTTCACCATGCTCCTTATGCTCCTCTGAATAGCGAGGGATAAAACACAGCTATTTCATTACCACATGAGGTTCCACACTGAGTTTGTGTCTGATGTCCTTACATTAAATTTCCTCCATTTTCTTAGTGCAGGTTCAGGGTAGACTAAGGACTTAGGGCTCATGGTTCAGGAAGCAGCCACCGCACCCAGTACTTGCCAGTGGCAATCTATTTTTGCCGCAGTAGGTGCAGAGCTTCCATGGGCTGAGAATAACCAACGGTGATTCTCATTTTACAAAACTGATCGTGTCTTTTGGCATAAAATTTCTATTCATAATATCACACTGATTTTATAATGTAATACAACACTGCTAATCAACATTTTACATATTCCAAGATCAAAATCAGATTCTGACCAATGTAAGATGTAAGGAAAAGTCAAATTAGTACATTATGTATAATAACATGAAAAATAAGCAAAGGAGATTGGTGGTGATGGAGGTGGCGGTGAGAGTAGTGTTTGTGGTGGCACAAGGGGCCAGGTGAGCAGGAGGAGATGAAGGTAAAGGACCAAGATAAAGGCGAGGCGAGGCAGCGAGGGCGTAATTAGCAGGTAATACAGGTGCGGCGGCCCGGAAAGTGCCACGAATTGGGCAAAGGTGAGCAGTCTTTGTCAGGTGTGTTTTGGTACCGTGTTCTCTCTCTCT
>NC_059294.1:19487474-19489974 GCF_017591435.1 Portunus trituberculatus
ACCTATTGTTCGTTACGCGTCAGAGGATTACACTATGTAGCATACTGCGAAAGAAAAAAAATGTAGCATAAATGAAGGCTCCTCCCCGCCCATCACTCCCTCCTGTCCGGGCCGGCATAAAAAAAAAAAAGAAATATCAAGTTTTCTAAAATTCATTTTCTAATATCAAGGAACGTGTTTTGCTTGTTGCTCTGAGAAGTCATTTTCTTTTTCTCCTTTTTTTATTGAGATATTCAGAATATGCAACAAGATTTAGTTTAGCTATGTTCTCCTTTACGATATAATGAATTTATCGTTTTTATTTATATTTTTATTGTCATTATTGTTATTATTATATTATTATTATTATCATTATTATTATTATCTTTATTATTATTATTACTATTGTTATTATTCGTATAAGTGTGAATATTAGTAATACAAACATTATTATTATTATCATTATTATTATTATTATTATTATTATTATTATTATTATTATTATTATTATTATTATCATTATTATTATCATTGTTATTATTATTAGCAGTAATAGTAGGAGTAATAGTAGCAGCAGTAGAAGTGGTGGTGGTGGTGGTGGTGGTGGTGATGGTGGTGGTGGTGGTGGTGGTGGTGGTGGTGGTGTGTAGTACTAGTAGTAGTATTTGTTGATAGTGTTTTTTTTTTGTTGTTGCTGTTGTCGTTATTGTAGCAGCAGCAGTAGTAGTAGTAGTAGTAGTAGTAGTAGTAGTAGTAGTAGTAGTAGTAATAGTAGAAGTAGCAGTAGTAGTAGTAGTGGAAGTAGCAGTAGTAGTAGTAGTAGTAGTTATTGTTGTTTTTTTATTGCTGTAGTACTATTAATAGGAGGAGGAAGAGGAGGGATCAACACATCTGCTGCTTTAAACACCAAGTTTCTCATCAACACCAGGGTGGGGACGAGGATGGGAGTTGTGTGTTGGTCTGAGTTTTAGTGTTTTTTTCTTAACATTTACCACTACACTTATTGCCGTATCTAATATGAGTAGAGCATTTTTTTTCTTATTTTTGATGCTGGACAATCGCGGTTTCTTCAACGCAAAATATGTATCTTGAGGTGACGGAAATTTAAAATGATGGTTTTGTTCACCAATTCATTGCATGTTCGGTGAATCATTCTGGAACTTTATCTATCTTTTTATTGTTTTTATTTATTTATTCAATCTATTTATTCATCTCTTTTTTTTATTTTCATCTTTTCGTAAAAGAGACCCTGGCGAAGACCAATAACAGTAAAAAAAAGAACTAAGTACCAATCACAAAGCGAGTTCGAAGAAAAATCATCGAAAATTTGAGGATAAGTGTATTGAAGCCTCCTTCTTGAAAAAGTTTCATTCACAGGAATGAGGAAATGCAGAGGCAAGCAGGTGTTGAGAGTTTACTAAGAAATCAGGATGAATGATTGAGAATAATGGTTAACTTTTGCATTAGAAAGGTGACCAGAATAGTTCTAAGTTCACTTTACTTCATTTAAAGCTTTCTATGATTACGCTTACAAAAAGTTGAGCAAACATTAACTTTACTTATTCTGTCGTCCGTCGAGGGGAAGATGAGGTTTAATGTACGACTAATGTACGTCGGTTTTCCAGTGTACAGATAGGAATGGCGCTGCAGTGAAGGATTCCACACCGTGGGAGAGAAACACCCCATCGGCACGGTGAAGTCGTACTTAATAACTATACTGCGACTGCTTAGAAAAAAAATAATAGTAATAATGCAGTCGATGTAGATGTGTGATTACTTTACATGATTCATTTTCACTTTCAATAAAGACAGTATCAACGTTTATACTGGCCACTAATTTTACGGATGAAGAAAAGGAAAATGGAACAGTTGCGATAAACAAAAAGAGGAAAAGCGGAAAATGAGACACGAAATAAACGAACAATGATTAGTAGAAGTACAAACTAGAAAAAGGAGGAAGAAGAAACAAAAGAGAAAGAAGAGGAGTAGGAGGAGGGACGAGTGAATACTGCTCCTTTGACCACAATCTCCCGTCAGCCATGACACTCCTGAGGTGGCCAAGATGAAGGCGATGGCACGCACGACACACGAGACTTAGGCAGCGAGGCACTGAGGGGCGGAAGTCCGAGGCAAGTACTGAACCCTGAAGTCCTTGTGTGCCTGCTGGAGGGAAGGAGTGGGAGGAAAAGAGAGAGGAAGAGGAAGACGGAGGAAGGCAAATGGGAGCTAGGAAAGAAGGTAAAGAGGAAGAAAGAAATGTATAGGGAAGAGATGAAACGTGTGGGTGTGTGTGTGTGTGTGTGTGTGTGTGTGTGTGTGTGTGTGTGTGTGTGTGTGTGTGTGCGAATAACTTCCTTTTTCTTCCTTAGATTCCTTTTCCTACTTTTTTTTCGCGCACCCACCAAAAGACTCTCCTACTCACCTTTACCACCACCCACCAATACACACACACACACACACACACACACACACACACGAATAATCAGGTGGTGGATCACAAAGTCAATATTGCATCGGCTTT
>NC_059294.1:19494974-19504974 GCF_017591435.1 Portunus trituberculatus
AACATTTAAAGCAGAAACTCTAACAGGATCACGGACATCACGACTAACAACAATGAGGAAAACAAATTTTTTATAACAAAAAAAAAATAAAAACTTCACCAGGTAATATCATACACATCGGCACAACCGTTGTCACACAGAAGCTCTAAAATTATTAATGAACACACACACACACACACACACACACACACACACACACACACACACACACACACACACACACATACACACACACACACATAAGGGACAAAATACCGGGAGAGTATGTTAATCCTGTGGTACCTGAGGGAAGAGATTAATCTGAAAATTTATTCTCCGTGGATTCCTGATTGCACAAGGCGGATCCCGAGTCTTACTGAAAGGGTTGAAAGGAGAAGAAAGGAAAGAAGGGAAGAGAGAGAAGGATGGAAAGAGAGGGAACAGGAAAAAGGGAGGGAGATAGTGGGATGAATTTAAGCCAGAACAAGGAGAGCAGAGTAAAAGAGAGAAAATAAAGCCAGACATTGCTGCTGGGAGAATGCATTTTCCGTGGGGAACTGAGAGAGAGAGAGAGAGAGAGAGAGAGAGAGAGAGAGAGAGAGAGAGAGAGAGAGAGAGAGAGAGAGAGAGAGAGAGAGAGAGAGAGAGAGAGAGAGATGCTCGCAAAGAAAAAGAGAATCCTGATAATTGAGGAAACAAAAGAGACCGTGAGTCAGAAAAAGAAATAACAACGGAAAGAAAGAAAGATGGAAAGAAAGAAGGATAAATTCATGGCTTTTTACTTTTTTGCTTATACATACCTCTCTCTCTCTCTCTCTCTCTCTCTCTCTCTCTCTCTCTCTCTCTCTCTCTCTCTCTCTGTCTATCCCTTTAGATTCAATTACCAAGCTACAGAGGTGCGATAGATGTGCGTACGTGTGTGTGTTTATATATCTATCGGCCTGTTTGTTTGTCGGTCTCTTTATCTATCCATCAAGCTACCGTAATTAGTTCGCTCTCTAATTGGGTCCCGTGTTCTGGTAACAAATTGAACACATCACGTGGCATTAGGTGTTGCAGTGTTGCCAGAGTCTCACCTTCCCCTCCTCGTGTGTTGCATGGACCAATTCTCACATGCCACTCCTACACATCTGCTACTCGAACGTGTCTATTCATTTTGTGTCTGTCTGTCTGTCTGTCGATGTGTTCGTCTCTTTTTTTCTTTTATTTGTATGAGTGTGTCTCGTTTCGTCAGTCTAGGTATTTCATTCCTTCTCTTAAATTTATCTGTCTGCTTCTGCTTCTCTGTAGAATTTTTTTATTTGTGTGTGTGTATCTGCCTGTCTTTGCCTCTTTAGTGATATATTTTCGTGTTTATCTATCTATTTTTATCTAATTATACCTATCATCTTACTCACGTCTTTGTTCTCTCATGTGTTTATCTGGGTTTTTTTTGTGTGTGTTTTATTTATCTGTATATATGTGTAAGAATATGTTTTTTAATGTCTATCTCTCTATCTGTCTGTCTGTATCCGTCTGTCTGTTCCATATGTCTGTCTTCATCCAATCAACTATTGTCTATTTATCCTTGTATACAAATGCACATCGTTTATCTTTCCTTTCCCTGTCTTTTTTCTCTTAATTTATGTCGATGTTTACATATCGTTCAACCATTTCCCTTTAAAATCTATCACTCCATCTCTCTTTAATTCTCTTGTATAAATCACCTCTCTCTTTAATTATCTACATATGTATCTGTCAACATTTCTACCTGGCTGTCCATCCATCTACCTCTCTATCAGTTCGTCTATCTATGTAGCTTTCCATCCATTCATTTATCTATGTACTCCTCTTTATTCACCCACCTATGATTAAAAATGAACTCACCGCAATGAAATAATACAAAGTTGACTGCTGATTAATTTGCTTCATTGTTCTGTTACACGTCACGTCACAACAACAAAAACAGCAATAGACACTCGACTTTTTATTATTACATGTAAATTCAGTGTTGTGTAAATTATTTCCTCTTCATATTTCATTAAGTACTTTGTTAGACATTCATGGCTTGATCCTGTTTCTGCCTCCTTTCCATGTAAGACGCAGAGGATGCAGAGGATTTGGGTGGAGAAGTAGGTAGCAGTAGGTCTTGGAATTATGCATGAGTTTACTAGACTGCCTCTTCTGTCTGTCTGTCTATCTGTCTGTCTATCTATCTGTCTGTCTATCTATCTGTGTTGTCTGTATGTTTCGTTTATGTCTCGTATGTTTTTTTTGTTTCTGTCTATCGTTGGTTTTGTTCTTTGTTGCTTTCTTTGTCTCGCCTCTGCTGTATGCTTTAATGTTTTCACCGTTTTTCATTTTCTGTTTGTCTATGTTTCTGTCTGTCTTTCTAAATGTATGTGTGTATTTGTGTCTCCCTTCCTACATCTCCCCACCCAACACACACTCTCTCTCTCTCTCTCTCTCTCTCTCTCTCTCACCAAGCAATTCCAGTGTTTATTTCTCTGCACAGTCTAATAACACGCACTTTTCCTCGATATGCGAGAGTGTAACTTTGTCTGCGTCTCATACACTCTTCATACACTTGTCCCGCTCCCTCTCTCTCTCTATGTGACTTCCTCTCCCTCCCTCCCTCCCTCCCTGCAGATGTCCCAAATGATAGCAAGAGGGAGCATCTGTCATACACCCGGGACTCATAAATCGAGTATTCCTCTCTCTACCCCTCTCTCCAGGCCTACACGTCCCCCATTCCTCTCCCCTTCCTTCTTCTCTCACACCTCCCCCCTTTCTCGCTTCCTCCCCTACCATCTCCCACCTTCCCCTTTCCCGTCGTCCCCATGAGACCTCGCGACTGCTGACTCTTTAAAATCTCCCTGCTCAGAAGTTCCTTGCAGGTATCGTGTGTGTGTGTGTGTGTGTGTGTGTGTGTGTGTGTGTGTGTGTGTGTGTTTTACGATCCTTTGTGTGTTGCGAGAGGTTCTTGTACGGTATTGGAATGATCTTAGTGGGATGTTTTTGTCTCTCCCTCCCTTAATGATGTGGCCGTTTATGAGAGTCATCTGTTTCTTCATTTCCTCATTACGTCTCCCCTTGTTGCAGTATCCTGTCGCCTAAGTGTTCATCATTGCAACGCCGCCACTACCACCCGTCCCCTTCCCTTCCTTTCTTTCTCTTCCCGACCATGTCTGTCTCCGTCTCTGTCAGTTTGTCTGTATTTTTGTCTGTGTCTCTGCCTGTCTGTCTGCCTGACTCTATCATAACAAGTGTCACTCTTACCATAAATGGTAAGAATAACTTTTTCGTTAAAAATTAAAATTATAAAGAAAATTACGTGATAAGTAAAAATGACTCAATAGTGTGTGTGTGTGTGTGTGTGTGTGTGTGTGTGTGTGTGTGTGTGTGTGTGTGTGTGTGTGTGTGTGAGAGAGAGAGAGAGAGAGAGAGAGAGAGAGAGAGAGAGAGAGAGAGAGAGAGAGAGAGAGAGTGTGAGAGAGAGAGAGAGAGAGAGAGAGAGAGAGAGAGAGAGAGAGAGAGAGTGTGTGTGTGTGTGTGTGTGTGTGTGTGTGTGTGTGTGTGTGTGTGTGTGTGTGTGTGTGTGTGTGTGTGTGTGTGTGTGTGTGTGTGTGTGTGAGAGAGAGAGAGAGAGAGAGAGAGAGAGAGAGAGTATACATAGGGTTCCATATTCTAATTGTTTTATTACATTGACCTTGACCTTTCAAATGAAACGTCAGTCTGGTTGTCGACGCAATGCAGATATCCCATCCGTCACTGGATCTCTCTCTCTCTCTCTCTCTCTCTCTCTCTCTCTCTCTCTGTTGGCTGAGAAGGATCACACACAATTCATTTTAATTAAAAAGAATTGAAATTATATACATAAAAGTTATTTCCCTTAACGCTTATTCAAATAACATCATTTGCCACGCAGCATTATTCGTATAATAATAATAATAATAATAACAACAATGATAATAACTTTTGTTATATTATTATTATTGCTATTATTGTTATTATCATTATTGTTATTATTATTAGCATTATTATTACCATTATTATTAGCATTATTATTACCATTATTACCATCATTATTATTACCATCATCATCATTATTATTATTACTATTATTATTATCATTATTAATATAATTATTATTATTATTATTATTATTATTATTATTATTATTATTATTATTATTATTATTATTATTTTTACCATTGGCATTATTATTATTATTACTATTATTATATATTATTATTATCATTATTATTGTTATTGTTATTATTATTATTATTATTATTATTATTATTATTATTATTATTATTATCATTATACTGTCACAAAACTCGGCATCACTTACAACAAAGCGCGATGAGTCTCAAGGTCTTCCCCGAAATGAACAATTGATGTTTCTACCCAAGGCACATTCCTCATGAAAATTATAAACTTGCACGGAAGCAAACGAAGAGACAGCTCAGTTCACACTCTGCACTTTCTGTCATGTTGTGCCATTTCTGTTGCACTCCCAGACACAGAGATGGGAGCCTCGCCTCGCCTCCCCTCGCCTCGCCTCGCCTTTCACACCCTCGCTGCAAAACACTTCCCTGCTCCCCACGCCTTCAAAGATACAGGATGAGGATGCAACTATGACATGGAATTTTGACTTCACTTTTGGTCGTATTTCTATTCTTGCCCTTCAACTTTCCATTCCTCCTTTCCTCCCTACTCCACCCTCTTCCTCTTTCTCCTTGAATACATACATTCCCCGCAAAACACATTAAACAGCGTCTATTTATACATTTTTTTCTCTCTTTCTTTTTTCCCTTCAAATCCTTCATTGTTCCCTCCCTCGGTTCTCCCATTTCTCTCTTCCTATTTCCCTCCCTCTCTCCCTTCCTCCCTCCACTCCACTCCTGGGACCAATAGTATAAGGATCACTGGTTTGCTATTTATCGTTAGAACTGTGTGACCACGGCCATTGTGTGTGTGTGTGTGTGTGTGTGTGTGTGTGTGTGTGTGTGTGTGTGTGTGTGTGTGTGTGTGTGTGTGTGTGTGTGTGTGTGTGTGTGTGTGTGTGTGTGTGTGTGTGTGTGTGTAGTGTGTCGTTTATAGTTTTTTTCTCGCTGGAGAGAGAGAGAGAGAGAGAGAGAGAGAGAGAGAGAGAGAGAGAGAGAGAGAGAGAGAGAGAGAGAGAGAGATATAACAAAAGACACAGCGAGAACCAACACACGTCACCCAAAATATTCTCTCCCTTCATCCTGGATAATGACATAAACCCCGAAACACAACAAGGATTTAGGCGACCTTCCGGTACTCTCTTGGGGGCCACTTCTTCCCTCCACCACCTCTCTCTCTCCATGACACCCTCCTCCTCCTCCTCCTCCTCCTCCTTCTCCTCTTCCTCCTCCCTCTACACCTCCTCCTCTTCCTCCACCTCTTCTTCCTCTTCCTCCTCCCATTTCCATATTCCCCTCTCGTGTCCTTCACATTTCCATATCCTCCCTCACTAACACCCATGACCCTCCCTCGCAGCCACCCATGACCGGGAGGAGGAGGAAGAGGAGGAGGAGGAGAGGATTGGGAGGGAGTGTGTGAACAAACATAAGCGAGAGAACAGCGATATAACTCCCTATCTATCCGCTTATCTCACCTTATCTCTCGTAAATACTTATGTGAGGGTCGTGCTGAGAGAGAGAGAGAGAGAGAGAGAGAGAGAGAGAGAGAGAGAGAGAGAGAGAGGACCATTGTATCAGCGTGATTCGAGCGCCTTCGGGAGACAAAATGGCCAGAAATTACCATATGAAACGGGTAAAACGAGGCATTTTCCCTCATCACCCAGCATTACCACCATTCCCCCCTCTCCCCTCACCTCCTCTATATCCTCAGCACCCTCCCTTCCTTCCTTCCCCCTTCCTTATACGCCCAATAACGTCCTCCACCTCATCCCCTCCCTTAAACACCCTTCTTCCCTTCCATTTTCCCCTCTTTCTACATTCTCCACACTTCTTTAGCTTTATTTTGCCTTCCTCGCTCCCCCTCCTTCCTCCGCTTCCTTCCTCAGGTCGCCTCCTTATATCGCTACAGTGAATATGGATAAGCTACAGTGTGTCAGTGGTGGCAGTGGGGGGTGATAGTGGTGATGAATGGGAGGGTAAGTGATGCAAGGAAAAAGAGCGATGGAGGGAGGAGATGGAAGGGAGTAAGGAGAGAGAGAGAGGCAGGGCTGGCACGGGATGGGTTAGAGAACATCCAGAGATTGTGATTGGTTTGCTTAACGTAATACTGGCGTGTTTTCATTGGTGTTTCGTTATCTATTCCAGTGCGGTAGTTGTGGTAGTAATAGTAGCAATGGCGGTGGTTGTGGTTAGTTATAGCAACAGCACAACCACCATCGCCACCACTATCACCTGTTGCTGCTGTTGTTGGTCATAGTTTTATTTTTGTTGTTGTTGCTGCTACAGTTTTGTTGTTGTTGTTGTTGTTGTTGTTGGTGGTGGTGGTGGTGGTAGTGGTACGTGTGGTAGGTGTGATGGTGGTGGTAGTGGTGGTGGTGGTGGTAAATGTGGTGGTGGTGGTGTTTTTGCAGATGTTGTCGTCGCTGTTGTTGTTGTTGTTGTTGTTGTTACTGCTTCTAGTGTTATTATCGTTTTGATTATTAGAATTGCAATTGTAAGTACACCAGTTTCAGTTGTCATTCCAGTTATTGTAAATGTTTCTATTTTTGTTGTTGCAGATGTTGTTGCAGTTGTTTTACGGTTTTAATGTTCTTGCAACCTTTGTAGTTCATGCACCCGTTATTGTTGTTGATGTCGTAGCAGTTGTTATTGTTCTTGGACTTGGTATTGTCGCAGTTGTTATTGTTCGAGTTGTTATTGTTGTTGCATATCAGCGGTGTAATTGGTTGCCATTGGTCGTTTGAAGTGGAGACAGAATGGCTGGCTGAATGCGTCCTGGTGGTTGGGGATTGCCGAGTGGTGGGGAGGTGGGGGAGTGAAGAGGTATTGGGGAGGGACTGGGATACTGATTCCATGCTGACCTGGTTTTAAGAGCAGTGGTGGTGGTGGTGGTGGTGGTCGTGGTGGTGAATAAATGCATGGTCGTTATCGTTGTTATGAAACCACAAATATAATATGTATCTCTATCTATTTATTTGTCTGCCTATCTGTATACCTATTTGCCTTTCTATTTGGCTGCTAGAGAATGGACGGCTCTACACAAAAGCTTACTCTTTCGGTGGTTGCCAATTATCGTTCAATGGTCTCAATAACTGAATGGGGCAAAAATTTAATGATGTGAATTTATTGTCTTTTTTTTGGTGTCTGTTTTAGCTGCTATTGTTGTTATTATTAGTTATTTTTATTGCCATTATCATTATATATCTTATCAACATTATTATACCGGCAATTCATATGGCTACCTTGTGTTCCTGCCTGCGTTCGTGTGTGTATTCTTTTGCCATCGTGACCAATGCAGTGATGCCATCCTAAGAGATTTCTCAGCATCTTGGGATAATGAGAAATCATTGTCCAATCTGAATCAATCTTGCTACATTTTGCTACCGGCATATAAGGATATTTATGAAGTAATTAAGTGAGTCCCTATTCAAGTTCTGTCACAAGCTGGTCACTTTTCTAACAATCACTTAGTGGCAGAATACCAAAAATGTTTCCTATCAGCGCGGTCTTCTATAGTGACTGAGTCGTGCATCTCTAGGTGCAGCATGCGCCTCTGCAAACACGTCACTGAAATTCCTGCCTGCTCTACCACCGGCAGCGTCTGGCAAATGTAAGAGGCCCATCCTATACGTTGTATCGAAGATTTATTGCCAACCGGCGATATAGGGCAAGAACATAACAATAACAACAATGACAACAACATCAATAACAACAGCAACTAGAACAAAACTTCTAATTGACCCGAGCCCCTCCAACCACAAACATGCACACTTTATTAGTGCTTGTATTTCTCTCATTTAATCAATGGATAATACAAGTGACAAGTTCAACGTTACACACCACAGTATAATGAAACGACTGATACTAATTAGCTGCCGGTTAGGTTTCTTACTTGGCAATACTAATTTATCTGTGTGTGTGTGTGTGTGTGTGTGTGTGTGTGTGTGTGTGTGTGTGTGTGTGTGTGTGTGTGTGTGTGTCAGTAATTTTTAACGTTAAACATCACACGCAACAAATACACGTAGGCAGCAAGATGCACACACAAAAACACGCCTTCATTATGCATCCAAGGCTTTGCGGGTTTTCTCGTCCGCCTCTTGGGCCGCACAGCTGATGAGGAACTCACGAATGCTTGAACCCTTTTATGTTACCTTAGCAGAACCTCAGCCGAGAAAGCGCTCACCCACAATAGAATGTGCAAGAGCAGCTAACAAGTGGGCAGAGAGAGAGAGAGAGAGAGAGAGAGAGAGAGAGAGAGAGAGAGAGAGAGAGAGAGAGAGAGAGAGAGAGAGAGAGAGATAATGTAAATCTGACTGAAATTAGAATTTAGAAAGATTACTGTCATAAGATGCTTGTCGAGTTTTCATGACAGTAGTAGTGGTGGCAGTTGCGGTTGGGGTGGCGGTGGTATTGGTGGCAGTGGCGGTTGTGGTGGTGGCAGTGGAGGTGGCGGTGGTGGTGGTGGCAACAGCAATACATATGTTGTCTTATCGCTGGTGGCAATAAGAGTTTGATAGTGGCTGTTGTAGCGGTGGCAATTGTGGTAACAGTGGAATTAATAGCAGTGGTAATGGTTCAATGATGGCGATGATAGTGGTGGTGGGAGTGATGGTGGAAGTAGTTATATGGTGGTGTTGGCTGTGATGGTGGTGGTGGTTAGGCTGTGGTGGTGGTGGCAGCGCAGGATGGCAGAGGGCGGGGTCCTGGAGGTGATGGATGGGGAGGGAGGGGAATAAACGAGAAAATAGATATATTGATGCCAGATGGTGAGAGAGAAGCAATTATTTACCCGCGCCTGAGGAAACAAAACCGTATACCAAAACTTGCTACATATACCCTAAAAATAACACAGATACAAGGAAGAGAAAGCAGATGAGCAATTACGCAAAAAAAAAAAAAATAAATAAATAAAAACTCTTAAAAATCACTGGAAGAAAATACAATGACAACGCTGAAAATAAATCAAATAGAAAATGTCATTACTACCAATTCTGTATTTGCTTATAGTGAATCAGGCTTGACCACTGCCTCTCCCTCCCTCTCTTGTCTCCTTCCTCCTCACTCCCTGAAGGTTTAAGGCTTTGTGACCTCTATGCATTCAGGCAGTAAGGACCAATACTGGACTGCTTCCCCCCCACCCATCTTTCCCCCCTGAATGGTGCTGGGCAGTAAGGGGATTACACCACATGTTGCCAGGGCTAATGGGCCTCCCAGCTAAGGGCAAGGGTGGCCTAAGGGGAAGCAAAGGGGATTTGAGAGGGAGGGGAGTAAGGTGGAGTAAGGGATGGGAAGCGATGAAGGGAAGGACAGATGTAATGCTCTGTGTGTGTGTGTGTGTGTGTGTGTGTGTGTGTGTGTGGCGCACGTCAGAGCAGAAAGCTCGTGATCAGAGGCATTCCTTTCCTGGAAAATATTCAGGACGAGAAGAGTAAACGCTACCCTTGTGTGACGGCGCGTTAATGATTACGTGTAAATATTCATGTTTTTAATCTGTACATAAGAAAAAGAATGCTTGATGATTAATACTACAAAAAAATCAGGTATTCATTTAGATGAGCAAGTCGAAAACACTTTACATGATGAAAAAAAAAAATAGGTTAATGAAATCTCATACACCCGGACAGATGGATGGATGGGCAGCATCATACAACTATACAGACATAATACAGCTGATACATATGAAGGAACTGTACAGTTATCCAACCTTTGCAAAATAAAGGTGAAATTGCCGATGTTCGTGCACAGCGGGTGTTGTGGAATCACGACCTGAAGGAGGGATGGACACGACACGCCAACACTTAGATCCGACGGTGAGACTTCCTGTCATTACGCTGCACCCACCAGAGCGGTGACAGGGGGAGGCTGGGGGA
>NC_059294.1:19509974-19527474 GCF_017591435.1 Portunus trituberculatus
TAAATACTAATCCTTCCGAGTTATCTATACTTGTCTTGCGAGTTATCTAGGCTTTAAACTGGGAAGAAATCGTAAAATGTATTTTTTTCACTTATATAGACTTTATACATTGCATATAATGGTGATACTCGTCTCTTATCAATCTGAAAGAGTTAAGTGGCTTTAATTCAGCTGTCTATGACAGCTAATTTGAGGATTCTACTACTGTTAATTATTTCTTCTCAATAAAAAGCTCTAACTTCATATCTTCTACCTCCGTCCATACTTGCTTTTCTGCCCACGGCAGTACGATAATCTTTAGCAAGGCAACTAACTAAAATGTGAGTCTCCACAACTCAAAAACTTGGACAAAATGATTGATCCTCCTCCCTCACTCAACCCTTCCTTCCCATCCCACCCACCCACCAATCCAACGCACAATGTGCTATTTTTTCTCTATTCTCCCCTTTTTCCCAACTCTCCGGCCCATCTAAAATAAAAAAGTAAAAAACAGAGCGTCCAAAATTCTGCAGCCTTTCAAAATGTACCTTAAATCCTGCTCGCCGTTGCGGACATAAATGGCTTTGCAAAAATGCACGGAAACTACAAGCAGGGAACAGGAAGTCCACCATTCAAAGCTAGGCCAGGTTGGGATGGTGCGGGGGAAGGGAGACAGTATGGTTGGGGAGGCTGACGATGAATGAAACTGAACAATGCTGACGGTCTTGACAGGACGCTGAGTCACATGGCAGAGTATTGAGATCATAGATAAAAATATAATGATGACTGACCTGTACAAAAGCCATATTTTGAAACATTTTATCCTCATCTCCACTACTTTCAAAAGAGTTAAGTTGAAATTACATAGTTTTAAAGTCTTTAAGGTGCTAGTGACATATATACTAATTGTTCTATTATAAGGAGAAACAATCTTGACAACTTGGTCAATCATTTATGCCTTCTTTGAAAAAAGTTGTAGTGAGAGACCACAGCGTCCTTAAATACTGGTCGTGTTACTAAATTTGATATTTGCTAGAAAGTCAACCAGGATATGGATACGTACTTAAAGAATTGTCAGTGTGTTAAAAGATATTGAAGAATGTTAGAGTCGATTCGAAAGTATATAGTGATTTTAGTGACAAGCCAGGATGTAGAGGCGAAGCAAATGTGGATAATCCATGAAGTGTTTAGGCAAGAAAAGCAAACATGGCGAGGGGAGGCCGGACGAAGCATGTTACGGGAAGGGTTCGGCAGCGTGCAGGGGAGCTTAGCAGGGTGTTCGGGGAATTAGTAGGCTGTACAAAAGGGTAAGGAGGAGGCAGGTGTATCCCTTTGCACTCCTGTCTCATTCCCCTTCCCAACATTCCCATGTAAACCCATCAACTTTCCGTTCCCCGTCAGTTCGCTCCCCTCTCATCCCTCTCACTTTGTTGTTTCACACGAGAGAGAGAGAGAGAGAGAGAGAGAGAGAGAGAGAGAGAGAGAGAGAGAGAGAGAGAGAGAGAGAGAGAGAGAGAGAGAGAGAGAGAGGGTTCTACAACATACACAAAGCAGAGCAAAAGAAAAAAGAGATAAAAAAAGACACTGATAAAAAAAAGTAACAATGATAAAACTGCAATTAAGATCTTCTGTTACTCTATTGTTACTATGATCCGTCTGCTGGATTTGCGCGTTCGTGCTAATCCGGATTTCCTGTCAAATCCTTTCCGGCTAATCGGATTGTGGGGTTAATGGTGGATGGGCCGAGCTGGATAGTGAGTTGGAGAGGGAGAGGGAGAGGGATGGGGGTTGACTTGTATGTGAATAGGTGGAATCTGTGTAACTTGGCCCTTGAGAGAGAGAGAGAGAGAGAGAGAGAGAGAGAGAGAGAGAGAGAGAGAGAGAGAGAGAGAGAGAGAGAGAGAGAGAGAGAGAGAGAGAGAGAGAGAGAGAGAGAGAGAGAGAGAGAGAGAGAGAGAGAGAGAGAGAGAGAGAGAGAGAGAGAGAGAGAGAGAGAGAGAGAGAGAGAGAGAGAGAGAGAGAGAGAGAGAGAGAGAGAGAGAGAGAGAGAGAAGCAAGCACACACACACACACACACACACACACACACACACACACACACACACACACACACACACACACACACACACACTCAGATTAACAATGCAATAAATCCTTCAGTAACGTTGACCAATTGGAACCCTCAGATAACGCAGACCACGCCCCTTACGGCCATCATCAGCCAATCAGGGAGCGACAAATATAGACCCTTTGTGTGTTCACCTGCCTTGATAATGTAGTAACTCACCTGAAAATTTGTGTTCTCTAATTAGCAATAAAGTGATATAAGGACCTTTTGCAGGTTGCTGAGTATTCTTAATGACTATCAGTTATCTCACACCTGCCTTACCTGCCGTCGGGTCCTATAATGATGAGGCGCTAATTAATACAAAGAAAAAAAAAAACAGTACCGGATTGCCTCGTCTAGGGCGCGGCATGGTGTGTATTAAAGGAGATTTGATCATTATTGCGTCACCTGGCCGTGGGAACTCGTGCGTCAGCCAGGTGAGATTTGGTGTGTTGATGAAAACCGATTGTTGTAAGATCGACATTATTGTTGTTCTCATCCTTGTTGTTGTCACTGTCGCCGTCATCGCTGTGTTTCATTTTATATTCCTCCAATTCTTATTTTGTATTTGATTTATATTTAATTTATCTGTTAATTGATTAATTTATTTCTTTGTTTTTGTCATTTTATTTACTTATCTAACTAGTTATTTCTTATTTTTTTCTTCTTTTTGTCGGTGCGCATGTGAGCGAATGACGTTTACTGGTAGCATTTGTATATGTAATGTTCCTGGCTTCAATCTATGTATATGTAAATTCACCAGGACATCTATGACGAAACCTCTCCCAGGTTCACCTCTTCCACATCCACAGCTCCACCGAAGTAGTTACATATTTTAGTTTTAAAGGACGACACTGAGTTGCTGATAACTGATAGGAAACAAAGACAGCTAATCTCAAGCACTTTATATTTCTGCCTGAAATCATGCAAGTCTGTTCTTCAACTTGCCAAACACTCCTTCATAAATAGAATATGTCAAAATCTTTCAACTCAAACTCCCCAAAAACATCTCCAATAACTTTACTTCTTCGTCTTTCCCTCCTTTATTATTTTTTTTCATCCTGATGGCACCACTCCCACCTCTTCTGTCTCTAAAGCTGAACTCTTCTCTCAAACCTTTGCTAACAACTCCACCTTGGATGATTCAGGGGTTGTCCCTCCCTCTCCTCCTCCCTCTGACCATTTCATGTCTTCAATCAAAATTCTTCGTAATGATGTTTTCTATGGCCTCGCTGGCCTAAACCCTCGGAAGGTTTATGGTCCTGATGGGGTCCCTCCTATTGTTCTTAAAAACTGTGCTTCCTTGCTCGCACCTTGCCTGGCCAAACTTTTTCAACTTTGTCTGTCAACTTCTACCTTTCCTTCTTGCTGGAAGTTTGCCTACCTTCAGCTTGTTCCTAAAAAGGGTGACCCTCAAACTACCGTCCTATAGCTTTAATCTCTTACTTGTCTAAAGTTTTTTAATCTATCCTGAATACGAAGATTCTTAAACATCTGTCACTTCACAATCTTCTATCTAATCTCCAGTATGGCTTTCGTCAAGGTCGCTCTACTGGTGATCTTTTGGCTTTCCTTAATGAGTCTTGGTCATCCTGTTTTAGAGATTTCGGTGAAACTTTTGCTGTCGCATTAGACATATCAAAAGCTTTTGATAGAGTCTGGCATAAAGCTTTGATTTCAAACTGCCCTCCTACGGTTTCTATCCTTCTCTCTGCAACTTTATCTCAAGTTTCCTTTCCGACCGTTCTATTGCTGCTGTGGTAGACGGCCACTGTTCTTCTCCTAAATCTATTAATAGTGGTGTTCCTCAGGGTTCTGTCCTGTCACCCACTCTCTTTCTATTGTTCATTAATGATCTTCTTAACCAAACTTCTTGCCCTATCCATTCCTACGCTTATGATACCACCCTACATCTTTACACGTCCTTTCAGAGACGTCCAACCGTTCAGGAAGTCAACAGATCACGCAGAGACGCCACAAAACGCCTGACGTCTGATCTTTCTAAGGTTTCCGATTGGGGCAGAGAAAATCTAGTAGTTTTCAATGCCTCAGAAACTCAATTCCTCCATATGTCACCTCGACACAACCTTCCAGACAGCTATCCCTCTTTTCAATGACACTCAACTGTACCCTATCTTCCACATTGAATATCCTCGGTCTGTCCTTTACTCATACACTTAACTGGAATCTTCACATCTCATCTCTTGCTGAAACAACTTCTATGAAGTTAGGCGTTCTGCGGCGTCTCCGCCAGTTTTTCCTGCCCCTCCATCTGCTAACTCTGTACAAGGGCCTTATCCGTCTTATATGGAGTACTCTTCGCATGTTTGTATTAGATAGGGTGGAATTAAAAGCTTTACATCTCCTCAACTCCTCTCCTCCTCCTCCCCTTGGCTGGCCCTCTCTCCTACATAAAAAACAAAAAATCTCACTGAATTAGACTTGTTTTGTAATGGTTACAGTATGGAACTATAGTACATGGTTCACACATCAGGATTGGTTCATCGTTGATGATTTGGTGTCTTCTGCTATGAAAATTTATGACATGTACTCAAATTCGCATTATTCCTAAAAGATAATAATGATGTCCTACGTATCGTGCGTGACCTGAGTGCTGGATCCAACTTCAATGTGTACTCTTCATTACAGTTGTGAATCTTGTTTTTGTGAGTATCTGAAACCACTCTTGAAACTGTTTAATTGGCCAATGAAGTGGTTACTGAGGATCAGGAGAACCACGTGATTCCTGAGTTGTGCTACACCTTATTAACAAAATAAGTCAAAGCTCAACGACATATACTAATATACATGATATACATGATGTAACATTGAGCGCTGGCAAATTAAATGTACATATCAGGTACACAAAAGAAAGTCTTCATCAAAGTGAAAAAGGATTATGAGTTATAAGTTTAGAACTCAGCCAGAAACTGAACTAACAGTGTATCACAGTTCCTCGTTAGGAATGTACAAAAGTAGGATTCCAGAAGTAAAATGAAAATTACATTTAGAATCAGTCATATTTCATCTGTATTATGTTGCATATTTTTAATCCTGATAATGTAAGATGCTTGTATTATTGTCAGTTGCTACAGGGGATGACGATTAAAAGATACAAGAGGAACGTAATATTTCGTTTGAGAAAAGGTTAAAGCTTCTAAATTTACATAATTTACTGACGCACAGAATAAGAGGGGATTATTCTGTAGCATTTAAGTGGTATAAGGAATATGGCAAGGTGAAGTAGACAAGACATTTAGGTTTTCTAATTTAAAAGGAGTTAAAGTAACGGCTTCCATCTATGACATGATTAAAAATGAAATTAGATACGAAGAAACCGACTCACAAATATGTAGGTTTGGGGGTTAACTTGAGCTTCACTTGTTTCTATGTTCTTGGGCTAAGTCAAAGGCACTTGGTGATACATGAAAGATGTAAAGAAGGCAAGGCATGAGTGGTATGATTCTGCTACATGAAGTATGGAGGGTCAGGAGGGAAAAACCATGTTTAAAGTGGTGAGGGTGGTGATGATGATGATGGTGGTTCTCTTGGTAGTAGTAGTAGTAGTAGTAGTAGTAGTAGTAGTAGTAGTAGTAGTAGTAGTAGTAGTAGTAGTAGAAGTAGCAGAAACAGTAGTAGCAGAAACAGTAGTAGTAGCAGTAGCAATAGTAGTAGCAGTAGCAACAGTAGTAGCAGTGGCAGTGGCAGCAGCAGTGGTGTGGTGCAGGTGGTGGTGGTGGTGCAGTGGTGGTGGTGCAGCAGCAGCAGTGGTAGCAGTGGTGGTGGCAGTGGTAGTAGCAGTAGCAGTAGTAGTGGTGGTGGTGGTGGTGGTAGTAGTAGCAGTAGTGGTAGCAGTGGCAGCAGTAGTAGTAGTAGTAGTAGTAGTAGTAGTAGTAGTAGTAGTAGTAGTAGTAGTAGCAGTAGTAGTGGTAACAGTAATAATAACTGTTATTGTTTCAAAAGCAGCAGCAAAAGCAAAAGCAATAGTCATGAATGTTTAATTCGATAGTTGCCATTAATTCTTCAAAGTAGTGAAATACAGGGGACTACGATAACGCTCCGTATTTGATTAAAAAATAAATATATCTATGTTTTTATCTCTTCCATCATATATGTTTTTTAATGTCCGTACAAAAACACGCCACAAAAAGTTGGAATTAAAAACTGCATCTTTTATTAAACCACCAGAGTATTTCAGCCAAATATATGCGTCTGTTATGATGAATATTGAAAAGAGAGGGATAGGTTAGAGGAAATAAGTGAAATAAGTCATTGAAGAGAAATAAAAAATAAAGATCATAAAGATGAGACCAAGAAAAAAGGATGTGCAACAGGAGAGTATGAATACCTGGCAAAGAAAATGAAAGTATAAAGACAAAATGAAAATGGGAACGAGCGAAGGAAAACGAAAATAAAAAAAGGAGGTGGAAGAAAAGAAAAGAAAAAAGAAGACGAGAAGAGACGCAGGAGAAGTAATCAGAGAAAGAAAAAGAAGTAGAAGAAATAGGAGTAGGTGAGGACGGAGGCGGGGAAAAGAAGAATGAAAGGAAAAGAATGAATGAAAGAAGGGAGCAAGGAGAATGGCATGGGAGGCGGCAAAAAGGGAAGCGTGTGTTGATGGCAAGGTAACTGTGATCGATACCAGGGAAGAAATGAACCTCCAAAAGAACACAGACAAACCCAAAAGAACAAAGAGAAAGAACACACCAGTAATGAACGAGGAGGAACAGTAAGAGAAGGAGAAAAGGACGAGGAGGAAAAGAACTGATAGAAATGACATCGACAATGAACACGGAAGAGGAGGAAGATTAGGAGTGGCGTGGAAAAATAGGAGGAGGAAGAGGAAGACTGATATAAGACGAAGAGAAGGAGGAAGAGGAGGTGGATGAGTATTTATATAAACAGACAGAGAGCAGAGTAATAATGGATGTAGAGGAAGAGGAAGAAGACGAAGCAGAAAACGACAAAGACGAGGAGGAGGTGGAGGAAGAGGATGAAGAAAAGGAGGTGGAAAAACAAAATGAGGAAAAGAGAAGAATGAAGAAGCGGTGCTATGTAAACAAAACACTGCTAACAATACAAATTCTTCTTTTCTTTATTTATCACTTTGTTTTGCTTCTCCCGACGAATGCCATCCTTTCCGTGCCCTCTTCCCCGATCTCTTTCCTTCCTTTCTCCCTCCTTCCTTCCTTCACTCTTTCCTCCCCTCCCCTCGTAGTTAATGTATTGGAACGATTTGGGACAATGAGCTGAGAATCACGAAACTGGGGGGAAGGGATGAGGAAGCGTCTCTCTCTCTCTCTCTCTCTCTCTCTCTCTCTCTCTCTCTCTCTCATTGTATTATTTCACCCTCTCTGACCTCAACTCTTGTATTCTATTCTTTTCTCAATCCTGTTTTCTTTTTCTTTGTTCTATAATCGCCCCTCGCTTTCTTTGCTATCTTACGTTGGTGTTCTTCGTTTCAACCTCCTAACCCTTCTCTGGGCTCGTCTCGTCCCGTCTCGTCCTTTCTTCTCTCCCTCCTTATCCCTTCTACATATCTCACGCCTTACCTGCTTAGCACCTTCTTAAAAGCATTACCACCCTTGCGTTATTAAGCACTCTGTTTCTTGCCGCCCTCTTTCTCTGATACTTACAAGATAGTTACTCCAGTTATCCCCTTGTTTATATTTTTTCTTGGTTTGTCTTCTTGTCGTTCTCTTTATTCTTTCGTCTGTCTTTGGTTGTGTGTGTTCGTCTTTGAGTGGGGTTGTCTGTCTTTGAGTATGTGCGTCTGTCTGTCTCTGAGTGTCTGTTTTTGACCGAGTCTGTTTTTGTCTGAGTGCGTGTTTGTTTTCGTCTGAGTGCGTGTTTGTTTTTGTCTGAGCGCGTGTTTGTTTTTGTCTGAGTGCGTGTCTGTCTTTGAGTGTACATGTTTATATCTTGCTTTATATGTCTGTATGTTTGTTTCTTAGATGTATTATGTGTGCCTCATCTCTGTATTTGTACTTACTTTTTATATTGTCTGAGAGTATCTGGCACAAAAACACACAAACACTCTCTCTCTCTCTCTCTCTCTCTCTCTCTCTCTCTCTCTCTCTCTCAGCAAGCAACAGGCACATCTCTCCCTCGCCCTCCCGACCACCCACCTCCGATTAACAAGTTTGTCCGGAGTTAATTCGCCTCTGATCCTATATTTGCCAAGAGAGCGTCGGGCACAAAGGCCTTGGAACCTCTCGGGGAACTCATGTAAATCATCGTGGATTAGGAAGCGAAGTCCCCTGATCCTCCTTCTTTTGAGGCCACGCGGCGCCGACAACTGGACTCTGATTGGGTGTGATTGGGCTCCATTGTCCCCCTTGAATTAACCAGTCATAATGCGACGCCTCTCCCCCCCTTCACCCATTTCTTCTCTGTCTAGGTCCCTCCCCCCCTTTACTATTAGGCCTAAGCTTCGGGGGTGCAGTATATTATTTTCGATTTTTTTTTTTTTTTTGCCCTTTCTCTGGTGGACCTTTTTCACTGTCCCCTTTGTATATTTTTTCTTCCTTTTTGCGTGTGTTCGTGTATGCGTGAACCATGCAAACCACAGGCCACGTGAACCGCGGAGCTAAAACTCTGCATGACAAGTGGTGGGCTCCGCTGGAAGCTTTTGCGACCACGTGCTCTCTCTCTTTTTTTCTCTCCTTTTTTTTCTGGCAGAGGGATGAAGAAAGGGGCGGCAAGGCTTGTGGGCAGGGGAGGGGATGGAGAGGGGTTTATGGAGGGGCGTGCTCAGGGTTGGGGGAGAGATGGGGTGTGGAAGGATGAATGATGGGATGGGGATGTGGTTTTGGTGGTGGTGGTGGTGGTGGTGGTGGTGGTTGTGTGTGTGTGTGTGTGTGTGTGTGTGTGTGTGTGTGTGTGTGTGTGTGTGTGTGTGTGTGTGTGTGTGTGTGTTATGTCACATTTTCTCTCGTCTTAATTCGTTTACTTTGGGCATCACTGAGTGTGAAGGCAGCTGCCTCCACCTTACCACAGCCTGCTTTGACGTGCAACACTAGTCTTGTGTTACAAGAGTATGAGAGAGAGAGAGAGAGAGAGAGAGAGAGAGAGAGAGAGAGAGAGAGAGAGAGAGAGAGAGAGAGAGAGAGAGAAAGGAGAGTTGGGATGAGGGACAGTAAGAAAAGTGTGGAAGGGAAGAGGAAGAAGGCTGAGCTTTGATGCACATCAGGAGCACTTCTAACCAATGAGAGCTGCTATGAGAAAAGGAGCACAGATTACACTTATGCTATGCTATGCACATAAGTAGGAAAACTGCTTCATCAGTGGGGAGCAGACTGTACATGTACAGACTGGAGAGTAACTTGTCATTGTGAGTATACATTGTACGTAAAACTGTTTAGCTTTATCTCAAAGACTGTAAATGAATGCCTGGAAATATAAAACTTTGGGTGTACGTAGAAAGGTTGACTGTTTAAATCTAGTTATTTCGTTCCCTTCATGAAGGCCTTAAGTGTCAATTAAAACCTACATCATACTGCATTGAGTGAGCAGTGAACAATGGTTTACACAGATTACTACTGCTAAAGGTTTCCTTGTACTAAAGACTATTTTTACTCATTTGCTTTGTCAGTGATTTTGATGATGCGTTTAAGTTTTAAGTATAATTTTTGAACTACAGCAGGACAAGGCTATTCTTAAATTGTTCAGGCGATGCTGACATATATCGGAATGAACCGATGTGTTAACATTCTTTCTTAAGGAACTTACGAAACTATCAGCGTTGAAGCAAATAGTGGCGAATCGTGGTAATAAGCAATTCTTCGTAACGCTGTCCTTTGGTCATGTTCACCGGAAAAGAGAAACAAGAAACAAGTGTCGTTTTCCTCTTTTTGTAAGCACAAAACTGTACCTTGCACTGCAAGAGCTGTGTGCGATAGCCGGAAAGGAAGGGATGAAACATTATTGTGGATGGAAGAGGTTCACAACGTCACAAGGGAATAAAACAATACTAACAAATGAAATATCAAAGACTACAATTATTTCCATTAAGATTATGTAGTTATTTATCATGCAGAAAAGATTTTTTATTATATATATATATATATATATATATATATATATATATATATATATATATATATATATATATATATATATATATATATATATATATATATATATATATATATATATATATATATATATATATATATATATATATATATATATATATATCTCTCTCTCTCTCTCTCTCTCTCTCTCTCTCTCTCTCTCTCTCTCTCTCTCTCTCTCTCTCTCTCTCTCTCTCTCTCTCTCTCTCTCTCTCTCTCTCTCTCTCTCTCTCTCTCTCTCTCTATATATATATATATATATATATATATATATATATATATATATATATATATATATATATATATATATATATATATATATATATATATATATATATATATATATATATATATATATATATATATATATATATATATATATATATATATATAGCGACAGTAGATAGAACGTAATACGAGTACCAGTTAAGGAAAATTAAGTTAAATTAACTTAGAGATGATAGACAACCGAAATTCATTATATATAACTGAAATCAACAGTATGGAATTCTTATTTTAATTTCAACGCATCTCTTATCTACCTTTTTAATCCACTAGGTGAGCTCGATGATGTTGTAATGTCACTCGGTAAAGCCAAGCAGGTGTTGATTTATCTACATCAGATAACAGTGAACATAAATTAAAAATCTTATCACAATTTAGTACCAAAAATTATATTTTGACGAAGCAAGACACTTTGGCTTTACTCAGGTAAATAGTATAATTAATAATAGTATTAGTATCAGTATTAGTAGTGGTAGTAGTAGTAATGATAACAATAAAAATAGAAATAGTAAAAATAATAAAAAAATAATAATAACAATGATAATAATAATAATGATAGTAATAATAATATTAATAATAATAATAATAATAATAATAATAATAATAATAATAATAATAATTATAATAATAATAATAATAATGGTAGTAGTAGTAGTAGTAGTAGTAGTAGTAGTAGTAGTAGTAGTAGTAGCAGTAGTAGTAGTAATGATGATGATGATGATATTAATAATAATAATGATAACAATAATAACATTAATGATAATAATAATAATAATAATAATAATAATAATAAAAATAACTAACAATAACAATAATAACGATAACAACAAAAATAACAAAAATACCAATAACAATAACAAAGATAATATTATTATCGTCATTATCTTCAGTACCATTACTATCATCACCATTATTATTTCTATCATTGTTATTATCATCATCATCACTACTAGTACTACTACTACTACTACTACTTAACGAGAACAGGAAGCAACTGTAGCAGCAACAAGTACGTATAATGATATGGCGCTTCCCTACAAATATCACAGAAAACCCATCTAATGTAAAGAGCCGTTTCAGTTCCCTACTTGACGAGCACGTGGACGCGCACGTGGACGCGCACAGAATGCTTGCCTTTGCCTCTTATTTTCTAATATTCTCTTTAACATGCAAGCAAAAACCTTTTTTCATTGTCAAGTTCTGTAAATCATGACTGAATAGCGTTATTAAGACAACAGAGTGGAATTACACGTATTCTTCTAATTCTCTTTCTTTCACTAAGTCTTTTCAAGCCGTGTGGGACATTGTCTCTGAGCTCATTACATTATGAAATAGTTGGTGCGTGTTTATGTCGTGGGGTTAATGTAGTACGCTAACATAATGTTAATATTCTCTTTCTCGGTGTTCGTCTTCACTAATAGCACTGTTGTTAAGGTTTTCTCGGTAATGCATCCCAACGTTGCTCATGTGTGTGAAGACATCTTTATTTCACTTTTACTGAAAGTATCATCCTGGTTCTCCTCTTCTGTTGCATATAAATTACTAAGAATCTTTCTCTCCACGTGGCAAAACCATCAAAGAGTAATGTGTCTTTTTTTTATAGACGTAAAATTCTTCTCTTCAAAAAATGCAAAATTTTTGGCCGCTTCTCATCTACAGCTCGTTTGCTCTTCACACTTCACACATCGTTCGGCTCCTCCCATAAACCTCTGTAAACCATGTACATTAAAATATCTAACATGATCACCCATATTTTCATTGTTTTCTTTCTTTACACTCTTTCAAACTTACTATTTGTCTTGCCACAGTTAACTAAATGAAAAGGAAGAGGACTGCCCTGCGACATGCCAGAAAAAAATAACTTTTTTTTTTTTCATTGTTGATTTTCTAAAGCAAGTTACTCATGAGAGTTGCCATGACGTCCATATTGTTGATAAGCTTATGTACTACACTTTAAAAGAGACTGTCCTATCAACCTGCGTTCATGCAAAAAAGAGCTTTTAGGTCTGATATACACAATTTCCTGGATTTCTGATGAACATTGATGCAATTGAGTGTGAGCAGATGATTTCGATTGAGAAACATAAGTACAATACAGGTTCGTAACATGAATACATTTCGGTAATTAACATTATTACAATGCGGTCTTATTCTATCAAACACCACCGACTGAGTCAATTCTTATACACGTCAAATTCATAATTAGTTTCTGTCCAGTAAGAACAATAGCATTATTATTCGTCAACTCCCCTCCTCTGATTGACTGTCTTCAGCCTCTTTCTCACAGCCGAAATGTCGCATCCCTTTCTATCTTTTATCGCTATTTTCATGCTAACTGCTCTATTGATCTTACTAACTGCATGCCTCCCCTCCTCCTACGGCCTCGCTGCACGAGGCTTTCTTCTTCCTCTCTTCCCTATTCTGTCCATCCCTCTAATACAAGAGTTAACCAGTATTCTCAATCATTCATACCTTTCACTGGTAAACTCTGGAACGCCCTACCTGCCTCTGTATTTCCATCTTCCTACGACTTAACTTCTTTTAAGAGAGAGGTGTGAAGACATTTGTCCCAGGCTTTTGACTTATTCTTTGGGATCTTTTATAGGGACTGCAATTTCAGTGGACGTTTTTTTTTCTAATATATTTTTTTGCCCTTGGCAGTTCTCCCTCTTATATGAAAAAAAAGGTATTAGTATGTATAACAGTCACCTTCAACGCGCATTTTTACTGAGGACTAAACATTATTACAAAAAAAAAAAAAAAAGTAAAATCAATAAATTGGAATAGAAAAAAAATATTTTTGTACCTTTAAATAACTGATGGTAGCGTTACTTGTAAATAAGATAAAACCGTGTGTGTGTGTGTGTGTGTGTGTGTGTGTGTGTGTGTGTGTGTGTGTGTGTGTGTGTGTGTGTGTGTGTGTGTGTGTGTGCGTGTGTGTGTGTGTGTTTCCGAAAAGCTGGTATGTCCGGATTCACGTGTGCTGCTAGCGATCCTCTCCACCCCTCCAGCCCTCTCTCCGGGGGTGTGGGTCACGGAGGGCCGGATAAATGCCATCTTAACCGGATTCCGATAAGACCTTGATCATTACATGGCAGCGGAGGGCTGCACGAGGTGCCTCCGCTGAGCGTCTGTGTGTGTATGTGTGTGTGTGTGTGTGTGTGTGTGTGTGTGTGTGTGTGTGTGTGTGTGTGTGTGTGTGTGTGTGTGTGTGTGTGTGTGTGTGTGTGTGTGTGAGCGCTGTCGATACCGTGCAACATCTTAGGATGATTTCTGATTTTATGGTTATTTACTCTTCTTATGATGTTTTCTTATATTGAGTCGAGACCTTTAGAGGATCGTGGATGGATGTGTTAGTGATCGGGTGGGTGGGTAGGTGGGTGGATGGGTGGGTGCGTGTGAGTGTAGGTGATGTATGTGCGTGGGTAGGTTGGTGTGTGAACTATGCTGAAGACCTCATGTGGAGATGTATTACTGAGACAATAATATTTCATCACTGTTGCTGCTGCTGCTGCTGCTGCTACTGCTACTGCTACTGCTACTGCTGCTAATGCTACTTCTACTGCCATTACTATCATTACTAGTGCTGCTACTGCTACTGCTACTGCTGCTGCTGCTAATGCTACTTCTACTGCCATTACTATCATTACTAGTGCTGCTACTGCTACTGCTACTGCTGCTGATGCTAATGCTACTTCTACTGCTATTACTATCATTACTAGTGCTGCTACTGCTGTTGCTGCTAATGTTACTGCTTTTGCTGCTAATGTTGCTGCTACTGCTACTTTTTTATGAAAGAGAGGAAAGCCGGCCGGGAAAGGACTACAAAAATATAAAAGGCCTACTTAGTTGCCAGCCCCCTTGCAGAATTAGCCAAAAGACAGGGACAAATGTCTTGGAACCTCTTAAATTAAGTCAATCCTAGGAAGATGGAAATACAGAAGCAGGCAGGAGGTCCAGAGTTTACCAGAGAAAAGTATGAAAGGTTTAGATTACTGGTCAACTCTTGCATGGAGTTGGATGGAAAAAGGGTGAGAGGATGATGAAAACCTTGTGCAGCGAGGTCGCAGGAGGAGGGGAGGCATGCAGTTAGCAAGATCAGAGGAGGAGCCGGTGGCGTAGTGAATAAGGGGGTGAGCGTGGGATCGGGCAGATGTCCACGCGTAGGTTCGAATCCCACCATGTACAACTTTGAAACTTTGCCATTTGTCGAGTGGTTTAAAGTTACCTACATGTCACCATGATACCCAGGTTCTAGGTGGCTACACAGAAGATGCATTTGGGTGGTGATATGGGCCCTAATATGGGTACCACTATAAAGAAAATTGCCTGCGCCACTAATGGGTGGAAGCTCAACAGCACTTCCCATACATACTCTTCAAGTATACCTAGAGGCGCTGTAGGCCGTACATAAAAAAAAAGTTAGCATGGAAAGAGGGGTAGAAGATATCAAGAGATGCAAGAGATGGTGTTGCACCAGTTGCTCTATATCATGGAGGATAGCAAATTTAAAGGCTAGTTTACCGGGATGGACAGTGAAGGGCGAGGAAAGCAAAAGCTGGTGGTGAACATTGAAATCTCCAAAAATGGAGATCTCTGCGAAAGGATAGAGAATTTATATAGCTAGAGGAGTTAGGAGACAGACAGACAGACAGCACAGATAAATCTAATTAAAGAGTGACTATTAAGTCGAAGTTAGATGGTGAAAAACTCGCACACACACACACACACACACACACACACACACACACACACACACACACACACAAGACATTTTCATGCAATATGGAGTCCTGGAACTTTTGACTCTGAGCTATCCCATTTTTCCTCTGTCGATCCTGCTTGACCAAAAAGTCTGTCATATAAATTTTCACCACACGAATGTCATTGACAGAAATATGTTTGTCAAGATGCACATGACTGGCTGGTTGGCTGGCTGGCTGTGGCCTGGCATGGTGCCTGAAGCAAACGAGGTCATGAACAAAGGGGCACGATATGCTTTTTGTTATTTAGGTTACGCGCGCGCGCGCACACACACACACACACACACACACACACACACACACACACACACACACACACACACACACACACAATCGACGATTACATTCTCATATGTAAAGAAAGAAAATGTTAAGTACATGTAAACACATACCGTTAAAATGATCAGGGGAAGGGGGTGGAAAGGAAAGGAGATGAGTGAGGGGGAGGGAGTGCTTGGGAGGGGAAGAGAGTGAAGGAGGAATGAGAGGCAAGTAAGTTTGGGTGATATGGAGAGGGAAAGAAAGAAAGGGACTATGATGTAAGTCAGAAGCAGATCTGCCATGGAAAAAGTTTGATATGTCACTTTTCGTTAGAAATAGAAGTAGGAAAGTAACATCAAATAGGGATCTGTCTGTACATAACTTATATCTGTTTTCTTGTAGATCTTCAATCTCACACTTCATACAAGATTTAGTGGTGTCAGTGGTATGATATACAGTAAAGTAATGGATTGTGATGTTAGATAACAGGTCAACTCTTTTCCTCTTTTCCCACTGAGCCCCTCCTTCCTGTGCATTCTCTCCATTTCCTCCTACTGCAAATCTTACCGTGACAATTTCAGTCAAGTTCATGTAATAAAGAATACGAGAACACAACATGTCTATATGAAACATTATACTAAGAATAATACTTTCCTTTAAATGCAAGAATGTGGCAGTAAAGAGGGAACGGCAGGAAGCTGTAGCTAAACACGTAACGCATCCAACATGACCCTAACAAGAGAGAGTAAAGTAACAGCAAACATTTCCTACTGTCCTTTTCTGGTCACACTTGTTCCATTGGTAATAACCAACTGCATTTTCACTGCTACGTCCTGAACTGAACAGCTTTCTGTGTCCTGTGATACACCAAATATGCATTGTTGCATTTGTGTCAAGTGAATCAATCATATCCATCCGTCGACGGTGAAGCTTAGCTCTGCCCTGCCATTTGCCGAGGCTCAGCCACCCAATCACGTTCGTTTTGGGAAAAGAACGAGTCACTATTCATCGAAGCTGTATTAATTAAAACGAACGCCACCAGACTGTGCTGCTGCTGCTACTGCTGCTGCAACAAGAATAAAACGGAAACTGTGAAACAACAAATAACAATAAAAAAAATAATAACAACAATAATAATAATAATAATAATAATAATAATAATAATAATAATAATAATAATAATTATTATTATTATTATTATTTTTATTATTATAATAAAAATAGTAATGAAATTCATAATGGTAATGATAATGACAATAATAATGAAATAAAATAATAATAATAATAATAATATAAATGGTAATAATATTAATATAAATAATAATGAAAATAATGATAGCAATAATAATATTATCAATAATAACAATAATGATAATGATAATAACAATAATAATAATGAAATAATAATAGTAAAACAGCATCAACAACAACAACAATAATGATAATAACAATGATAATAATAATAATAATAATAATAATAATAATAATAATAATAATTATTATTATTATTATTATTATTATTATTATGTTGATAACAATACTAATACCAAGAAAATAGTGTCCTCAATAGTGTTTCAAAAAGTTTCTGAAGCACTTAATGAACGTAAGTGAATCGCGAGTGAGTAATCATCTGTACAAATCCTCCTGGAGCTAACGTGTAACTCCCCCAGGAGCCCCTGCTCAGGCACGCCTTAACGCACACCGATAGAAAAACAGCCTTGAAAAACTGCCTAGAAAAACTACCTTGAAAAACTGCCTTGAAAAACTTCCTAGAAAACTCCCTTGAAAAACTGCCTTGAAAATCTGCCTTAAAAAACTGCCTTGAAAAACTTCCTTGAAAAACTGCCTTGAAAATCTGCCTTGAAAAACTGCCTTGAAAAACTGCCTTGAAAAACTGCCTTGAAAATCTGCCTTGAAAAACTTCCTTGAAAAACAGCCTGTGTCCTAGTGAGCTCTTGTGTCGCAGGATGTCATGCAGATGTGACACAGAAAAATTATATTTATTTTTTTTCATAGCTGATAAATTAGAG
>NC_059294.1:19532474-19537474 GCF_017591435.1 Portunus trituberculatus
CCTTGGCATCAGTTGGCAGCTTGGAAAACGCGGGTCGGGAGGAGACTACCTCAAAAGCCTTCCCTCGCCCGCTCAACGCTATCTCGGCGCTACGACAGCCGGGATATGGGACGTGGAGAGGCTGCGTTGCTAACAAGCCTGTCAGCCTCAAGCCAACGCATTGCCGTCAATCAGTTAACTTTGTCAGGGAGGTGAAGGGTGCAGAGGCAATGTGGGTGCTATTTCATCTCTCCCCGTGAGCCTCAGAAGACCCAGCCTCATCCCCTTACATCACCCACACAGACGCGCTCATCCCCTCGCCAAGAGATTTCTCCTCTTCGCATGGTAACAGGATGCATTTGCTTTACTCCTTCGTCAGACAGTTCCTCCCTGACTTAGAGATGCACAACCGCCTCCTCAGCCTCCTCTCCAGGGCCCCGCAGCCTCCCACCTAATGTTCCACTTCCCGAGGAGATTCAGGCCGTCCTTCGACACTAATTTCCGGAATGTCGCTACCTAAGCCTCAAAGGAGTTGCAGGGGAGTTGCAGGGGGAGGAGGAGGAGGAGGAGGAGGAGGAGGAGGAGGAGGAGGAGGAGGAGGAGGAGTGGGGAGGTGGAGAGAGAGGTATTTGGAGAAGGTATCTGAAGCACTACGGACCAAAGCAAATGGTAAATCTGTGTGTGTGTGTGTGTGTGTGTGTGTGTGTGTGTGTGTGTGTGTGTGTGTGTGTGTGTGTGTGTGTGCGTGTGTGTGTGCGTGTGTATGGGCGTGTGCGTGTGCGTATGTGTGTGTGTGTGTATAAGCGTTCAAATGTTTGTGCTCATGACATACACGCCGGTCAAGTGAATGTTACGTTACGTTTGTGTCAACAGTTTCTGAAATGCAGGTCAGCAAGGCATCGGTGTCTAGTGGCTGTTCTAGGACCTGATGGACACACACACACACACACACACACACACACACACACACACACACACACACACATCTTCAAAGTTTACCATTACTCCATTTTCTCTAAATGTCCACCACCCTCCCTCCTTTTATCCACTTCTTTCATTCCCAAGACACACATGCGGCCTCACCCTCCTCCCTGCCTTCCTGCCTCCGTCCCTACCTCCCTCCTTCCCTGCGCCGCCCTCTCCCCATCTCCACCAGGGCTCGGTCAGGATTCCTAAAGGTGAGGGAATTCAGGAAAGGGAATTTACCACGACGAGGAGGAATCTTGGACTAGACGTGATTTCCAGAGAGAGAGAGAGAGAGAGAGAGAGAGAGAGAGAGAGAGAGAGAGAGAGAGAGCTATTACTTGACACCCACACAAACACCCACCCACTCACACACACACACACACTAAGCAAGACATGACACCCTATACATGCAAGAAAGCGTGACGTAAGGAAGACCACAACGTGCACGCCTGTAGTCAATGTGCAAGGTGAATTCAAAATCGCGTCCTTTTTCTCCTATCCTTTACGAGTGTGGTGACGAGGAGCCAGACGCAAGCGGGGAAATCCTGCACCGCTGCGCCATTCCTCACCGGGATCGCAGGGAGGAAAATACTTGGTAGAATTCAATTGCTTCCTGTCATCGTCTCCGTTTCATGGCGGCAGCATTTTCCGGTATGCGAGGTGAGTTCAAATGAAATACTTTTAATTACCTCAACATTCGTCCCTGCAATTGGAATTTTAAAGCCTTCGTTTGCATCCCGGATAGCGTCGTTAGAGAGCGTGTGAGGGAAAACAGAAAATTTGCTCACCTCTATCTGTGCTATTTTGTGCGTTACCTGAGGATATGATGCGCTTCCAGACATTACTTCTTTTTAGGAAGGGAGATGCTCCGAATTAAATCACTTGGAAATTAATTCTAATCACGTCATTATGTAGATGTAAATGGGAAAGAAGAAAAATCTGAAAAAAGAGGAGAAAAAGGAGGACGAGGAGGACGAGGAGATAAGTATATTAAGAAGAACAAGAAGATGTTGATGAGGTTGATGAAAAGGAGGACAAATAACAGAAAATAAACGAGAGAGAGAGAGAGAGAGAGAGAGAGAGAGAGAGAGAGAGAGAGAGAGAGAGAGAGAGAGAGAGAGAGAGAGAGAGAGAGAGAGAGAGAGATATAGATATATATATATATATATATATATATATATATATATATATATATATATATATATATATATATATATATATATATATATATATATATATATATATATATATATATATATATATATATATATATATATATATATATATATATATATATATATATATATATATATATATATATATATATATATATATATATATATATATATATATATATATATATATATATATATATATATATATATATATATATATATATATATATATATATATATATATATATATATATATATATATATATATATATATATATATATATATATATATATATATATATATATATATATATATATATATATATATATATATATATATATATATATATATATATATAGATAGATAGATAGATAGATAGATAGATAGATATATAGATGTATAGATATATAGATATATAGATATATATAGATAGATAGATAGACAGATAGAAAGATAAATATATATATATATATATATATATATATATATATATATATATATATATATATATATATATATATATATATATATATATATATATATATATATATATATATATATATATATATATATATATATATATATTGCTGGAGAAAAAGGCAAAAAGATCATTTTACCTGTTCGGAACCAGTCAAGGGCTAGTGGAAGTGGTGGTGGCGGTGGTGGTGGTGGTGGTGGTGGTGGTGGCGGTGGTGATGCTACTTTTTCTGTTGCGCACCACTCACCTGGGAAAGGGGAGGAGCACATGTGAATACAAAAGAAGTATTTGATGTTAGTATGGAAACAAAATAATAAAAAAGCTGCTGCATTTACGATGATAATAGGTATGTCAATACCAAAAATTATGGTGATGGCAATACTGATGATAATAATAACAACAACAACAACGACAACAACAACAACAACAACAACAACAATGATTATAAGAGTAGTAGTAGTAGCAGTAGTAGTAGCAGTAGCAGTAGCAGTAGCAGTAGTAGCAACAGTAGTAGCAGCAGTAGCAGTAACAGCAGCAGCAGTAGCAGTAACTGTAGCAGTAACAACAATGATAATAATAATAATAATAATAATAATAATAATAATAATAATAATAATAATAATAATAATAATAATAATAATAGTAAAAAAAAAAATGATAATAATAATAATAATGACAATGATAACAAAAATCAATGATATAGCAACTACAACATTACACACACACACACACACACACACACACACACACACACACACACACACACACACACACACATACAATCATTACTGCCCTCATTATCATCATTATCCCTCGGCAGTGCACAGTGAACAGAATCCTCTCATTATGCCTGGCTCCTGCTACCGGGAAACTCTTAAGCATCGCAACGTTCCGATAAATTTTCCTCTGAACAGAATCATTCCATAGAGATCGAATGAACCCGACTGTGGAAACCCCGAGTTGCAAATTATTTTCTTGTTTATTTACTTGTGGAAATTTGAAACAATATCTAACAGGAACGATATTGCATTGAACTGTATGTAATTTTATTCTTTTCTGTAACTAGAATATAGAAAGGAATTTGGGTATTTTTATTTCAGGCCAGCAGGTAATTTCCAGCTAACAGAGATTGTGCCGAAAACTCCCTCGTTTATTGCTCGCTGGCTTGCTGGTGGAATCCATACCGAGTAGAGCTGCCTTACCTGTTTATCATCACTTTTCTATCAGTATTATGCTTTCTAAAATAAAAATAAAAATATTTATAAAAAACGAGGATAACAAGTCATACTCTTCATGAGCAAGGAGAGATGTGAATGGTGGTGGTGGTGATAATAATAATGATGATAGTTAAATAGAGAATGAAGATCTGCATAATAATCCATCATCACCACATCTACAAAATGTTGTTTAAATTTTCCATAACACTGAGGATGAAGAGTGGAAGTAACTGCCATGCACCACTCAACTACTGTCACCATCTTCCTCATCATTCGAACTGCTCCTTCTCACCATCACCGCCACCACCATAACCACCACTAATGTCACTATCACCACAACAATGACCACCACGGTTAGCAACCATCAATGTTGCTACTACTACTACTATTACTACTAATAATAATACGAATGAAAGTAAGAATAAGAATAATAATAATACTATTATTGCTGATAACGAAATTACGAATAATAATTATGAAGAAGGAAAAGAAAAGAAAAACCACTATATATATTCACGGCATTTAAGTCACACTAATACATAGACCAAGATTGCTCGTTTGAAAATAACAAGGTCTTGACACTGCCGGGGAGAGAAGAAAAGAGAGAGAGAAAGAGAGAGAGAGAGAGAGAGAGAGAGAGAGAGAGAGAGAGAGAGAGAGAGAGAGAGAGAGAGAGAGAGAGAGAGACGGCATGCCACTCGTGTCACTAATCTACACGCGTTGCACACAGCTGTTACCAAAAAGCAAGTCAACCACCACGCTGTCCTCTCACGACATGGCTTCCACTGGCTCAACTCTAGCAATTAAAAGAATCAGTTACATCCAACATGAGGGAGGCAGCGGCGTGACCTTTGAGGTGAGGAGCCGTTGTAACAGTCCACCCACACATGCAGCGCCTCACAACACCCGCCCATTCCCCTGCCGTTACTTAAATTTGACTTTGTGTTTCCCTACAACGAAAACAGGAGCTTTGGTTACAAATATTCTAGACAACGGTTCTCAAGCAACAGGTGAGAGTAAGAGACAAAAAACAAGAAGCGAGTCTATGAAAACTGTTATGACAAACCCGACAGGACCTTCTGTGTTTTTTCCCTGAGGTGTCTCCATGTTTCCCTTCAGATACGGTTCAAGTCATAAGGAAGAGAAACTACTCAAATAGAGAGTTCCAAAATCTGGTAAAAGCG
>NC_059294.1:19542474-19569974 GCF_017591435.1 Portunus trituberculatus
CAAAATTGACGAAAGATACTGAATAAGTAAGAGCGACGCAAAACAAAGGAAAGGTGGACGGTGGGTCGAAACGAAGGATAATACTAAAGTTAAGGGATGGAAAGGGAAGGGAGGGTAGAAAAAAAAGTGAAAGGGTGGAGAGAGAGAGATGGAAGACAAGCAAACGTACAAGACAGGAATCCGATACACTTCAGCGGGACCAGTATAGGACCAGTATAGGACATCAGAAAAGAAAACTGAAGATAAGGTGTAAGAGACAATAAGAAATAAGTGATTGGAGAGGGGACGGAAACAGACGAATTAAGAAAAAAACAAAACATGGGCAGATAGACAGAAAGTATTGGTAGCGAGTTCTGACCAAGACAAAGCGGCAGGAATTATAAATGAATAAGAAATAAAGGCTTCGTTCGTTCAGAGAAGTGGTAGGGGGCCAGTACCAAAAGGGAAAATTACCCCAGAAATAAAAATGAATAAACGTTAATTATCTAGACATTTGAAACAAGTGGAGGGATATTCTCTCTCTCTCTCTCTCTCTCTCTCTCTCTCTCTCTCTCTCTCTGTGTGTGTGTGTGTGTGTGTGTGTGTGTGTGTCCGTCCATACGTGCGTCCAGCTGCGTGTGAGCCGGCGGGTTGATGTGAGTGCGCTATCACTTAACAATTAAGGTGAACCACAACCAGCTCGATAAAACTGACGAAAATAGCGCCAATAACTGTTGTAATAATAATAAAACTTGCAAAAATAATCATTACTCGTCGCGTCCCTTCGGCAGCACCACCCATTACACATTTACTCTCCCTTTCCCACGTGTCTCCCTTACATTCCCTCCCTTCCTCTTCCTCTCCCTCTCCCTCTCTCTCTCTATGCTGCGTTTCTCCCTCCACACATCGATCACAGAAGCGGGGGCGTCACAGTGACCTCGCCAATTAGATTACCGTGTCACAGTGGGGGTCAGTAGGGGTGCAGTGGTCAGCGTGGGAGATAATGGGTGGCTGGGAGAGAGTAGAGGATGTGAGGGAGGGAGGGAGGTGGTAGAGTGAGTGAGAGAGAGAGAGAGAGAGAGAGAGAGAGAGAGAGAGAGAGAGAGAGAGAGAGAGAAGGAAGGGGAGAGCCAGGGGACTACAGTAAGGCAGTAGTTGTCAGTAGGGATACTCCATTGCTGAGAGAGAGAGAGAGAGAGAGAGAGAGAGAGAGAGAGAGAGAGAGTGAAATGAAACCGAAAGCTGATAGAGAGAGAAGAGAATAATGGTTACTTTGCGTTCTACGGTCCGGTTCCGCGAACGAAGCGTGACCGAGCGCCCTCTACCTACATGTAATGCCGCCAGACCCTCCACGCTGCCCTTCATCCAGACCAACCCATTGAACGCTGCAGCAAATGTACAGTTTTGTAACTAGCCTCTCTTCCATGACGCGAGACTCCAACTTGGGATAGTGATAGCGATGTGGGAGGTGAACATACTAAAAAGCCAAAGAGCCACTGAGAGTCCCAGCACACCTTCAGTAAAATGTATAGTTTTGTAGCCGGCCTCCCATAATGCGGGACTCGAACCAGGATATGTGAGGGCAATATAGAGGGTGAAATACTAAAAGTCAAAGCTCCTCTTTGACCACTAGCATGTTCATACTGGAAAGTGTATGAGAAAGTCTTACATCTATACTTTCTATGTAAAAAGACTATGTATGTTGAGTCTTAGTTGTCTGAAGCACAGCAGAATATTGTGAAAGGGAATGTAAATCTTTCAGCAACGAGTATCTTGTAATTAGTAGCATTCGAACGAAGAAAGAAAGAAAATAAGTGTAAAAATTCCTTAGCCAGGCAGTTGTACTAGTCAAAAATTGCTCCAGCCAGGCAATTGTAGTCGAGGATGTTGAGAAGCTGTTTGGGATATCCTGCTTGGTGGAGTGGAAAGCCTACAAAAGGTAGCGAACATTTTAAACGTCATGGGAAAAATTTTAGGGGAAATACTGTTTTCTAAAGAATTATTCATATGCTCATTTAGCCTGCAGTAGATAAAGGTTTAATTTCTGAAAACGTTCACATGACCATTAGGATTTTTCAGCAGCGTTTTTTATCTTCCGCCTAAATTGCTCCTCCTCTCGTCTGGCTTAATGATAGCGATCTGGTTATTACTGCACGGATTTCATGTTTCAGGATCATTTGGCACATACTTGTTAGGTGATTAACTGAAACTAGAGGAGGCGAGCATGCATGTTTTTGAGTGAAAAGTAAAACGAAGTCTGATTTTTATATAGTCTTTTTCTTTTTATTACTGCAATAAAGGATAACTGCTTTTATGCTATTGAGGTGCACACTGATTCTTTGTTATTATTCTTTGTTTCTATTTTTTTCTCGAAGCGATACTTCGAGTGCATCTTTTCATGGACTAAAATTACATAAATCTATATATAAAAAAATGTGATTCTGGATAAAGTGGTGAGCGTGGGATCCGGCAGACGTCCATGCAAAGGTTCGAGTCCCACCACGTACCGCCTTGAAACTTTGCCATTTGTCGAGTGGTTTAAAGTTACTTACATGTCACTATGATACCCAGATTTTAGGTGGTTACACCAAAGATTAACTTTGGTGGTGATATGGTCCCTAATATGGGTACCAATACAAATAAAATTGCCTGCGCCAGTAATGGATGAAAGCTTAACAGTGCTTCCCATACTCTTCAAGTACATCTATAGGCGCTACAGGCCATATATAAAATCTCTCTCTCTCTCTCTCTCTCTCTCTCTCTCTCTCACACACACACACACACACACACACACACACACACACACACACACACACACACACACACACACACACACACACACACACACACACACACACACACACACACACACACACACACCCACGCACAATGTACCCTTTATCTCTATTATCGAAAACTACACCCCAAAACCTGTCTACTCGCATCTACATTTACAGACCGTACACTTTCATCTCGATTATCGAAAAGTACTCCCCATAACGTGTCCCTCTCGTCTACACTCTACACCCGCATATCGCACGCTCTATTCCGTATATCGAAGAGTATACCACATAAGCTGCCACTTCACCTCTACACCCAGGTGAACATTTAACAAATCAAATACCACCACCCTACCAAGTCACAATCAAATCCCTCGTGTTACTATATACTAGACTGTAGACACTCAGCATTTCACTCAGCAATACGGAAAGATTGTCATGTTTCATATTACGTCTCCCACATTTACACTTTCCTATTCCTAAAGATAAAAAAAAACTGCAGTTACATTTCAAAGCCCTCGTGATGAATTTTTAAAGCTGTGAAGCATGTATTACGGTATACATTAGAATATACAGTTGCTAATTCCTTATGGTCCTTATGGCAGTGAAGGCAGCCAAATCAAGTGTAACTATCGTATCAATGCGATATCTCAGTTCCTTTACTCATGAATCATATATAGTTTAGTAATTTGTTCACTCTGTGTCTCTTGCTATAAAAGTTAACCATTTTCTCTCTCTCTCTCTCTCTCTCTCTCTCTCTCTCTCTCTCTCTCTCTCTCTCTCTCTCTCTCTCTCTCTCTCTCTCTCTCTCTCTCTCTCTCTCTCTCTCTCTCTCTCTCTCTGTGCGTGTGTGTGTGTGTGTGTGTGTCGAGGTAAAACTAATGAGGTTCACAGATATGCGTTTAGTCGTCTCCGGGAGGCGGTGGCATAGTGACACCGCACTGTGACGCGTGGGATCGGGCAGACGTCCACGCGTAGGTTCGAATCCCACCACGTACAGCCTTAAAACACTTTGCCATTTGTCGAGTGGTTTAAAGTTACCTACATGTCACCCAGGTTCTAGGTGGTTACACTAAAGATGAGCTTGGGCGGTGATATGGGCCCTAATATGGGTACCACTATAAATAAAATTGCCTGCGCCACTAATGGGCGGAAGCTGAACAGCGCTTCCCATACACTCTTCAAGTGTGCCTACAGGCGCTATAAGTCTTACCGAAAAAAAAAAAAAAAAAATCTGTCATGATCTCGCGATCTGGTCATTGGATCAGGCATGGACGGGGACTGTTGGTGGAGCGGCCATGTCTAGTCGTGTCCGCTGACCCAAACAATACGTACCAGATATGACTTCACTTTTTGAAGTCAAATCCTGAATAATGGTACTGAACAATGGTACTTTCATGTTTTGTTTAAGAGTAATGTACAAGGTGTTCGAACCTCTAATTGTTTACAGTGTAGTTGGTTTGATGTGAATGTTCTCATATATGGTATATTTTGTATTTTAAGCGGGAATTTATATCTATCTAAGTTCAGGGTGTCTGGATCTCCCACTCTCTAGAATACAATTATTTACTTTGGATGTTCTTATATATAGTGACATGTTTTGTAAGTCGTTTTATAAATGTGTGTGTGTGTGTGTGTGTGTGTGTGTGTGTGTGTGTGTGTGTGTGTGTGTGTGTGTGTGTGTGTGTGTGTGTGTGTGTGTGTGTGTGTGTGTGTGTGTGTGTGTGTGTGTGTGTGTGTGTGTGTGTGTGTGTGTGTGTGTGTGTGTGTGTGTGTGTGTGTGTGTGTGTGTGTGTGTGTGTGTGTGTGTGTGTGTGTGTGTGTGTGTGTGTGTGTGTGTGTGTGTGTGTGTGTGTGTGTGTGTGTGTGTGTGTGTGTGTGTGTGTGTGTGTGTGTGTTTCGATAAAAACACGTATCATAATAACTTGTTATAATATTCTAAATATGAATGTTTTATCCACATGTTTAGAAAAAAGTATAAATTATTCGTGAAGGCAATGTTTATGCCCAGCAGCTATCTGTCCAATACATTCACTTATCAATACTAAATGTCGAAACCATAAAGACAAATAGACAAACGTGCTCATACATAGTGATACATAGAGATACAGATAGGCATGGAGATAGAGCTGCAGACAGACAGATGGATTGGTTAACTAATTAATGGACGGATGGGTGGTTATATTCAGATAGATAGTAATATAATTTGTATCAGTGTCTGCCGTTCCATGAATACCATACTCATAACTTCAATTGCTTCATGATGATTTAATATGTACCTTCATATTCTAGCACAATGATGTATATCAAAAGACCTTAACATAACAGTTTGACTAGTTTTGCATGAAAGAAAAGTTTGAAAGTTATTCAAGTCAGTCTCTCCTTTCCAGCTCTTGTCATTCGCAATGTTCAATATACAATAGCTGTGTAATTTTGTCAAATACTCAAAGCAAAATATTTACATATCAATTAATGCAACGAAAAATATTACGCATTTTTTCCTCTCGTAAGCAGAATGAATGCCAGGAACACAGCTTTGCCGAGGCGTCGGTGGCTGCAGTCAGTGGCTGCCGTTCACACACCTTAACGTCGAAAAGTATCTGCGTGTCTGGCCTCTAGTCGTGAGGTTTCTGTGCTTAAGTAAATCAATGGCTGGGATCCCTCTACAACTCAAATAATCATACAAATTGTATATGAGAAAATATGTAAAATGGTTATTTCAAGGAAAGAGTTTGTGAAGGAAACGTTGCCACGTCTTAACATGATATTTGTACAAGAATTATGCACCGCGAATCCAAGTCTGTAAACTAGAAGCAAACAGTACGGCACGTTGATACAGGAACACCACCTAACACTGGAGTGAGAGGTGAGGGTTTGGCAGCCTGTGCATGGTTGCTCCTATACACTACACACTGGACACGCCATTATATTTCTGGTCATTCAGTTGACTTCAGTACTGGTGTCTGTAAAGTACAAGATGCAGTATAAGACAAATGTTGGAAAGTACACACAAGACCACTGTTTCACCTTGACCTGTTTAACTGACAAAAATAATGCCTGAGAATTTTAATGTTAGTGTCCAAGAGTACAAAGCGTCTTATTAATGAAGATATATATTGTTGCTGTTACCTTACTTAATATGTTAATATACTATACTGTACAATGCACGCTTATCTGCAAATACATTTTATTCGCTTCTTTAATAAATATTGTTGTTGTTGTTGTTGTTGTTGTTAGTGTTGATGTTATTTACTCCTCAATCTCATTCTGACGTCTTCACTTTAAGACACCATGGACGGCAAGTGACTGATCTAATGGCAGTGATAGGTAATGTCGGATCGAACCTTTACGAGGAGCGCCAAAGCAGTAATTTTTTTTTCACCATTTTGAAATATAAACTCATAAATGACCCACAAGGCTCTGTTATTATTACAACTTGCTATGTAAGGATATCAGTCGGACCGAAAGAAAAAAAAAAGACAAATAGACAGCCAGCCAAACAACGGCAGACAATCAAATATATAAACAAAGACAAAAACACACTTTTATCTCTCGGCAAGATACCATAGCAGCAGCAGCAGCAGCATCAGCATCAGCATCAGCATCAGCAGCAGCAGCAGCATCAGCAGCAGCAGCAGCAGCAGCAGCAGCAGCAGCATGTAGAACAAATGGTGGTATCGGTAGTGATGCATGTAGTAGTAGTAGTAGTAGGAGTAGGAGGAGGAGGAGGAGGAGGAGGAGGAATACAAAGGAATACAAAGAAAAGACCAAGCAACAACAGACCCTGGGGTCCTTACTAGGCTGCTTGGTTAACTATTCTATACTAACTACATAGTGTTAGAGACAGGACAGGAAAGCAGAAGGCTCCTCCCCACCCACCCATCCCACCAGCCGAAGCTGGCCGGAAAAGGAAAGGTACCATGTGGTATTGAAAAACCAAATGGAATTTTAGAGGATAGAGAAAGGAAGTTGTAATCTACGTCTACTCTTGTTTGTGGGGGACTATGTAGGTGCTTGACGGTTATGTAGTGTGGTGAATGTGCGTGTGGGTGGAGTCACAGTGTGGATGTCGGAGGGGTGGTGCGGCATCCTTGCCTGGCGCACCTGGCGAGGAGGAGGACGACGACGACGAGTAGTAGTAGTAGTAGTAGTAGTAGTAGTAGTAGTAGGAGGAGGAGGAGGAGGAGGAGGAGGAGGAGGAGGAGGAGGAGGAGGAGGAGGAGGAGGAGTAGTAGTAGTAGTAGTAGTAGTAGTAGTAGTAGTAGTAGTAGTAGTAGTAGTAGTAGTAGTAGGAGGAGGAGGAGGAGGAGGAGGAGGAGGAGGAGGAGGCAGCAGCAGCAGCTCCGAAACCTATTATCTATATATTAAATTAATTTATTTATACAGTGTTCTCTCCTGTCTCCCTGTGTCTATCCATCGACGGCAATTGTTATTAAACCAAATTTGAGCCATCAATATAGTCCTATCATCAATATTTCAATATGCTCAATGTACGTGCGTGTGCATGTTTGATATTTCACTATTCCGTTCGTTTAGAATTATATGTCGGGGAAATGAAATGGGGAAGGAATGAACGATATCTGTAAAGCCGTTTGCAAGTTATGAGGCCAGCAAGTTTGGGAGGTAGGGAGTGGAGGAGCGGGGGGCAGACAGGGTCCCACATAGCCCCCATCACCTGGTGGTCACCACTGCCACGCCACAGTCATGCTAGCTTGTGCATATGCAGTAAAGCTTCACACGGGGCACCAAGTGCCACGGAGGCTTCTGTTCAGACAAATCTATGTCGATAGTTTTTGTTAATCAAAAGGCTGATTAAATTTAGTGTACGTACACGCACGCACATACATACACAGACAACAACACGCACTCCTTAGCAATAGGGAAAAGAAAAAAAAACACCTGTTCGTCAGCCTGCTCGACCGCATTCTGTCATGCAATTGCCATGATGATGATCTTAACACATGACTGGAGCATCACTTTACTCGAACTGTCTCGTGCATGGCAAGGAACAGAAAGGTTACGCAGGACTGCTTGGAACTTATAAGTTTGGGAATCAGGACTAGCATGTGAACGTTCTTGGTGTGGCTTTGATATTACCGCCTCATCCCTACCCGACCTGAACACTTCACCCTTCAAGGGACTGGGGAGTGATTTGCTCATGACGGCGACGATGATACTATTGATGAAACAAATGATGATGATGACGAAAATTATACTGATGATAATGTTGATGATAATGATAATGATTATATTGATGCTGATCATATTATGACAGGGCCGATGAAACAAAATGCAATTTCAATCAACAGGCGGTGGCATAGTGGATAAGGTGGTGAGCGTGGGATCGGGCAGACGTCCACGCGTAGGTTCGAATCCCACCACGTACAGCCTTAAAACACTTTGCCATTTGTCGAGTGGTTTAAAGTTACTTACATATCACCATGATACCCAGGTTCTAGGTGGTTACACTCAAGATGAGCTTGGGCGGTGATATGGGCCCTAATATGGGTACCACTATAAATAAAATTGCCTGCGCCACTAATGGGCGGAAGCTGAACAGCGCTTCCCATACACTCTTCAAGTGTGCCTACAGGCGCTATAGGACATATTAGTGTACACCAAATAATTTGTTATCTTCTTCCTTTTTCTTCATTATTTTTTTTGTTCTCATGACGACGTAAGGAACCATAAACAAAACCATATATATAATTATCAGTTAGGTGAATAAACAGACAAAAATGCAGTTTGCTGAATAATAAGATAAAAACAAAGTTATAAAGCACGTACTGAGATGAATTATATTAATAAGATACTTTTCCCTCTCCCCGCTTCATTAGTATACTGAATCAACATCATTCATTGTTACCCAATCCCTCTCCTCATCGAGCTCCTCTATGTACACAGCTTTCCTTGTTGCCACTTGCAGTATGTTCTGGTCTTCCCCATTTCTTTTCTTTCATTACAAAATAAAGGAATACGACCCGAGTTGTATGGACATAGCAACAGTTACACATAGAAAGTATATTGGAAAGGAAGTTTGTATTAGTGCAAGGGAATCAGGAGAAAATAAACGATAGCAAGTGTTTGTGCCTTTATCATTTAGTTTTGAATGGAACTGTAGGAGGGAGTTCAGTATTGAGGGATCACGTTTCAAGGACCAGGAGAGTTTCCTTTCAACAAAAAATCGTATTTAGTACTCGATAATTCAAACGTCAATTTCTAGCACCGTTTAAGCAAAATCAGAGCAAGACGAAGGAAAATTAAAGACTCTAGAGAATTTGATATTTGTAAAGTTATCTTTGTTATTATTTTTACTGAGCCTCTTACCGATAGCTATAGATTGACGATTCAGATCTGACAAATACGAAAGCTGAGCCCTTGAAGTAGAATAAATCATATATTAGTTAGCCACGGTACCAACACCTTGTACGGCAAGATCTCAAAATGAAATATCAAACTGATGACAGTGGAGAAAATAAAGTAAAAAGTGACTGATCATCACAATCTGAATAATGGCGGTAAACGCAACTCAAAATGCAGATGAAAAATATACATACTGATTCAAACATGAATGCTTAATCATTCAGAAACAGAAAAAAAGTGTATTGATGTATTACCCTCAAAAGATAGTTTAAAGAAATCTTTTCGGAGACTTATTTTATTCGTATTTCTTTTACCAATTGCGTAGGATTCATGATATTGATGAGACAAACCATACACTACTTGTTTATGAATTACTGAACTTTATTTTCTTTATTTGTAGGAAGGGACCGACAAGATAAGCGTTTTCAACCCCCCCCCTCTTGAAAAAGTTCAAGTCATATGAAAGTGGAAATACAGAAGCAGGCAGGGAGTTCCAGAGTTTACCAGAGAAATGGATGAATGATTCAGAATACTAGTAAAGTCTCCATGTATTAGAAAGGTGGATAGAATAGCAATGAGAAAATGAAAAAAAGAGCATACGGGAGGAGGAAAGGCATGCAATTAACTAAATTAAAAGAGCAACTGATATGAAAACAATGGTAGAAGATAGCAAGATATACTACATTGCGGTGATGAGAAAAAAGCTGAAGACAGTCAGTTGGAGTTGAGTTAACACGAAAAGATTTTAACTCCGCCTTGTCTAAAATAAAAGACCAATACGAGTAGGATCCCCCCCATACACATGAAACATGCTAAACATGCTCCATACATGGACGGATAAGGCTATATATAAGAAAAAGAAAAAGGAAACTGGCGGAAAAGACTCAGAATACCTAACTTTATAGAAGGTGTTTTTGTTAGAGACGAAAAGTGAAGAGGACAGACCGATGATGCTCAGTGTATAAGAGAACAGCTGAGTGTCAATGAAGAAGAGAGGATAGTTGTCTGGTAGACTGTGTCGAGTTGATAGAGGGAAGATTCGTTTTGAAACATGAGAAATACCAACTCTGCTCTTCCCCGTTTGATCCTGAGGAGGGATCGCAGCGATAGGACAAGATTAAGAACAAGATTGTGATCGGAGGAGCCCAACGAAGAAGATAGGATAACGGCATAAACAAAAATATACAATGTTGGGCTTGCCACCACTGATGTGATGATGCTAGTTTTTGTCACAAAAAAATTGAAATATTGTACTAAAGATGAAACGTCAGACGAGCTCTATAGTATCTGGTTCTCCAGGAATAAAATACAATTTGATCATTAAATTTAAATTTAAAAGCTTTTAGAGCAGAAAGGTACGTGATTTCTCCTTAGATCAAATTAGGAATAATAATATAATAATAGTAATAATAATAATAATAATAATAATAATAATAATAATAATAATAATAATAATAATAATAATAATAATAATAACAATAATAATGATAATCATAACAGTAATAATAATACGGATAATGATAAGTAATGATTACTATAACAATAATAATAATAATAATAATAATAATAATAATAATAATAACAACAATAATAATAATCATAACAGTAATAATAATGATAAAGATAATAGTAGTGATAATAATAATAATGGTACTACTACTACTACTACTACTAATAATAATAATAATAATAATAATAATAATAATAATAATAATAATAATAATAATAATTACAACAATAATAATAATAATGGCAATAATAGCAACAGCAGCAGCAACAACAATGACGACAACAACAACAACAACAACAACAACAAACTACTACTACTACTAATACTACTACTACTACTAATAATAATTACAACAGTAATAATAATAATGGCAATAATAGCAGCAGCAGCAGCAACAAAAATGACGACAACAACAACAACAACAACAACAACAACAAAATTAGCGTGATATAGAAGTGAATTTATGGACATGTTGAGCTTGTGTGTGTGTGTGTGTGTGTGTGTGTGGGTGGGTGGGTGGATGTATGCGTGAGTGCGCTTTTTTTTTTTTGGCAGCAGCAGCAGCAGCTTTGCGAGTGTGCAAAACGTAAAAATATAAAATATTTTCTCGTCCTAGTCTTTCTTTGATGTTGGTAATTAAAATCTGACAAAACAGAGCAAAATTAGCCACATATTATGACCACATTTCATGTTTCACTTAACCTGTGAAAGCCTCCATTTAGACAGAAAAATTATGCTTGGAAATATGTATAAATCTCTCTCTCTCTCTCTCTCTCTCTCTCTCTCTCTCTCTCTCTCGCAAACTGCCACACCTACTGAATAATTAACATGCAGCGGAAGGTTATGTCATTAATGGCATGGCTTGACAATAATTTACACGTTTTTTTCTGCCTCACGTTTGCCATTATATACCTGCTAATTTGCTTCAGAACATCAACGCACACGAGCTGTCATCTGTCACGACATTGGCCTGGCATATCTCATTACCGTGATAGCGATAGCACGGACGTCTATAACAAAACAATGCATAATGTTCGTTTCCGTGTAACAAACTCCAATGGGTTAGCGATAGCAGGAGCGGGAGAGAATGGGGGAGGGAGAGTAGCAACGGCTGATTTGTAAAGGACTGCAATGAGGTTATGAATATAAATCTAATAGGATACGGTAGCAGCAGTCATTTGCCTGGAGATAAGTGTTGACAGAAAAGCCCATTAGAATGTCAGCAGGCTGCGCGGCGCGGCTATGAGTTAATTAGGAGTTGCATGTGAATCGCGTAAATGCCACTCGTTCAAAACAGTCGCAAGCGGCAGACATATAGGCAGGCACGATATAGTGCGGCCCTCCGTCACCGAGTAGGGAAGGGTTACCGGGTTCTGCAGAGGCGAGTTTACCGGGGCCAGGTTGCTGAGGCACGAGTTACCCTTTATGAACAGCGGTCGTAAGGCAGAGGTGGAATTGGAAGGCAAAGAGTTAAGACTTTCACGGTTAAGCGTTGCTGACGCGATGTGGAAGTTATAGGGAGAGTGGGAAGATGTTAGGGAAACAAGATACGATGAGTAAGAATCGATGTTTGAAATAAGGTAAGAAAGGGTAAGCCAGTGTAGAGTGGTACTTAAAACTCAATGAATGGTGTAAAATAAGGTGAATGGTCGCTTTTACTACCATAAGAGAGAATCAACTGCACCAAAAGTGATGCGTAAAATATTTCTAAGGAACTACAAGGAAAGAAGGACTGAAGAAATAATATATTTTGAAATTTCTACCAAGTTTAAGATTACAGGTGGCTGATCAACGAGTAAAAATGATCTCAGTAATTCAAAGGATTAAGTAAATAATACCTTTTCGGAAGAAATGGCAGAAAGAAAGCAGTTACTATGGTAGAGGACACGAACACCTGTCTAAGTGATCGCCCCGAAGAAACTTCGCCACTAGGTGATTATCAAGCGATGCGCGAGAGAGGAAGGAGACTTTTCTTGACGGTGAATGTTATATATAGAGTTTACTTATCGTTATCTGTCGAGAGAATAACTGTCAGGTGAGTAATAGTCAAGTAACTATATATTATGTACTACACTCAGATCGTATGTAGTTAGAAGACCGAAGATTTTCATTTCTCAAGATGTTTAGTTATCAATGCGGCACTTTTAGCGGCAGCTTTTGACATTAAGCATTATAACTGAACAACATCTAGCTGGAAGAACTTGTGGTGCGTGACGACTCTACAGATATTTAAGATAATGGAACACACACGGAATAAGTAACCAAGGGTAGTGAGGAGACCAACGATAAGGGAAGGAGCTGTTAATAAGTGAGTCTGTAACTGATCGGTAGCTCGGATAAGAAGTGTTTGGCGATAGACGGGAGGATGTGATGTGGTTGAAGGAAGAAGGCTGCCAACAAAGTAATACGAGTGAGGAGGTGTAGATGTGCACGGAACTGTAGGCTAGAGGGTGTGAAGAAGCTGTTTAGTGACATCATGAGCTTGCATAACTTGGTATTGTGAATATGTTGTGAGAGAAGATTATATATATATATATATATATATATATATATATATATATATATATATATATATATATATATATATATATATATATATATATATATATATATATATATATATATATATATATATATATATATACTCGTATATATATAATTTTTTTTTTTTTTTTTTTTTTTTACGTTATGGCCTATAGCGCCTGTAGGTATACTTGAAGAGTATATGTGAGAAGCGCTGTTCAGCTTCCGCCCATTAGTGTCGCAGGTAATTCTATTTATAGTGGTACCCATATTAGGGCCCATATAACCATCCAAGCGCATCTTTGGTGTAACCACCTAGAACCAGGATATCATGATGACATTAGCAAGGGTCTGTGGAGGTCACAAGATTAATGACCACAGTCTTCATTATTCTACTCTCCCACATGAATTTCTGAAGCTGTATAAAATCACCAAATAGTAACCAGAATGAATATGAAAATGTGTCATGGTACTGAAGGGCTTAATCTGTCACTAAAATACCAAAAAACACGCTAAAATCACACGTCACTTCAACTGCAGCCTTTTAAAAGTATTGGGGGTGTGGGCAGAAGTATTTCAGAATATGGTCCTTAGGGTAGTATTCAGAAACACTTTACTCTCTTACTACGACAATTTTCTAAAGCCAGAGATGACTGGTCGGGTTCTGAAGCGACTATTTCCTTATAAGAACGCTGAAATCACGTTAATTTGTCACTACAATCATTAGAACATCCTGAAAAATCCGTGTTCCTCAAACTAAAACCTTTTGAAATAGTGGAAGTGCGTCGTGGAAATGCTTTAGAATATGACTACTCGACAAATGGCATAGCTTCAAAGCGGTATGTGGTGGCATTCGAACCTACGAGTGGACGTCTGCCCGATCCCACGCTCACCACCTTATCCACTACGCCACTCGCCTGCTGTGCTAGACCTGTATGCGGAGGCTGTGGGCGAGGTTGTGTGATCGAGTCTGTGTGTGAATGCTGAGAAGGAGCTATGCGAGAGTATGAGGGTGGTGTATGAGGTAACTGTGCGTGACATTTGTGTGTACAGCGTGTGTGTGTGTGAGGGGTTACTGTGTGAGACGTTGCTGTGTGAGGGAGTTGTATGATGAGGTTTTGGGAAAGGTGGGTGAGGGGCTTGCTGTGTGAGAGGTCTGTGTGAAGAGTGCTATTTGTTATGCTGTAGTTGTGTTAGAAAGTGAGTGAAGATTTTATGAAGGATTGCATGTGGGAAATATGTAAAGAGACTGTGTACATGAACAATACATGCGAGAACTGTGTGGTAGACTGTGCAAGGGCCTGTAAAAGAGGGACCTAAGAGGCGTCTCCAAAAAAGGAAGCTACATGAGGAGTTATTTGAGAGAATGTGTAAGTTAATGGTATAAGTGGACTATGTATAAATGCCTGTTTGAGGGACCAAATAGACAGGGAAGTGTGGTGCACAAGGGGTGGAGACTCCGAGCGCAGGAGGTAAGAGCAAAGACTTAGAGACGTGGGTAAGTGCGTAATGAAACCGGCCAAAGAAGAGAGCGATGATAAAGAACAGCTATATGGGGGCAGCGGTCCGCGAAATTTGTGATAATGGAGGGAGTGAACAATAGTGGTCACGTGGCCAGCTAACACAAGGGGATGGCGGGCAGGGGAGGCACTACAGTTAACTTATTTCACCGATTCTTGTACAACTCTAAATGTGTTACAGTCTTTATGCCGAGATACAGTAATACATGCATTTATGATTTTATCGTACCAAACGCAAATTTAGAAATTATTGTGGAACACGATTCAAACAAAGATACATTTTGTGATACGTAATTTATCGATATGATCAAACTCTAATTAACAAGTACAACGATTATCTTGTTTCACATTATATGAATATTTGTAAATGTCCAATACTTTGGACTAGCAATACAAATACAACTATTTTCAATAAAACATCACACCACTACGGCAGTAACCTTTCACATACGTACATGAACGAGACAGATCTATGGTTCGCTAACCTTCACCTATATAAATCATCCACATACAGGTGTATCTTTTGTGTGTAATTTATGTTTGATGTTTGTGTTTACACGCATAGTGTGTGTGTGTGTGTGTGTGTGTGTGTGTGTGTGTGTGTGTGTGTGTGTGTGTGTGTGTGTGTGTGCGCGCGCGCGCGAGCGCTTAATATCAGAAAAACCTTTAAATAAACAAAACTTAATTAGACTGTTGGTCTGTCATTGCAACCCTGGTCGCTTTGGTCTTGGTCCTGGAGTACAGCTGCACATGAATCACAACATCGCTATCTGGTTAAAAGCCCTAACAGGAAGCAGTGTTGAGGGGATAATGAGTACTACATGTTAACGAGATAACATGTTAACGAGTTGTTTTTGGGACTTAACAAGGGTGGTCAGTGGTGGAACGAGTGAACCAGGCTGGGAATGATCAGTGGGTGGTTAATTAATTCGTGGAGTGGTGGCGAAAAAATGTAACACGTGGGATCGGCGACTAAGAAGGGAGTGAGTGATGGATGGCAGCGCATAGGATGGAATGAGACAGCGTGTTGGTTTTATGGAGTATGAAAGGAATGTGTTCGTGGGAAGGGGTGGGACGAGTGAAGGGAGTGGGGTAGCGGGGTGGGGCGGAGAAGAGTCAAGGCATTGGGGTGGAGATGGGGTGGGGCTAATCACTAATGGGGGCGGGGACGAGGATGGGTGTAGATTGTGGGATAGTGGGGTGGAGATGGGAGTGGGTGAAGGTAGTGGGTAGTGGGGTGAAGAGGGGCCAGGTGTAGATAGTGGAGTAACGGGGTGAAGATAGGGGAGGGAGGGAGCATTGGGAAGCTGGATGAAGCGAAGTCAGGTGATGGTAGTTGAGTATAGCGAGGAGGAAAGGGACCGGCTTTAAGGGTAGGCAGTGAAGTAGTAGGGTGGAGCGAGTACAGAAGTGTAGGGAGGAGCAGCAGTGCCTGGTGAAGACAGAGGGAGTAATGGGCTGGGGTGTGGATGGTGGCGGGAAGATAGGGAGGTAGTGAGACAGAGGGGGGAGTAAGAAGGGCCCGGTGATGCTAGTAGGGGTTGTGGGGTGGAGCAGGAGCAGTGGGAGAGGAGGGGGTGATAGCAGGGTATAGCGGGGAGCAAGGGGCTGGGTGTTGAAGTTGTTTATCTGCAGACCTTAGCAGAAAGCAAGGGAGTTGTTGGGGGAGGGTGATGGTGATAGTAGTAGTGGAATCAGTCATTCTGTTACCGAACCTTCCTTCAACCATTTATTAAGTTTCAACAACCTACATGCTAATTATTCTATTCGAGATCATACAAATAATAATAAAATCCATGTTTCTTCCATTAAACCTCCTGTCGTCAAAATCACTAACACCAAACATCGCACCACGCAATCTCTGCAAAGGTAAGATAAATAAATCAAAGGAGAGATACTGAAGATAAAGGAAAGGAATGGACGTGCAGAGACGAATACAACGAGGGAAAAAAAACAATTGGAATGGAGTGGATATAATAAGAATACATCGTTTATAGACATTAAATGTACTGTGGCAAGAAAAGGAACGAGAACCAGTTGCAGAAGGAAGCATAGTTGTAGATACAGTAGTTGAACAATAGCGAAAATAACTGTATGGGCGGCAATGATGAGGGTGGTATGATGAAACAGCACCGTGGAGGGTGTTGGATGAACTGCGCAGATAACGTTGGTAGAAAACAGGAGAAAGCAATAAGAGGTGAGGGAAAACTAATGAGATCAGGGTGAGGTATTTAAGGTCTGTTGCTTCGTTGTTTTTTGTGGTTGCATAGATCGGGAAGGTACAGGTTGCTTGCAGTGAGTATGGGAATTTCAGGAGTTGAGGGAGGTGAGGGAAAAGAACGATGAGATCAAGATAATGGCATGTGAAGGTAATGAATAAGTAAGTAGTTGCAGGATGACAAGCAGTATCTGGCATCTCGTTCCTAATCTTTCCACTGTCTTCTCTTTATATATACATTTTCTTTATAATAGCCATAACATGAGTCCTGTCATATGTTCGCTTCATAAATAACTATTACTCCCAGTGTGGCTAAAGCTTATGCCAAATGGTTTAGCGACTTTATTAATCTGACAGGGTAAACTGGGGGACTGTGAATGTTCCTAACAGTGAGATGCAGAAGACATTGCGTAAGAATAAAGTTACGTTTTGGTTGAAACTACAAATTTTCTGGTTGAATATTTACCCAAGATCGTCACCACCACACGGGTTTCCACCTTCCTACACTAGCACATGATGGAAATGCAGGACGTAAAAAGTGAATGTAAAAGTATAGGTATTGAAAAAGATGTGATGGGCGATAAAGAAGAATGTGTGTGTGTATGTGTGTGTGTGTGTGTGTGTGTGTGTGTGTGTGTGTGTTTCATTATACTCATATAACACATTAACAGAATTAATATGTATGCTCTCTCTCTCTCTCTCTCTCTCTCTCTCTCTCTCTCTTACCTTTACCGCTGCAGATGGAGGTCCAGACGCAGGCAACATGTATGGACTCATTTCTTGTCTCACACGGTCGTTTTGATAACACTGTGATCCCAGGGCGCATCCCAAAACTGACCTACGGCACTGTAGCACACACACACATACTTCCACGACACACACTAAGCTCAAGAAATAGAAAAAGTCACACCAGGCAACGATATGTGTACCGCCTGTGAACAATATGGCTCACTTAACATTCCTGTGAGTCCTCTGCGAGAGGCTGTGACCAACACTGCTTCGAACTGTTGAGGAGGAAGATTCGTTGACCGTGAAACTACGAAATTACAAGTGTAACGGAAGCAAGAGGAAAGTAAAAGCGCCGGATGCGTGTTTTTGTGTGTATATGTGTTTAGGAAAAGCATGAATTTGCTGCACTGGAGGAAAAAGAAACGAAAAGACTTGAGAAATAAACTTTTAATATCACAGCGTACCAAGCAAGTCTCACCTCTGAATCTTGTCCCAGCTGAGTCTTGAATCTTGTAAGTGCGCAATTGTCAAACCTTTGAGCTCCATCCTCTCTCATTTAACTTACTACTCCTTGGTTCATTCCTCTACTTTCTTGGTTATCCGAGCAGGAAAGAAAATGATACACTTTCTTGTAAACAATAATATATTTACATCTATCTGTCGTTCACAAAACATCATTCTAGACGTACAAATCTCTGCTCCGCTACCTAGGGGTCCCGCCTGGCAGGGCTGCGCGGGGCTGGCTTACTCCCTCACCTAGTGCACACTACTCTTACACCCAACACACATGTTCACATATAATACACTTTCACTATTAACTTGTGCTTTATTTGACAAGTAAACACACACACACACACACACACACACACACACACACACACACAGTGTGATGAGGAAGAATCAGCCGCCGTGCCGCCATCCGTCAGCACAAGTCCTGAAGGGGTCGTTTAGACTAAGCTCTTCTACTGTTACAAAGGATAGATACAAAACGCACTTTTCTAAATCTTACGCCAGAGGGAACAGGAGCTGATAGGGACGTTGGGAGGAGAGTCTCTCATGTACGTACAGTACACTCTTGACGTTTTTGCTGCTGCTGCACCGACACCACCACACCACCACCATCCAACAGCTAGATTCCCTTGTTTAATTTACTTACGGACTCCCGTCAACAGGACGCATATGTACCTTGAGGGCGCCGGGTGTGCGTGGTGTGGCGTGTGTCTTCTCTCCAGGGGTCAAGGAGAGGATCGGGAAAGGCATGTTCTATTTTAGTATGTACAAAATATACACCGCCACGTCCCGGAGCCATGCGAACGAAGCTCGCGCGCTGGGAGAGAGAAAAAAAAAAAAAAAAAAAAAACAGCACAGATCAAAGAAAAAGGGACAAGAAGGTAATTAATGTATATTGAAAGGATTACATTTTCTGGAACAGGTAGTGAAAAAAGTTACATAAGTTAGCTCGTGTTTAAAAGTGTTTTTGGACTGAATACCGAAGTATATCACACGTGTGCAAGTTATTTGAAAACATCCGATGCCTTGATCCACACCTAGGGCGAAAATTCCTCACTCATAACTTGATTAAAACAAAGAAAATGAGGAGACAACATTCTGAAGAGCTGAAAACTATTAAGTAAAACGAGGCAGTGATATCCTGGAGAGTAAAAACTTCTACAGTCACGGTCTTCCCTCATGAATGATGACAGTGGGAAGACAGAAAACCAGATCGTGGAACGGAAAAGTATTGGGGAAAAACTGCGTCGCGGATGACTGCTAAGCGAGATCACAGGAGCTCGGGGGGCGGGGTGAGCAGGGCAAGGGGCGGCCGTGAGCCCAGAGCGCGGCAAGGAAGGACAATCAACTCACCAGTAACCATAACGGCATTCATCAGGATAACAAAGAAGTGTGGACAGGGGGGAAGGAGACGGAGGCAACTAAGAGCGCGTGTGGATACAACAGCGAAAGAAGACATTCACTCAGAGAAAAACTACGTGGGGGAGGAAGGGGAAGGTGGTTATGGGTTGTTCATTGGTGGTATATTGAGAAACAAATATTACATTAGTGGAAATAACAATACTTACTCCCACATCTGAAAAAAAAAAGTCGCTCGGTTGTGTTTCTTCCGAAGCCTCGAACGCTCTGGAAGTTTTGCGGCTCAGAAAAAAGAAAGACTTCGACGATAGAAATCTAATACTGGTCCTATTTACAAGGTGTTTCAGAATCCTCCGCGCGCGCCTTTGTCCGGGAAACTGGATTCGACCCTCAAATGCTCAACCCCGTTCTATACTTGTACCGGATTGGATCTGAGGATAATCACTGTCCCGTCATCTCCATCACCAGGCGCTTCGGGCTTGCGTGTGCCCGTGGAGGACCCTGCCTGACACATTGAGAACACCTGCTTCAGGACACTAGCACCTTCGTGTGAAAACTGTCAAGAAATTACGTCTGTCAAGTTATGTATTCATGGAAAATTACATTTCAGAAATCGGAACGAGGAAGAGGAAATGGCTGGGAAGCTTAGCACAATGTTCAGTGTACAAAAAGAGGTGTCTTCTGTTACAGGTTCCCTCAATACTGAAGAGCCGTGGGACCGTCACGTTTCTCGCTCCAGACAGAGTAGCTACTGAAAGTTATTGCTGCCGACGAATACCGAAGATGCCTTCAGAGACTTTGTGTTTGTTTTCACTTCCTATGTACATATATATGGCTATTGTGTATTGTTCATTAAGTCTTAGACACCCTGTAGGTACCATTCCACTCGGCGCCCTGACGAGACAGCTTCATGACAGGATTCGGACCTTATGTACAGTTGAGTAATAGAACACCATCCACAACTTGTTTCACACATTGCTGGCCACAGTTCACACACAGCTGATATATAAAAATAACAATGATAAAGAGACAGACAGATGTACCCCAAGGGTCGGCACGCACCTACACCCTCGCTGCACATGAAGTCCTAAATATGTATGATTGACTTACGATCAACACTTGACTAGAGAAGTTCAACTATTCCTTAATCGTCGTAGTCTGTTCTGGAAGATCCTACAGCTTCTTGTGTCGCTTTTCAAATATAATCTCAATATATTTGCCTAAAGTGATGTACTTCTTATAAAAGGAAACTAACTGTCACTGAATTAATCAAGTAACTAATTTATTTACTCACTTATTCATTAATTTATTCGTTCATTTATCCATGTCTCTCTCTCTCTCTCTCTCTCTCTCTCTCTCTCTCTCTCTCTCTCTCTCTCTCTCTCATCAAACCGTTAAAGTATCTCAGTCTATCACGAGTCCCGCGCCACACAGCTGGCGTCATCCACGCGACACCCGCCAATATGTGTGTCGGACACGCTGCTGTCCACCTCTGCCTTCTTGGATACGAGAAGTAAATAAAAGACAAATGACAATGGACGTCTATACTCGCACAAAAATGAATTTAAGATGCACTTCCCTTTTCTATACGAATCAGTAAGCGACAGCGGTGACACTGCCCACTCACTGCGTAATTTAAGGTGAAGTGCCTTATATTCTCTCTATTTTTGAGCATCATTAAAACTCACAGAAAACATTTACTTGCTATGATACAGTCAGAAGTCCTGTGTTGCTACACATGCAACTTTTCATGAGCATTTGTCCCCAGTACTGGAAATGGTGGGTGCACGGGAGGCGATCCTGACTCATGCCACCATGCGTGCTCTGTCAGCGCCGCCAGTTTTACCACGCACAATCGCACACTCTCCACTCTGCGTCCTTTCTCGGCGGCCTTTCTTTCCATAGTCAGTCGCTGGATCTCTGGCGAAGAGATGCAAAACTCTTTACGGCCAGAACTCGCAACCTGACTAGTCATTCCCGCTACTTGGCTGGTGGATCACGGCTTATAGCTTGGTCTGCTTGTCACCTCCAGCATAGAAAGACGCGTCAGTTTCCTCGCAGGACCCACAGGAGACGGCGTCACTGGGGACGCCCTCGACAGCACTGGAGTCAGGAGAGGTGCCCGGCTGCCCTGTTCTCGATCCGGCACCAGTTTCACCTTCTGCCGAACGAGTGGATCCACCATACACACTCGCTGCATCTCGGCTGCACCAGTACTCGCCGTCTGAGCGAATGGAGCCGCTAGGAGCGTAGACCTGCGCCTGGTCAGACTTTAGGAGAGCATCACTCTCCAACGAAACCTGGCGCCGGGGTCCAATGCGCCCCTCGTCCAGGGCGGGGGAGCCCGGCGGTGACGCCCACCCGTAAAAGTTGGGACGATACGCCTGTGATGGGATGACGGCTGCCGCAGAGTCGAAGGGAGAAATGCGGGAGGGATCGTGGCAACAGGGCCGCGACAGGGAGTACAGGGACCCACCCGATGCCCGCGCCACCCGCACGTACCCACACCGGCTGGAGCGGCTGCTGCGCCGGCACGATGACGATGACGAATTGCGAGAACCGCACGTGCCGCAGCGGCTGTGAGAGTGGGCGTGGGAGTGGGCGTGGGAATGGGAGTGGGAGTGGTGAGCGTGGCACTGGCTCTGGCTGCAGGAGTGGGAGCAACAGTGGCCATCGTCGTCGCGGTGCAAGGCGTCCGTGAGGCCATCAATGCTCTGGTAGGTGTTGGTGGAGCCGCCGTAAGGAGAGCCGGTGCCCTCCAGACTGGCAGTTCTGGAGGGTCTCGGCGAGGCCACCCGCGTGGAGGAGTAGCACGCGTAGGGAAGCTGTGGAAGAGACACCCGCTCTTCAGACATGCCGCAGTATCACTCCCTTCCTGTAAAGCTAACTGGGCAAGCTCACTCTACTATTCCTCCATCCCGCGCCTAACCCTCATCCCTCTTATGCTCACTACCTCCATTATCACAACGAAATGCTTCCTGCATCCTCAACCTAACTTCCTCATCACATTATTCCTCCCTCCTGCTTCACCACCATCACCACCACCACCATCACCACCACAGCTACCACCACCCATGCCTGTCATGCACTTATTCATTCCTGCTCTTTTTCTCTCTAAATTCCATCAACTCTCCTACTCCATTCAGACTTCAGCCTTTTTCTCTCTTATTCCATTCTTAGATTTGAGTAGAAATAGGGATAGAATTTGACCATCTCCAGGTGGTTTTTCGTTTTATAAGCTTAGAAATAACCCTTTTTGTTCAAAGTTGATATTTTTACGTTGAAAAAGAAGAAAATAATAATAGTAATAATAATAATAATAATAATAATAATAATAATAATAATAATAATAATAATAATAATAATAATAATAATAAGAAGAAGAAGAAGAAGAAGAAGAAAAAAAGAAGAAGATGATAAATAAGAATAAGAATAAGAATAAAAATAATAATAAGAAGAAGAAGATGAAAATGAAGGTGAAGATGATGATGAAAAGAAGAACGTCCTCCATTACATCGGTACATCACTTTTCCTATTCTATCAATTTCTCTCTCTCTCTCTCTCTCTCTCTCTCTCTCTCTCTCTCTCTCTCTCTCTCTCTCTCTCTCTCTCTCTCTTATTTTTTACCACAGACACTTCATTCTTTCTCAGTCTTAACTCTCGTGTTCGAGAATATTTTCTGGCTTAATTCTCTCCTTTCCTCTTTGCTTCCTCCTCTCCATTTCTCCTCTTACCTGAGCTTAAATCTTCTTTCTCCTACAATTTACTCTTCCTCTTACTTCTATTTTCCACTTATGTTTCTCATCCTCCACTGTCCTCCTCCCCTCGTAAACCCATCCTAACACTCTACATGTTCTTCCTCCTATTTCTCTCCTACCTTTATTTTGCTTTCTCTTTCTAAATTCACCTTTTTTTTTAATCTTGTGTTTTACCTCCTACCATTCTACCCCCATTGTTTCCTTCCCACATTTCTCATTTTACCTTCCCATCTTTTTCCCCTTTACCATCATTTTATTTCCTTCTTTCCCTCTCCCTTATTTTCCACACCTCGCATTTTACCTTCTCATATTCCATCATTTTCTCCCGGTTTCCCTCTTGCCCCGTTTTCTTTTATCTACTTTTATTTTACCCTCCCTCCCGCAGACAACCTCACCTCCTCCAGAGTGTTGGTGCGGGAGAAGTCTCGGTGTCGATGTGTCCCTGGCGGTGGGTTAGGCGGCGGGGGCGGCACTAGATCTCGTAGCGTCAAGGCCACACCCTGGAGGTCAGAGAGTTAAGGTTTTTGAGGAGTCACGGGACAGACAGACAGGGAACCAGACACATCTTACCCTAACCTCCGCCACACACAGGCTAGTATTCAGAAACACTGCTCTTTCTCTCTCCACGATTATCTTCGAAGGCCACAGAGATGATTAGACAGGTTCTCAAGAGTGTTTTCCTACTAGAAATGTAGAAATATTGTTCATCTGTCACTATAATTGTGAAAACACTCTTGAAAAACACGTGCATCTTTAAGCAGACCCTTTTGAAAGTAGTGGACGTGGAGAGTTTAAGTGTTTCAGAATATGGTACACACACACACACACACACACACACACACACACACACACACACACAGTTACCTTGTGCAGTAAGTGAGGCTGAGAAGTAAAAGGATTGACGCTGTATGGAGAGGCAACGCCCTTGGTCTGGGTGTGGCGGGAGAGGTGGTGGCCGCTAAGGGTGGTGCTGAGGGCAGGGTGCGGAGTGGAGGTGAGGCGGGGCACCCCGACACTGTGGAACGACAAGCTCGACGACCCCAGCAGCGTGGGCGACGACGTCTCGATGAAGAACGGCCGTTTAGACTCCGTGACGGACTTTTCTGTGGGAGGGAATGGGAGAGGAGAGTGAATCAGCAAGTCCCTCTGTGGCGAAGCGAAGAGAGACGAGAGGATTAGATGACGAACTGGAGGAGTGGCTAAAAATTTCATGCTGCTTCTCCTTTGGTAGTGGAGGAGGAAAAAGAAGAAAGAAAAGAAGGAAAATGAAACAGTGACCGTCTGTAATGGAGGAAAAGTAGTGAAGAGGAGATGGAAGGAGGAAGAGAGGGAAGGAAGAAGAGGAGCGGGGGAAATGACGCCCTATTGTGGTGGAGAAAAGAGTGGATGATGAGCAGGAGGATGAAATACCATCCTTCTGTGGAGGCGGTAAGAAAGAGGAGGAGGAGGAGGAAGATGAGTTAGTGTTCTTCGAGAGGAGGAAGGGAGAAGGTGAAATGGAGCCTTTGTGTGAGTGGGAAGAATGCCTGCCTTCCTTCACTTTAGAAATGGTTTGCGATAACACTGTAAAAAATTATCATTGTCATTCTTTTTTACCATCACCACCACCAACACCATCATTATTGTCTTCATCGTTATCATCATCATCATCATCATCAACATATCGACCTTCTCTGTTTGTGTAGTATCAACTTTTCAACGACTCAGTATGTCTCTATCCTCCTCATCCGTATTCCTGACTAAATAATTCAGCGAAAGTTTAATGAAGAGCATCGTAGTTCATGCCAGTTTGTGTCGCCGTGGGTTTCAACAAGCACAACACAGACGCTGGGAGACATATGCATTGGAAAACACCTCAGCCTACTACAGCTCGGTGAAGATGCACCTCACTAAATTATTCAAGGATCAAGGACAATCCGGAACAAGGAACGCTCTCATGTTGGCAAACACACACACACACGCACACACACACACACACACACACACACACACACACACACACACACACACACACACACACACACACACACACACACACACGCAGACACAATCAAACAAGGAAAAACAATACGATTAAAGTAACTACTTGTCTGATATCCCAGCTCACCTATAACAATGTAAGTATTTGTATTTTTCTCGTGTGTCATTCGACATTCCATTCACTCAACGTTGGAGAATATTTCTGAGATGTTAAAAACTGAAATCTTTACGAGGCTTTATTACATTTTCTTACTCAAAGGCAACTCGCAAGTCTCCCCATACTCCCTTCTTCCAGTTCTCGTCCTATAAACAACCCGAACAACACTGACGAGAGCAGAAAAACACACAAGAGCAGAGCACAACGGAGACGCACCTTCGTTGTCAGTGTTGTTGAGCATGTCCTTGGAGAGTTTGGCGTTGTATTCGTCCTGCTGCTGTTGCTGTTGCTGTTGTTGTTGTTGCTGCTGTTGCTGGATAAGGTGAGTTGCATGGGAGCCTTTGAGTAGCGGAACACATTGAGGCAGAGACAGGAACTTCTCGCACACCTGAGGGAGGAGAGGGAGGAAATGCAGGTGTAGCGAGGCGAGAGAATGTAGCGAGACAGGCGAAGTGAGGAGGACTGGCCTGGAATGAGGACACGGAGGGATGGAATGGGAATGGCCTGCTGTGGGAGGCTGCACCGTGAACTGAAAGAGATAAATCTTGGCGCTCACTGAGCAAAGGACAGGCAATTCCTTCGTTCTCATGACATGACCTGCGCCTTCTACACCTGTCCTTTTCCTTACTATTCTTTCCTCCTATGCTTTTCTCCATCCGAGTCTCTTTTTTTTTTCCTGCTCTCTCGTGTCTCTTTTTTGTTCCTCTGTCCTGACTTATCTAACTCTCACCTTATTCTTGCGGTTGTTGCAGGTGGCCAGCACGGAGGCGGACGCGTAGGCCTCGGCGCTAACATCCATCTCTCCCTTCTTCCCCGCTGTAAAGGTCCCAAGGGAGTCGATCTCGGCATACTCAGGAGCCAGGGAAGCCAGCAGCTCTCGGTTCCGCTCACTGCTGTCCCCGCCACCCCCACCGCTTCCGCCGCCGCCAGCATTTCCATCACCGCTGCTGCCGCTGGTCTGTTTGCCGTCGCTCTTCTCCCCGTCACCAGGCTTCCACCCAGACTCAGGCCACAGGTTCTCCCCGCCGTAGAAGTTGGCCAAGTTGCTCGTCTTTGTAACGGAGCCTGAGAGATGAGGAGAACGGACGAGGTTATTGGTTTTGTGCATACGCAGTACTGGTAGAATTAGAAGCAGGTTTATTAGTAGTTGTAGAAATAGTTGTATGATATTCGTTGTTTTCGAAGTTCTGGTGATAATCGTAGTGGTAGTATAGTAGCAGTAGTAGTAGTAGTAGTAGTAGTAGTAGTAGTAGTAGTAGTAGTAGTAGTAGTAACAGTGATGGTGGTGGTGGTATTGGTGGAATAGTAGTATTAAGAGTAGCTGTTTTTGCTGTTGTTGCTGTTATTACTGTTATTGGTGGTGGTAGTGTTGTTCATGCTGATGTTGTTGACGTTCATGCTGTTGTTGTAATGAGCACTGGAGCCAAGTAGTAGTAATAGCTGCTGCTCCAGTAGCAGCAGCAGCAGCAGCAGCAGCAGCAGCAGCAGCAGCAGCAGCAGCAGCAGCAGCAGCAGCAGCAGTAGCAGTGCAGTGCAGCAGCAGTGGCAGCAGTGGCAGTGCAGCAGCAGCAGCAGCAGCAGCAGCAGCAGTAGCAGCATTAAAAATGCAGCAGCAGCAGCAGTGGCAGCAGCAGCAGCAGCAGCAGCAGCAGCAGTAGTAGTGGTAGTAGTAGTAGTAGTAGTAGCAGTAGTAGTAGTAGTAGTAGTGCAGTTGTTGCAGCAGCAATAGTAGCAGTTCTAGTAGCAGTAGCAGTAGTAGTAGTAGTAGTAGTAGTAGTAGTAGTACTCGTGGTCGTTGTTGTTGTTGTTATTGTTGTTGTTGTTGTTGTTGTTGTTGATATTGTTATTGTTGTTGTTGTTGTTGTTGTTTTCGCTGTTGTCTGTGCATCATCATCATCATTATCATCAGCAACAGCAGCAAGCAGCACCCGTGGCAGTAATAACAGAAGCACGAGAAGTAGCAGCAGTCTCAGCAGCATCAATAATGTTCATGTTCAAAGCTTTGTAGTATCACTCCACTTTCCAAAAGCAGGCGTACGTAATTCTTGGAGTAACCTTGATCATTTTTCTATGAGCACACGTTTATTCATTGTATATAATATGCATATATATAT
>NC_059294.1:19572474-19574974 GCF_017591435.1 Portunus trituberculatus
TCTCATGTGTACCGCGAATAGAGAATGATATAACAATAAACTACACGAAATCTGACATTGTTTCTTTCAGACGAGGTAATATTTCTCCACGACTGCGCAATCACGTCCATATGCTCACACACACACACACACACACACACACACACACACACACACACACACACACACACACACACACACAGCAACGACAACAACTAACAACCAAAGAATTCTTGGAGCGTTTTCAGCCATCATCAGAGGAAGAGGGCAAAAAAAAAAGAAAGAACCAATTTAATAAGTCCTTTTTGAAGATACAATCCGCCAATCAGGGAGGACAATTAATTCTTTAGCCCTGCCTCCCCCGCTCCCTCTTTCCCTTTCCCCCGATGGTAAAAGAAGGGAAAAAAATAGATATTATATATATTATCATCCGGAGAGGAATAAAAAAGAGAAAAACGTAATTATCTCTTCAAAAGGAAATGTCATTCACGTTCAGCCGGACTCCACAAATTACCTTTCTATTCTAAAAAAGTAATTACTCTCGACGAACGCTTCAGGGAATCCTTTCATGGGCCATATTTTCCTTCGAGTTCTGAGTCTCGCGGCAGAGGACGAGACGAGGACCTGCAGCCGTGTTCCTTGCCATAGAAAACGGATATATATATATATATATATATATATATATATATATATATATATATATATATATATATATATATATATATATATATATATATATATATATATATATATATATATATATACTCCTAACTTAAAGGAGTCACTCGCCCATGTATCATTTTCAGGCTATGCTGTCGTTTCTCTCTCTGGCAGGCTGTCGCGAGAGAGAGAGAGAGAGAGAGAGAGAGAGAGAGAGAGAGAGAGAGAGAGAGAGAGAGAGAGAGAGAGAGAGAGAGAAGAGGGGGAAGGGGGGATGACGCGAGAGTGCAGGAAGAATGAACGGGACGAGAGAATGCAAGATGTTGAAGACGGAAGGAGGAAAAGACGAGAAGGAGGATGAAAGGGAAAGAGTCCACGTCGAGAGATGAGGTAAAGGAGAGAAGGAGGTTAAGTTAAGAGGATATACGTTAAGGAACTCGGGATGCAACGAGAAAGGGAAGATGATGTGAAGAGGAAAAGGAAGAGGAAGAGGAGGAGGAGGAGGAGGAGGAGAAAAAGTGAAACCAACCCACAGCGAAATAGACTTGAAAAGATGACTAAAAAAGAAAAGTAAAAAGCCAAACTCGCCAGAGAGAAAAATAAATAAACGAAAAATGCCAAAACAGTTTGTGACGTTGAAAGAGTCCCCAAAAAGACTTTTCCATTAATGTTGTTGTGTCCGAAAAAAGGAGAAAAAAATCCTAGTTTGTCTTTCCTTCCTTCCTTCCCTCCCTTCCCTCCGTCGTTCCCCTCTTTCCCTTCTACCTTTCCTCCCTTTCCTCTATTTCTTACTCACCTCTCGTGCTCCTCCCATCCTCCATCCCTCACTCTTTTATTGCATCTCTCCTCTGTTTCCACTTTCGGTATTCTTCTTCTTCATTTCACTATAAACTCTGCTCATCTGTCTGTCTGTCTGTCTGTCTGTCTGTTTGTCTGTCTAAGTATGCATGTAGGTAGGTATATTTATATGAATAATAGTGTTGCTGTTAACCTCACTGTCTGCATTGCTTCCTTTTCTGTCTGTGATCTTGCCTACGTCCATGTTTCTTTTGTCGATCCAGCTCTCACTTTATTTTCCATTGTGTGAGTGTGTGTGTGTGTGTGTGTGTGTGTGTGTGTGTGTGTGTGTGTGTGTGTGTGTGTGTGTGTGTGTGTGTGCGAGAGAGAGTGGGTGTGTGTATCTTTTTCTCTATCTTTTACATCACATCCACTGTCACATGAAAGAACTAATATCCGACACACACACACACACACACACACACACACACACACACACACACACACACACACACACACACACACACACACACACACACACACACACTCGCACACTTAACTCCCACGTCCTTTTTATTTCTCCTTCTCTTTGTCTCCATCTTTTTTAACACCCTCCTCTTCCTCTTCTACTACCTACTCCTCCTCCTCCTCTTCACTTTCACGTCTCCTGATCGAACCTTTTGCTAATCAGTCTAGCAATATTTTTTCCCACCGTGTCACGAATATTCCACGGAAAAGTTGAAAGCTGATGAAGAAAAAGGATGAGTGGGTGACCTAAAAAGATAAAGGATGAAGCTAAGGAGGAGGAGGAGGAGGAGGAGGAAGTGGAAGTGAAGGAGGAGTTGGAGGACTGAGCGGATGGTGTGTGGGGAATGGAGACAGGATGAGCAAATGAATGAAAGGCACAGAAGAATCGATAATGAGAGAGAGAGAGAGAGAGAGAGAGAGAGAGAGAGAGAGAGAGAGAGAGAGAGAGAGAGAGAGAGAGAGAGAGAGAGAGAGAGAGAGAGAGAGAGAGAGAGAGAGAGAGAGAGAGAGAGAGAGAGAACTTAATCTTATGCAAAACAAAATATCGAAGATCCAA
>NC_059294.1:19579974-19584974 GCF_017591435.1 Portunus trituberculatus
GTTATTTCTTTGGTGCTTCTGCTGCTACTACTGCCATTACAACTACTACTATATATATTTATCTTATTTGTATTCTTATTCTTTCTCTATCTCCTCCTCCTCCTCCTCCTCCTCCTCCTCCTCCTCCTCCTCCTCCTCCTTCTCCTTCTCCTCCTCCTCCTCCTCCTCCTCCTCTTCCTCTTCCTTCTCTCGTTCATTCCATTCTTCTCGTTCTTCTTCTTCTTCTTTATCATTTTCCCGTCACATTCCTTTTACATTTTATCGTCCTCCTCCTCCACCTCCTCCATTTCTCCTGCGGCCTCCTTTTTCTCCTCCCCCTGCTCTAGTTCCTTCTCCTCTTCCTTCTCTGTCTTACCATCATCTCGTCTGTCTGGGAATGAAGAATTGAGAGAGAGAGAGAGAGAGAGAGAGAGAGAGAGAGAGAGAGAGAGAGAGAGAGTCAGTATGTCCGGGAGGTGCACACGCAGACTCAGAAGGAAGATGCATAAATTCAGTCGCGCCTTTTTGAAGAACCCTAGGTGGTTGTCGAGTTTATTCCGCGTCGCTCACTTAGCCAGCAACCACAACGAAGGTAATCCTGAAGCGGCACTGAACTTTCTCGACTCAGGTAACAACTCCCTCCATATTACCTTCACCCTCCCTCTCTCTGTCTCCCTCTCCCTGGAAATGTAAAACACGTTGTCACAGACGATTCAAAGAGCCGCTTACTTATTATGAAGAGACAGGATAGACCCGGAATGCGGAAAAAGGACGAGGAGCTGAGGAAAAGACCGGAGATTAGGAGGGAGGGTGGTAGGGAAGCAGAAGAGGAGGATGAGGACGGAGCCGACGATCGAAAAGAAGATAAAGAAGAAGGAGGAGGAGGAGGAGGAGGAGGAGGAGGAGGAGGAGGAGGAGGAGGAGGAGGAGGAGGAGGAGGAGGAGGAGGAGAAGGAGGAGAAGGAGGAGGAGGAGGAGGAGGAGGAGGAGGAGGAGGAGGAGGAGGAGGAGGAGGAGGAGGAGGAGGAGGAGGAGGAGAAGAAGAAGAAGAAGAAGAAGAAGAAGAAGAAGAAGAAGAAGAAGAAAAGGAAAAAGATGATGATGATGATGAGGAGAAGGAGGACGAGGAGGAGGAGGAGGAGGAGGAGGAGGAGGAGGAGGAGGAGAGAGAAAGAGAAGAAGGTGAAGAAAGAGGAAAAAAAGGAAGTCGAAAAAGAATTAAGAAGGACAAGGAGATGGAGGAGAAAGAGGAAGAGTAAAAGCGAGACAAAAAAAAAGAAAAAGAAGATGCGAAGGTGGAAAAAAAAATAAAAACAAGGACAATATCAAAGTTAATACCTGCGACTTTGGATTATTCTAACTACATCTTGTGTGTCCGTCTGTCTGTCTGTCTGTCTGTCTGTTATTATGTTTCTCTTTTGCTCTCTTTCCTTCATCCACTCCTTCCGTATGTCTGTCCTTCCTCCACTGCTTCCATTTCCTTGTTCCCTCATCTACGTACTTTTGTTTCCATCCTTCTATCAATCTCTTTCCTTCCCTGTCTCCCTCATTTCCTATTCCGGTTCTGATTCTCGCTTCCTTTCTTTCTTCTCTTCATTCATTCATTTATTTGTTTCTTTTTCGCTTTTCTGTTTTTCATTTTCTTGTCTTCCATTATTTATACATCTAATGACAGGAACTAATTTTTTTCCCTACCTCTCTCGTTTCCCATTCCTCTTCCTTTTTCTTGCTTTGTCTCTCCTTTCTTGTCTTCTTTTTTCTTCTTCTTTCTCCTCCTACTCCTTCTCCCGAATCTCCTTGGTTACTCTGCTCTAAATAAGCTTTAAACCCATTCTCCACCCAATCCTTCCTGACCTTACTCTTCGAACGCTTTCACCGCCATCAAACTCCAAGAATAGATCTCTGTTGCCCGATCCTACAGTATAATATTCTCAAGTGTTTTTTCTCATCCGTGGACTTAATAGATCCTAATACGGCTCTCGTGTAACCATCACAGTCCATCTATAAACATTTGTGAACATTTGGTAACACAGGTGAGCTTGGGGCAGGTGATTTCTCGTCAGGTGTTCTTGCAAGTGTTAAACAGGTAATAAAGGATTTGCTGTTAGTGCTTGTGGTTTTGTTTCTTTTTCTCCTGTTTTCTTTTCCTTTTCCTCATGTTTTTCTCCTCTTCTTCCTATTCATTCTGCTTTTTCTTTTCCGACTCATCCTCTTCGCCATTTCTCTCCTCCTTCTCCATATCTCCCTCCTCCTTCATTTTTCCTCCTCGTCCTCGTACTCTTCATTTTATTTTCCATAAAATCAATAACATTATCAGTCTTTTGATTTTTTTTTGTATAATCTCAGTATCTCTCATTATTTCTGCCCTTTATTTTGTTTATAGGGAATGGATCTATTGTATATTTCATCCAATCTTCACAAAATTTCCTCTCTCTCTCTCTCTCTCTCTCTGTCGGAAAACTCTATCCATCTCTTACCTTTATATAAATTTCTTCTTACCACCAGACTCTCTACACTTCCACTCATTCATTCCATAACCCTTTCGTCTTTCCTCCGCGGCACATCACACTCCCTCATCCCACGCTGTCTCCATCACACGTATTTCAGTCTATTTCGTTTCCTTTCTAGCAACTTTTTTTTCTCCCCGACACCCTCACCGTGCTTCTGCCTCATTTGTTTGTTGTCCAGAAGGGAGCGACTCTGAGCGATATAGGAGCCTAAAATCCGCGTCTAGACTTCAGCGGGGACGGCAAGCTGCAATGGGCTCTACGGCGCCCTCTTATAGGCGTCAGGTTTGGCTGCAGGGCGGGTCACGGTCCGGCCCCAGGGTCTCCTATAATCAGAAAATGCTTAACATAGCTTTAAAGGGGGAGAGAGAGAGAGAGAGAGAGAGAGAGAGAGAGAGACGCCGAAAATACACCATGGAAAGGTAATATAAAGATGAAAAAAAAAAACTGAAAAAAACATAAATATATATAAACGTATTATAAAGGTGAAAAAAAAATGCACGAGAAAGAAAACGGCGAGGAAGCATCACAGAAAACATAAAACACAAAGAAAACTAAAGGAATAAAGGCGGTGACTCTACAAAAATAACACAAGATAATGAACGAGTAAAAATTTGAAGTGGATATATAAACAGGGGATTAGGAAACATAAACAAAAGAAACGAAGACAACAAAGGGCAAAAGTGGATAACGAGAAAATAGAAATATACAAGGAAAGAATTTTATGGGCATACACAAGAGGAGGAAGAGGAGGAGGAGGAGGAGGAGGAGGACGAAGGAAAACGGGAGATGAAAGGCTTTGCATAAGAGAGAGAGAGAGAGAGAGAGAGAGAGAGAGAGAGAGAGAGAGAGAGAGAGAGAGAGAGAGTGTGTGTGTGTGTGTGTGTGTGTGTTTCACTGTTTCACTGTTTGATCTGCTGCAGTCTCTGACGAGACAGCCAGACGTTACCTTACGGAATGAGCTCAGATCTCATTATTTCCGATCTTCGGATAGGCCTGAGACCAGGCACACACCACACACCGGGACAACAAGGTCACAACTCCTCGATTTACATCCCGTACCTACTCACTGCTAGGTGAACAGGGGCTACACGTGAAAGGAGACACACCCAAATATCTCCACCAGGCCGGGGAATCGAACCCCGGTCCTCTGGCTTGTGAAGCCAGTGCTCTAACCACTGAGCTACCGTGTGTGTGTGTGTGTGTGTGTGTGTGTGTGTGTGTGTGTGTGTGTGTGTGTGTGTGTGTGTGTGTGTGTGTGTGTGTAGAAAAGGCAGACAAAATTAAGAATAAGTATAGATGAAAAGTATATAAGAGAAACTGATGGAAAAAACAAGAAAAAAAGCAAAAAAAAAAGAAGCACAGGAAGAGAGAGAGAGAGAAGAGGCAGAGAGAGAGAGAGAGAGAGAGAGAGAGAGAGAGAGAGAGAGAGAGAGAGAGAGAGAGGCAGACAGAGAGAGATTCAGATCTATTAAATTAATATAGAAATAAAGAGAGGAAAGCAGAAATGGGGAGGGCAGAGGGAGAGCGAGGGAGAAGTAAAGGGATAGAGAAAAGCTCCCCACTGTTCGCTTTGTTTCCGGCCTTCGCCCCGACAGGCTATCACCGTCGGCCTGTGTAATGCCTAGACGGTCGATGTCTGGCAGAGGGATGCCCGCTGGCCCGGGAATATTGGAACGGCAAAACCAAAATAAAAAAAAGTCTGCTAAAACTGCAGGAATGTGCCTTCAAAGGAAAAACTAAATAAAGAAATATGAGAAAAATATATGAACATGCAGGTAAGGGAAACCCAAACCCAGAACTTGCTTTTTTTTCGTTTTGTTTTCCCCATCAATTAGTGATTTTTCTGCTTTCATTAATTTTTTGACGAAGAATTTTAGAATGATACTAGACTGACCGCAGAGTTCAAACACGAGTCGATGACAGGATCAGCACAGGCCATCCAGCCGTCCTGCCTCCTGGCCTGCTCAGGTGATATTACCGCTGCTGCTGCTGCTGCTGCTGCTGCTGCTGGTCTTACCTGCCAGCCACGTCTAGTCACTGGCGGGAACTGGAGACGTGCACTCCCATACTCCCCAACCCCCTAACCCCACCTTCTCTCTATCTCTGTTATTCTTCTCCTTTCCAACTCTCCCTCCCTCCCTTCCCTTCTAACACCGAAGCCTCAACTCCTCGCCAAGATGCGGGCGAGGCATCCAAACTTTCCGCGGAGACATAAAGCAGCCTGGGAGGCAGAGAGAAAATACCCGAGGGAAGATAGCATCGTCGCGGAGAGAGGGAAGGTCGGCGCCAAGTTTTACAGCAGCAATGGACTCCTCAAGGGGGAAGAGGGAGAGAGGAGGGAGAAGGGAGAACTGAAGGAGAGGGAGGGAAGCAGAAGGAGGGAAAGAGAGAAGGGGATGGTATATGCACGGAGGCAATGTCCTAACCCCTTGATTCGGCACTGACTTCTATCTCTGTCCTCGCCGCCTCCTCCTCCTCCCCGATCTCTTTATTCTCTTTTCCCTTCTATCT
>NC_059294.1:19589974-19592474 GCF_017591435.1 Portunus trituberculatus
AGACCCAACCAGAGCAGCGAGCCGTAACGATAAAGCAAGGCAGCATGGTAGCTCAACTTTGCCTAAAAATTGACCATATCTCTCAAGTCAACAAGTGGTTTAAAATCCTACATATTATCGCGTTTATTGGTCTTAACTTTACGCGCGGCACAGGTCACGAGGAACATTGGGAGGGCACAGGTGAGCTTCAAAAAGATACCGGTATACTAAACAACTGCCCACGCCACTATACTGCACTGCTTGGAGCTTCATCGTCACTTAATATGAAGTGTTCGCAACTCACCCGGCTCGTTCAGAATAGAAAATACGATTAATTAAAAAGAAAAACGAAAAGTGAAGGTAATTTACGTGCTCTCTCTCTCTCTCTCTCTCTCTCTCTCTCTCTCTCTCTCTCTCTCTCTCTCTCTCTCTCTCTCTCTCTCTCACCAATATATACGCATCTATATCATATACACTTCCCACCCACACCAAGGCCATGATTTGCAATAAATGTTGCGTTGCATATATATTACGGTATATTGTTTGCAAGTGGGGGGGAGAGGGAGCAGTGTTTATGTATTGTAGGCTTCCGTGGCGTGATGGATGGGTGGTGTGTGTGTGTGTGTGTGTGTGTGTGTGTGTGTGTGTGTGTGTGTGTGTGTGTGTGTGTGTGTGTGTGTGTGTGTAATTTACCTCGGTCGTCGGCTGGGCACCCAGCCAGTCTTCCCCATTACGGAGCGAGCTCAGAGCTCATAGACCGATCTTCGGGTAGGACTGAGACCACAACACTCTCTACACATCGGGAAAGCGAGGCCACAACCCCTCGAGTTACATCCCGTACCTATTTACTGCTAGGTGAATAGAGGCCACACATGAAGAGGCTTGCCCATTTCCCTCGCCGCTTACCGGGACTCGAACCCGGTCCTCTCGATTGTGAGTCGAGCGTGCTAACCACTACACTACGCGGTGTGTGTGTGTGTGTGTGTGTGTGTGTGTGTGTGTGTGTGTGTGTGTGTGTGTGTGTGTGTGTGTGTGTGTGTGTCAAGTATGACCTGGATATACGTTTTGTGTGTTCTAATACGAAGACACTGAAATGCCATTAATTCGAATACGATACTTCATGAAAGCTTTCGTGAATGCGTTCATGAATATTTCCTTTATTACAAACAAATTCTTTTCCCAATATGGTAAAGCATTGTACCAAAGCCATGCAAAGGTAATGTTACTTCATGAATAATGGCTTATGATTGGCGTGTGAAAAGGAAGATGAGGGAGACACATCACCCGCTGTACCACATGTGAGGCACTGCTACCATCATATATTTGAAAAAAAAAATCAAATATTACGTTGTAGCATTAAAACTTTTCAAGGTCTCCAAAAGACACTGTTTCCTAAGGCAATGGAAAATAAGAAGGTAACAAAAAACTAAACGTGATTTTTTAATGGAAATGACTTAAGTTGCTGTAATGCTTACGTTGTCCTTGATCTGGAAATTATCTTTGATGGTGTTGCTTCTCTCATTTGGGTCCGCTCATATATAACTGATGACGTGGCTGTCATTTCTAATTTGAGACTATAATATTGGAGAAAATAATAAACGTTACCTGCTCATGCACAATTAAGGCACATTCAACTTTCTGCACATTTGCTATTTAGCCAGTCATTATAATGTGGTCAGGAATAAACGGAAATTTTAGACCCATATCCGTCACGAGCGAAACTCACAGCTTAATTAAAGACATAACAAATTTACGTTCTTGATTTTACGCTTTTATAAACACCCAAATTATTTATTCTCTTAGTGATGGCAAAATTACTATGCATTGGTAACACTACTACTATCATTTCTTATAAATCGCTCATCATTACGAAAAAATATAATCATACCAAAAACTATTTCACTCGTTACAAAACTGTTGTAATCACTTTTATATAGAAACGCACACCTTAACCCCAACAATTGCAGTCCATAGCGTGTCACTTTGGTATCTCGCCGTGCCAACACCCGAAGGAGACTCAATACACCTGGTGGAGCTGCAGCGGTTATCACCAAGACTAAGTGGCTCACTGCTTACACCGCCTGGCACACTATATGGAGCGTAAACTCCCTGTAACCTTGGGAAACACCACAGCACTGTTCTTCTAATAATCAGGTGGGAACAAAACAGAAGAGAGTAAATCCAACAGAGAGAGAGAGAGAGAGAGAGAGAGAGAGAGAGAGAGAGAGAGAGAGAGAGAGAGAGAGAGAGAGAGAGAGAGAGAGAGAGAGAGAGAGAGAGAGAGAGAGAGAGAGAGAGAGAGAGAGAGAGAGAGAGAAGGGAAAGGCTGGCGCATATTCCCACCACTCTATTTCTAGTTTGATAGACGGAAGGTAGATAGCAATGCGTGTAGGAAAAAAAATTGGGCTCATATAATGAAAAAAAAAAAGACTGACCGTAGAAATAAAAGTGGAGTGGAAAGAAAAAAAATCTGATGTGAAACGGATGTTCTTTTCTTTTCCCCATAGATACAGTGCGTGCG
>NC_059294.1:19594974-19637474 GCF_017591435.1 Portunus trituberculatus
GTGGTGGTGGTGGTAGTAGCAGCAGCAGCAGCAGCAGCAGCAGTGGTGGTAGTGGTAGTAGTAGTAGTAGTAGTAGTAGTAGTAGTAGTAGTAGTAATAGTAGTAGTAGTAGTAGTAGTAGTTGCAGCACTTTGTTTTCGTTATGATGGTGATGACTGTCGTTACAACAACAACAACAGCAAACAATAATCATGCAGACAATTTCAATCACACACGAGACGCTTCAGCCTTTCTAGTCATACAAACACTCCTACAAAGGAAAGAAGGAGAGAGTTACACCTTGTCATTTATCCTCCCCAAAGACACACAGTCTTGCCGGACTTCATCGTCGCCTCATTGAAAACTTTGGAGGGACAGTTTTTCATTACTAGCGAGGCAATGGCGTTATCAGAGAGAGAGAGAGAGAGAGAGAGAGAGAGAGAGAGAGAGAGAGAGAGGATGATAATGGTGCATTGCTATATCAGCTAAAATCTTCACCAAATCCTTTACGTCAAAACAAAAATAACAACTCAATAAAAATATCAATGTAACGCACAGCTACACACACACACACACACACACACACACACACACACACACACACACACACACACACACACCATCACTATCACCATCACCACCAAAATCCTCAAGAGCAGCAGCCAACACTTAGCACCCACATACTCACAGACAAAAAAAGAAATAACAACAGCAAGCATCACAAGAGGAACACCAAGACAAAATACCACAAAATCAACCTCAATTACTAACTCACCTTTACCTCACACGAAACACCATGTAGAAAATCACCTTATAGAAAACACCCCACAACCTTCACACACACACCCCAGCGTACTCACCATTGAGCGAGGGAAGCTGTGAGGCCTTATGATGCACGCGTCGGATGTACAGAAGCACCACCAGCACAAGAAGCAGGAGGAACATAGCCCCTCCAACCAGCACGATGAACCACGCCTCTCGCACCACGCCCTCTGACCCAGCGTGACGGTTTGCCAATGGGTTTAGAAGGGCTGGATCGGTCTGGAGTCGAAGCGGCTGAGAGGCAGGTCCCTCCCCCATTTTGGAGAGCGCTGCCAGACTGACGGAGTAGACATGGCCTGGTGTGAGGGGCGTCAGCTTGTAGGCGAAGGTGGAGGCGTTGACGGTGGTGTTGAGGAAGGTGGTTGTGCCGTTCACCATTGTCAGGATCTGTGAGGGAGAGTGAGGGAGGGAAGAGAAAACGGTGAGTGAGCGAAGCCTTCATTTCGGTGGAGTTTTGGCTTGTAGTGAAGAAAAAGAAGGGGAAAAAAAAGTGACGCTTGTTGAAGTTTTGTGAAAGAGAAAACGAAACATATAAGGAAGCGAAAAGTGAAACGAGACAGGTAATAAGAGAGAGAGAGAGAGAGAGAGAGAGAGAGAGAGAGAGAGAGAGAGAGAGAGAGAGAGAGAGAGAGAGAGAGAGAGAGAGAGAGAGAGAGAGAGAGAGAGAGAGAGAGAGAGAGAGAGAGAGAGAGAGAGAGAGAGAGAGAGAGAGAGAGAGAGAGAGAAACAAAGAAAGAGAAAGAGAGAAATCAAATCCATAATTCACCACACACTTGGGAATAGTACATAAACGACCAATAAAAAATAGAAGAAGAGAAACGGCAAACACGCAGAACAAATAGAGAAGCAAACACCACAACAGTTTCTTCTTAGCAATCAAGAGTCCCGAGAATTACTTAGAGAGAGAGAGAGAGAGAGAGAGAGAGAGAGAGAGAGAGAGAGAGAGAGAGAGAGAGAGAGAGAGAGAGAGAGAGAGAGAGAGAGAGAGAGAGAGAGAGAGAGAGAGAGAGAGAGTCAATAAGGGTGGAGGTGACACAGGGACACTAAAGGACCTTCGCACATCTCGCTTTTTCTCTCGTATCACTTTCTTGTCCTTGATGAGACGTCCAAAGTAGCGTAAGACAGTGTACGTGTTCCTCTCTGCTGATAAGGAGGAGGAGGAGGAGGAGGAGGAGGAGGAGGAAAATAAAGAAGTTGAAGAAGAAGAAGAAGATGATGATGATGATGATGATGATGATGAAGATATTGATAAGAAGAAGGGGGAGGTGGAGGAGGAGGAGGAGGAGGAAAAAACTGAAAAACTGTAATAAGAGGCGCATGGAAGAGGAGGCGCATGGAAGAGGAAACCAAGAAAAAGCAGGAATGGAAGAGGGCACATAAAACATAACACGGGATGGCGAGTCAGATTACTAAAACTTAAAGAAAGATGAAGGAATGAGAGAAGGAAGAGAGGAAGACGATGCCCTAAAAGAAAACTATTTTGAGCAGTTTTCATGTAACTTTATCCATCCGTTTTAAGTTCGTTACAGGTCTTGAAGCTACATTAACCAAACTTTTCCAAAACAACTGAAAAACGGATCACCATTATCATCATCTTCATCAACGTTTAATGCGGGGTTACAGTCCACACGATGAATAAATACATTAAGACACGTGGTGAATAATAATAATAATAATAATAATAATAATAATAATAATAATAATAATAATGGTAATAATAATGATAATGATTTCCCAGCTCAGTGACATTCAATAATTCCAGCATTATTTTCATCTCACGTTTTGTCCAGATGTTCTAAGAAGGAGTTGGTGAAATATAACTTGGAGTTAAATCTACAGCTTTTTTTTTTTTTTATATTTTTTCTCAAGACGATTGTTTTGAATTGTACCTTAGTATTTGTTATATCAAAGAATAGCAGAGCCTCTGTCAATCCATTATTAAGCACAATGCAATTAGTTCCCGTCACTGTTCACCGGAAAAACGCAGAAAAAAGATAAAAGGATCTGAAAATGATAAATTAAAGAAACCGAAAAGCAAAAGCATAAGAAAAAGAAAACAAATTACTGCACAATGAACAATAAAAATGTCTCAAAAATGTATTCTCGAAGATACTCAAAAAAGCAGCAGAAAGTTTAAAGAATACAAAGAAAGATGCTTACACGAAAATAAATATCAAAATAATTACGTCCAAACCAAAATAAAGAAAGGTTAACACTAAAAAAAATAAGAATAAAAATTTGAGGAAAAAAAAGTCGAGGTTACGATAAAAAAAAAACTAACAAAAACAACAACGTAGATGATGATAAAGAGGAGAGAGAGAGAGAGAGAGAGAGAGAGAGAGAGAGAGAGAGAGAGAGAGAGAGAGAGAGAGACTGTAACACGCTAGGAAAATAACCTCCGCTTCACCAAACCCGAGAAGTGAAGCGCAAAGAGCTACCTCATTAGTTCTTCATACCCTTTCTCTCTCTCTCTCTCTCTCTCTCTCTCTCTCTCTCTCTCTCTCTCTCTTTAACCACCCACACTACCTCACCCTCATCTCCTTCTCCTCCTCCTCCTTTTTCTCCTGCCCTTTCTCTTTCCCCTCCTCTTCCTCTCCTCCTTCATCCTCGCTCAATCTATATTCACGCCCTTCTCACTCTCTCTCTCTCTCTCTCTCTCTCTCTCTCTCTCTCTCTCTCTCTCTCTCTCTCTCTCTCTCTCTCTCTCTCTCTCTCTCATTTCCTTATCTTTTCCTCCGTAACCTTCCTTAGTTTTCTGACTCGCTCCTTTATAACCACGAGAGAGAGAGAGAGAGAGAGAGAGAGAGAGAGAGAGAGAGAGAGAGAGAGAGAGAGAGAGAGAGAGAGAGAGAGAGAGAGAGAGGAAAAATGTGGTTGATATGAAGGCAAAGCTTTTGTCCTCTTTATTTTCCTGTGGTGTGAGAATATTTTTAGTTCTCTCTCTCTCTCTCTCTCTCTCTCTCTCTCTCTCTCTCTCTCTCTCTCTCTCTCTCTCTCTCTCTCAGCAGGTGGGACCGAAGTTACTATTTAGACCTTGAAAAGAGAAATGAATGGGAGGAAAGAGGAGAGAGAGAGAGAGAGAGAGAGAGAGAGAGAGAGAGAGAGAGAGAGAGAGAGAGAGAGAGAGAGAGAGAGAGAGAATCTAGAACTCCTACACAAACTCTCCCTCCTTACCAATGCTTATTGACTTCATTCGTACCTCCTTTTTCCTTTCAGTCGCATTACCGCACTTACCCCCCCTCTCTCTCTCTCTCTCTCTCTCTCTCTCTCTCTCTCTCTCTCTCTCTTCCATCTCCGCCTCCCGGTCACCGCCTTCATCACCATTCATCACCCCGCCATCACCCTGCACAAGATCTATTAAGGCCGTGTGTAACCAGTACGTTCAGCCTATAATCCCTTGCCACAAACACCAGCAAATTGAAAAAAAAGGAGAGAAAAAAGATCAGATTCGCTTGAGATTAGACAAAGAAGGATTGGATTCCCTTTAGAAAGAATTGCTATACTACTGATTATTCGGTCTCTTCCTTCGCTCTCTCTCTTTCGTTTTTTTCTACCTCCCCTTTTCTTTGTGTCTGTGTTTAGGTTGTGTTAATTGAACTAAGTGACGAGTAATGAGAAGTCAGTGAATGATAGGGAAGGGAGGTGAAAGGCGAGGAGGAGGAGGAGGAGGAGGAGGAGGAGGAGGAGGAGGAGGAGGAGGAAGATAAATAGAAGGAGAAAGGGAAGATGATAACGAGGAAAGAGGAGGTTGAATAACTGAATGTTACGTTGGTTATTGTGTACAAGTTCAGCCTTTACTATAATAATAATAATAATAATAATAATAATAATAATAATAATAACAAGGCAACTGAAAACAATCAGTCAAGAGGCGTAAACTCACTCAGTCTCCCGTAAAAATTCTCGTTAGCAACAAAATTTTCAAGCCACACCGTAACTTTTCGAGGAAGGAAGACTCATAGTGGCTCTTGGGAGAGGAGGAGGAGGAGGAGGAGGAGGAGGAGGAGGAGGAGGAGGAGGAGGAGGAGGAGGAGGAGGAAAAAGTATGTAAACAGATATCTAATTCGTGGATGAGGCGTGGTAATGAAGTTCAGCCATCAGGAAGGGAAGGGCGTGTCCCTGACTTGACGGGGAGGGGAGGGAAGGAGGGAGAGGAAGATAGGGAGAGAGAGTGAAGAAGGGAGGCAAGGAAGGAGGAAAAAAAAAAGAGAAGGCAGTGATAAATAAGTGCGCAGGGCAAAATGGAAAAAAAAGGAGGCAGACCCATAGGGAAGGAGAAAGGAAAAAAGTGAGAAAAAATTGGAGGAAAAAATAAATAGCCCATTGAAATCACAAAGGTAGAAAAAAGTGTCGAGGAAAAATTTAATCCAGCAGAATAAAATGGAACAGAATAACAACAACAATAAAAGAAAAGATACATAAAACAACAAAGCCAAGGGAGATTCTTCTTTATTTCTATTTTCTTTTTCTCTGTCTTCTCTTCTTCCCTCTCTCTCCGTTTTCTTTTTTTTGCGCCCTCTACTTACTCTCTTTGTACATACACGCATCACAGCAATATGCTTCCTTCCTACTTTCCTGCTTAACTTCCTTTTAATTCTTCTCTCTCCTCCTTCTCTTACTTCTTCACTTATTCTTCCTTCATCATTACTCCTCTTTTCCTGCTTAACCTTTTAACTCTTTCTTCTCTTTCTCTCTTTTCAACCTTCTTCTTTTATCCCTTTATTACACTTTTCTTTCACAACTTAACCTCATTCCTACTCTTTCTATACTCTCCTCTAATCCCTCCACGTCCCTACACCTCCTCCTCGTCTTTCTCCATCCCTCTCTCTCTCTCTCTTTCCTTCATCTCTCCTTCGGCTACCTCCTCCACTATTAACCTCTGAAAAGATGGTGGCAGCTCTGAAGAACTCAAAGAAACGAAGGCGCCTTTCACACTCCACTCCCGCTGGTCTCCCATCTCGCCCCGTCACTTCTTCGGGCGCTTTTAATCATGAGGGAGCAATTCAGGCGCCTCATTAATGGGCTGAGCGGCACGTCTTCCCGCACAATGGTCGAGGGTCATAGCAGTAGCGGCCCGAGGTGAGGGGAGGAGAATGGGGAAAGGGACACTGGGGTAAATGTATAGGGAAGTTGACGGTAGAGAGAGAGAGAGAGAGAGAGAGAGAGAGAGAGAGAGAGAGAGAGAGAGAGAGAGAGAGAGAGAGAGAGAGAGAGAGAGAGAGAGAGAGAGAGAGAGAGAGAGAGAGAGAGAGAGAGAGAGAGAGAGAGAGAGAGAGAGAGAGAGAGAGAGAGAGAGGAGCGTGAGCAATCTCAGTAATGCAGAGAGAGAGAGAGAGAGAGAGAGAGAGAGAGAGAGAGAGAGAGAGAGAGAGAGAGAGAGAGAGAGAGAGAGAGAGAGAGAGAGAGAGAGAGAGAGAGAGAGAGAGAGAGAGAGAGAGAGAGAGAGAGAGAGAGAGAGAGAGAGAGAGAGAGAATACGATGCATCACAATTATGGAGACTCACAACCCCATTAGCACCTGCCTGACGCCCCTGCCTCTTCCCACCTGGCTCTTGCACCTGCCTCCTCTTCCATTCTCCTCCTCTTCCTCCTCGCCCCACCTCCCTGCCTCGCGCTGCTCCTTGGCCTGACACACGACGCGATCATTTTGGCGCAATGAAAGACAAATAAACGCTTGAAATAACAAGGAGCACTAACAACCTTGCAGGAAAAATAAAAGGAATTCCATTTTTACGTACGCAGGTTGTCTCTGCCGGGCACTGAGCGACGACGGTGAATGCCAACACTTAAGTGGTCGTAGATAAAAACCGGTTGAAAAGTTATAAAAGTCAGTTAGGAAGGGAAAAATATCTAGGACGAAGATACGGAAAGGAATACACGCACACCGAACGTATGTATACACACACACACACACACACACACACACACACACACACACACACACACACACACTGAGGATCGAGATAACAAGCAGAAAAGTTAATAGATGGGAAATATACAAACAGATAAATAGGTAGAAAGATAGCTAAATAAATACATAGATAGAAAGACAAAGAAATATATACATAACTAAATAAACGCATGTATAGGTAGATAGATAGATAGATAAATAGATGGCCAGCTAGACTAGGTAGACAGACAAAATTAATAAACATGTTCCTTTAAAATATCTAGAAGTCTCCAGCAAATTGCACAACTTGTTCCGAATTAAAATAGTAAATGAACACAAACAATATTAGACATTTCTCTTGCTATTTTGCTCTTAAATATTTGAAGAAGGATCTGATGATTGTGCGTAAATAGAATAACAAGCGAAGGAATAGGAAGGGAAGGGAACAGAAAGGAGTGTGATATTCTATGGGAGAAGGAAGAGAAGATTAAAACGAAGCGAAAGAAGGAAGGGAGAATGGAAGCGAAACGAAGAGAAGGAAAGGGAAGAGAGGGAAAAGGAAGAGAAAATACGTTAATGGAAATCACGGAAAGAGTATTCTATGGGAAGGGAAAGGAAGACGATTAAAACGAAGCGAAAGAAGGAAGGGAGATTGGAAGCGAAATGAAGAGAAGGAAAAGGGAGAGAGGGGGGAAAGGAAGAGAAGATATAAAAATGGGAATCACGGAAAAGGAAAAGAAAAAAAAAGGAAGAAAAGGAAGGAAATAAAAATGACGAGATAGGAATGCATGAAAAGTGAAAAGAAGGGAAGGGGAGGGAATGTAAAGGTGGAAAGAGGAAAAGACGCGGGAAAGGAACATAAAAGAAAGGTAAGGAGGGAAAGGTATGTACATGCAGGAGGGGAAAGACTGAAAGGAAAATATAAGAAGAGAAGGAAAGATCACAGGAAAAAATGTCAGTGGAACAAAAAAAAAAAAAATACGATGTAATGCAAAAAGAAAATATAAAAACAAAAGAGAAAAGAAAAGAAAAACACACAAAATATCATACAATATAAAAGAAACACATGAAAAAAGAGAACAAGCAAAGGTTAAAACATCAAGAGTGAAAACAAGAGATTACAAGCAAAGCAAAGTAACGAATAAACAAAAAGAATAAAAAGACACGGCAGAACAACAAAATAATGAAAAAGAAACAGTAGGGAAGGGAAAGGAGAGTAAAGAACTAAAATGAATGGCAAATGGAGGCAAGGGAAAGGAAGGGAAATGTTATTTGTTGTGGATGAAAGGGAAGAAGGTGACTATTACAATGGTGGGTTCTGCGAGAGGAGGCAGGGAGGCACTGGGCATTGAAAGCAGCAACATCTCCTAACAGGAAGGAAGCAAGGCAAGGCAGGAAGCAGCACGGAGAAGCGAGGAACTGGCAGAGGAAAGAGAAGTAACCAAAGAGTAGGGAGAAACTTAGAGAGGGAATAGACGAGGTACTAGAATGGAGGAGGAAGGAGCAAGCAGGAAGGAAGGAATAAGCAGTGAGAAGGATAAACACTAGCAAGAACCAGGGGACTAAAAGCAAAGAACTGTAGAAAAAAATATAAAAAATTGTAGGAGAAAAGGTAAAATCTGAACAACAAAGTAAATCATTAACAGGAGAAAGAGACAAAAGATGGAAAGATTTAAACGATTGGGGATAAGAGAGAAAATAGTGAACGATGCATGAGAAACCAAATGAAGAGGGAGACATTTCAAGAAAGAAGAGAAAAGTGAGTGAAAAAGGAGATAACAAAAAGATGAGAAAATAAAATGCGGATATTAAATCAAAGTAAAAAATTAATGAAAAGATTGGAACAAGGATGCAGGAGCGCGAAAATAACAAAAAAATCGATCTTACTACTAATAATAAAAAATATAAAAAATATGAGCCAATTAGTGTGTCGCGCCACGCACTCACCTGGTAACCTGTGATGGGGCCGTGCTGCAGGCTGGCTTCGGGCGGACTCCAGGTGAGATAAGCGCAGGTGAGGTTGAGCAGGTGAACAGAGACCTCCTGGGGCGGGCCGGCCGGGGCTGTGGACGACAGGTGAAAGGTGAAAAGGCGCGTCCAAGGAAAGGGGAGCAAAGAAATGAAGAAGAAAAAAGAAGAAAAAATCTTGGCTGGGAGAAGAGGCAAAGAAAGGAGCTGGAGGAGAAGGAGGAAAACTTGAAGAGCCTGAGACGAAAGGAGGCAGGAAAAGTCAGGGAAGAGGAAGAGTGAGATGGCAGAGAAAGAGGGAGAGGAACGAAGAGGGATCCGTTGGTCGTGAGATAAAGTTAGGCGACGCTCGGTCAGTTTTTGAAGGAAAGAAATAAAAGGTTGGAGGAAAAGACAAGGCCAACACGAAAAGGCAAAGAAGGAAGAAAACTCCAAAGAAACAGAAGAACACAACACCAGAAACACATCGAGGAATAAAGAATACAAAAAGAAAAAGAAAATAAAAGGCACATCACACACACACAAAAAAAACAGATAAAAAAAGATGAAATTACAACTTGCAACAAGACACGAACAAGAGAGAAAACAAGAAACCTAAAAGAAAACTGGAAACTGTAATCTTCATCTGTCGGTTAGTCTGTTAGTCTCCACACACACACACACACACACACACACACACACACACACACACACACACACACACACACACACACACACTTTCTTCGGCAGCAACAGACAGAGAACTCACGTCAATAATTCCAAAGGCGACACTGTCTGGCTCATAGCAAAATTATATTACGCCTCCCTCCATCCTGCATCATTAAGGGAGGGAGGGAGGGAGGGAAGGATGAAAGGAGAGGGGGGAGGGCGTAGTAAGGAAGGAAGAGACACGGAGGAAGGAGAAGGAAAGGCATATGTCGCTTCCTTAGACAGGGTGTGTGAAAGGCCTAAGAAAGCTTGTTGAATCAGTGCTTAATTACCCTCAGCACCTTCATCTATTCAATTATTGAGGTTGAGAGAGAGAGAGAGAGAGAGAGAGAGAGAGAGAGAGAGAGAGAGAGAGAGAGAGAGAGAGATTAATAGATAGATAGATAAATAGATAGAGAGACCGAGAGACAGACAGACCGAAACAAACTCAGGAGTAAATAAATACAAAAAAAAAAAGACATAGAAGACAACCAAACAGACAGACAGACACAGACAGGTAGACGATATAAGCAGAGATAGAGAGACACACAGGTAAAGACAGACAGAAAGACCAACAAATAGAAGTAATAAAAAATATATAGCATTTAAAGGAACAAAAAAGCAAGATTAAACCTAAAATAATGTGCTAAGTTCTCTCTCTCTCTCTCTCTCTCTCTCTCTCTCTCTCTCTCTCTCTCTCTCTCTCTCTCTCTCTCTCTCTCTCTGAATGTGAAAATAATATGGTATAAACTTTTTCCTGAATATTTTGCTGACGTGGTAGGAACAAAGGAAGAAAAGAAAAATAGAGTGAATGAAATACAAGAGAAAGACACTGTAGGAAGAATACGAAGAGAGGAAGAGGGATAGATAGATAGAGGGAGAGAGAGAAGAGGAAGAGAAAAAGGAACAGTTGGGGAGATGTAGGGAGGGAAGAAAAGAAAGAGAATAAAAGAGAAAGAGGAAACTGGGAAACGGGTAGGTGGAAAAGTTGAAGAGAGAGAGAGAGAGAGAGAGAGAGAGAGAGAGAGAGAGAGAGAGAGAGAGAGAGAGAGAGAGAGAGAGAGAGAGAGAGAGAGAGAGAGAAAGAGAGAACAAAGCTTCGTCTATGAACATATCACCTCTGTTCGCAGCTCATTACATTCTATGGGTTCCCGAAGCAGAGAGTGGCTGGCACAATTCACAGCCTCGCAACGCATTCTGAAGAGCCATAGCCAGTGCCGATGACTCCCCGCCGCAGTGCCACATCCTCCCATACGCAGTTCTTACCCCTCATAGAGTGCCAGTTGTGCCACAGAATGATAGGGCCATTTTCACAACACTGCCATTCATTTCCACCGTGCCAAATGTTCCCAAAACACACATACGAGTACACACGCACACGCAAACGCACATACACACACGCAAGGGAACTGTGCAGAGGTAAGTGTTTCTGTATCTTCACATGCCATAGGGTCTTAAAATAGTGAAGATAATGTTAAGTGCATAGACTGTTCTCCTGTACGGTTGGGATTTAAAAATCAAGCTCTCTCTCTCTCTCTCTCTCTCTCTCTCTCTCTCTCTCTGGGTCTTAACGTGATGAGTTTGGCATCCTTGTAGTCTCTCTAATAAGCACAGTAAGGTGATACATTGACCAGCCTTATGTCAACACAGGGGTGAGAAGTGTTATCATTGCTGTTGTTGTTGTTACTATTATTATCTTTATTATTTATTATTATTATTATTATTATTATTATTATTATTATTATTATTATTATTATTATTATTAGGGTTGTTGTTATTGTCATCATTAGCAATTCTAGTACTACAACAACAACAACAACAACAACAACAACAACAACAACAACAACAACAACAACAACAACAACAACAACAACTACTACTACTACTACTACTACTACTACTACTACTACTACTACTACTACTGCTACTACTACTATTACTACCACTACTACTACTAATAATAATAATAATGGTATTGATAAAAATACTCATTAGCATCATCATCATCAGTAGTAGTAGTAGTAGTAGTAGTAGTAGTAGTAGTAGTAGTAGTAGTAGGTAGAGGTATCATTACTATTACCATTATTTAATCAGATTTTTTACTATCAGAGATATTATTTACACCATTTTTTCTCACTTTATATTGTTTATAGAATTCATATAATTACTTATCTGATTAGATTTTCACGTTTTTTTTTTTTACTTAATAACTGTTATTGTCATTCTATACTTCGTTAACCCTTCCATTTTCTTTTTATCCAATATATTTTCATCTCTCTCTCTCTCTCTCTCTCTCTCTCTCTCTCTCTCTCTCTCTCTCTCTCTCTCTCTCTCCCTGCGCATTTCGTTTCCTCACTTTTACCTCGTATTTCCATTCTCTTGTTCATTTTCCACTGTAATTCTTGCCGTGTGTCTTTGTCCGTGTCTTTCTTTTCCTCCGTTTTGGTGATGTGTTTTTCATTTCCACATTTCCATTTCGCTCCCTCCATCAACCTTTCACCATATTCCTTCTTCTCCCCCATATACACACTCGTTTCCCATTACCTCTCCCTCCTATCCATTACTCCTCCTTCTCTCCTTTCCCTCCTTCTCCATTCCGTCCCCTCCATCAAGTCTCCCTTCTCTGCGTCTCTCCTCCTTTCCTCCAAACAGCCGGTCGTAGCAAGCGATCATATAAACTTAACAAATATATCTTAATCTCTCCCTATTCTCGCTCCCTGTCTCCCTCTCTTCTCTGTGCGCCGCCTCCGCCCTTTATGCCGCCTCCACGACCCCCGTAAGTGGCACTGAGGCACCGGCAAGGCACCCCAACGCCAGACTTATGTATATATGTATAGAATCTAACGGGATGGTGCAAGCAGCGTCCCGGATGTTATCTCAGTAAACCTATGTTCGCATATATGCATACCTGCCTCTATACACTCATACACACGATGGGGACAGACATGCAGGCTTATATACAGAGAGGTGTCCATGTGGGGTGTACATTCATGCACAGACAGGCAGTGTAGAGTACAATAGGGAAGTTTTCGTCACTTTCGACCAATTTTCCCTTTCGTCTCGTTTTATTAATTCGTGATGGACAGGAAGGGACCGTCGCGCCCCTACTCCTGATGCGTGAAAGTAGGAGGTAATCCGCCCGCCTCTCTCTCTCTCTCTCTCTCTCTCTCTCTCTCTCTCTTAAAAAGATGTCATACTCAATACCAGTTATGCCTTATGACACCGTCTTTCTTTTTTCTCCTCCTCTTCCACCTCCCTTCTTCTCCTCCTCCTTCTCCTCCTCCTCCTCCTCCTCCTCCTCCTCCTCCTCCTCCACCTTCTCCTCTTCCTCCTTGTCCTCCTCCTCCTCCTACAGAAACACACCCTCTATGTCAGGTGAAGGAACCTCACAAACTCTCTCGTATGAGCGGCGTGTCCCTAGCAGCAGCTGTGAGAGAGAGAGAGAGAGAGAGAGAGAGAGAGAGAGAGAGAGAGAGAGAGAGAGAGAGAGAGAGAGAGAGAGAGAGAGAGAGAGAGAGAGAGAGAGAGAGAGAGAGAGAGAGATTCTTCCTCTCTCTCTCTCTCTCTCTCTCTCTCTCTCTCTCTATCCAGCAGGAGTGGCCGGTCAGGTGCTCACAGTCAGGAGTTGAACATGTGTCTCCTTTGAGGTGGACGCGAGGCCTCTTGAGCATGTTGTGAGGAACGAGTTGGCGAGGTGGAGTTTGATTTAATTTTTCCACTTCAGACATCTCACTGGAGGAGGAGGAGGAGGAAGTGAAGGAGGAGGCGGAGGTGGATGCGGAGGAGGAGGAAGAGGAGGAGGAGGCGGAGGAAGAGAGAAGAGTGAGACGGAGAAGGAGGTGGTAGAGGGTAAAAATATTTCTCTCTCTCTCTCTCTCTCTCTCTCTCTCTCTCTCTCTCTCTCTCTCTCTCTCTCTCTCTCTCTCTCTCTCTCTCTCTCTCTCTCTCTCTCTCTGGAGGAGGAGGAGGAGGAGGAGGAGGAGGAGGAGGAGGAGGAGGAGGAGGAGGAGAGTGAGACGGAGATGAAGGAGGTGGAGGATAAGATTTTGGTGTTTCTCTCTCTCTCTCTCTCTCTCTCTCTCTCTCTCTCTCTCTCTCTCTCTCTCTCTCTCTCTCTCTCTCTCTCTCTCTCTCTCTCTCTCTCTCTCTCTCTCTCTCTCTCTCTCCTTCCTTCATTATGCGTGGCGCTTATCAGGGCGGCACTGTTATCTCTATGGCTCTCTTGCGGTTCCTTGTCCTGGGAAATATATTAAAAAAACTTTGCCCTTTACTGCTTTCCCTCTTCTTTTTTTTTTTTACGTTCTTTCTATTTACTCTCTTTCTTTCCTGGCGTGAAATATTATCGCCTAAAGTGGAAACTCCAACTCGCTTCGTTCTGATAAACTGATAAACTTCCCAGCGATCTTTTACATTCTCCGCGAGGCAAAGGTGGGAGGAGGAAGGACGAGGGATGAGGGAGGACGGGAGGGTCAAAAAATGTGGATAAATAAATGAGAGTTTGGGATAGCGGAGTCTGAGCCACTAAATTTGGATAATCACGTTCGGAATAAAATTTACGTTCAGCTGAAGTCTCGCTACTTTAAGCGTTCTATGTGTATGTATTCCCTTTCCAGTAACTTTTCCTTGTGTCATCTCATCCAGAAGATCAAACTAGACACATAATAATTTTCTTCTATCATCTCAAACCCCGAAATAAAAATCAAACTATAAAAAGAAATAACAACACAGTATTTCTTGGTTTATTCAACAAATGCTCTACTTTTGTACCTGAGAACATTAATTAAGTCGTCACTTTTCTATTGAGTTTATCTTACATCATTAACTGTACAAAAAAAAAATGATGTATATAAAAACAAAGCACATAACAATACTAGAAAGGCTTTTCCAATATATTTTCTTTATTTATTCATTTATTTATTTTTTAACCAGAAAACATTAAACTGTTACGTGAACAGAAAAAAAGCCAAACATCAACGAATATTCGCCTCAACATTGAGTTATAAGAAAAAAAAAAGGAAATTAAAGCACGTAACTTCATCGCTGCTTTTCAAATCAAAAATAGATAAAACTTCAAAATTATTGCCAGTGCAGAAAAGTCTCGCTATTTTTAACAGTTTTGAAGAGTCTTGGGCAGAAGTTTCTCTTAGATTCGCCACTGGAGACAGACAAAGAGGAGGAGGAAGAAGAGGAGGAGGAGGAGGAGAAAGATGCAGGAATGGAATGGAAACGAAAGGAGGATAACTGGAGAAGGGGGAGAGGAAATGATGAGAGGAGAGGAAAAGCAAAGAACGAGAAGAGTTAGAATGCTGAAGTAAAAGTGGGAAACAAAGAGCCAGAAAGGAAAGGCCAAAGTTGGAGAGAGAGAGAGAGAGAGAGAGAGAGAGAGAGAGAGAGAGAGAGAGAGAGAGAGAGAGAGAGAGAGAGAGAGAGAGAGAGAGAGAGAGAGAGAGAGAGAGAGAGAGAGAGAGAGAGAGAGAGAGAGAGAGAGAGAGAGAGAGAGAGAGAGAGACATGAAAGAAACACGAGCAAATACGAATGAAAGGAAAGGTGACAAAAGCAGAAAACCAAAATAGAAAGGCATGCCGAGAGAATACGCACGAAAGAAGGGGAAGAAAAAAAAAGGAAACCAGCAGAAAGGGAGGTACAAATACATAGCGACAAAGGGAGGGATCAGAAAAGGGAGCAAAAGACTTTTCGCCACAAAGCAAGGTTACCTGTGGCCACCTGGAGAAACAAACAAATACGAGTGTTAATACATGCATGAGAAAGGGAGGAACACTGGGAAAGGTGGAAAAAAGGAGAAAGAAAAAAAGCGATGAAGGGAGAGGGAATACAAGCAAGAGAGAGAGAGAGAGAGAGAGAGAGAGAGAGAGAGAGAGAGAGAGAGAGAGACTACTATACTAGAAGGAGAGGTTTCTGTGTGTGCCTTAAACCGCTCTTGATTCCAGTCCTTTCTCCTTCCTAAGTGGTCGTAGGAGAGAAGGGATGGCGACCACGGAAGAGGAAGAAGAAGAGAACGAGGAAGAGGAAGAGGAAGACGAGGAAGAAGAGGAGGAGGAGGAGGAGGAGGAGGAGGAGGAGGAGGGATCTGGGAAGTGCAAAGGATTAGAGGGGAAATCTGATGGGACCCTGGACTTCTACACCCCCCACCCCGGCCTCCCACCACCAACATTTCTAATCACTTGTCCAATAAAATATACCCTCGTCTCCCCCTTGTATAATCATCATTAGTTTGGCAGGAAAGTCAGCAACACTCTGCGCGCACGAGGAAGAGTTGCAGGACCAATTACAGACCCAATCAGGGAAAACCGTGACTACAGCGAGTCGAGAGCGGCGTGAAAGTGTGAATGCCTTAGCGTGCGTCAGCGTGTGTTAGTGTGTGTGTGTTAGTGTGTTAGTGGGGGAAAGCAGGGAATGGCAGAGGAATGGGAGAAGGGAGGGCAGGAGTGCAGGAAAAGGGTTGAAGCGATAATGAATAAGTGAAAACGTTTGCAGCCATGAATTTCCAAAGAGTATACCAGCGTTTTCCAACACAAGGAGGAAGAGGAGTGAAATTGGCCTTACGTTTCGCCGCACGTCCGTTTTGGATTAAGGCATTCAGTTATTTGTGAGATACTGGTGACCCCCACACTCCCTGCACCCGTACTCCCATCCCAGCCCATCCCCATACCAGCCCAGAGTATCCCACCCCAGCCCAGCCTAGCCCACCCCAGCCCAGCCCAGCCCAGCCCAGCCCATGCCCCCCTGACCTGGTTTTCCATTACCTTCCTCTCTCTCTCTCTCTCTCTCTCTCTCTCTCTCTCTCTCTCTCTCTCTCTCTCTCTCTCTCTCTCTCTCTCTCTCTCTCTCTGCTCCCCAGCCTCATTCATCCTTTTCACTCTCCTCCCTTGTCTTCTACTCAATTTCCCTTTTCAGATTTCCTTTTATTTCCTTTTATCTCTCTCTCTCTCTCTCTCTCTCTCTCTCTCTCTCTCTCTCTCTCTCTCTCTCTCTCTCTCTCTCTCTCTCTCTCTCTCTCTCTCTCTCTCTCTACCGAAAGATCCTTCCTCTTCTCGCCTCTCTTCACCTGTCTCTCAATCTTCCCTACCTGTCCAGCCCCTTATTATCTGATCCAGTGTACTAGTCTCTCTCTCTCTCTCTCTCTCTCTCTCTCTCTCTCTCTCTCTCTCTCTCTCTCTCTCTCTCTCTCTCTCTCTCTCTCTCTCTCTCTCTCTCTCTCTCTCTCTCTCTCTCTCTTATACTCAGTCTTCCTCTGAATCTTCTTGGTCAACATTCCATATTTTTCTTCCTTCTGTCCTTATTTATCTATTGCCCTGCTGAGTTCGAAAGGCTTATCTTTATTTTCTTTCTCATCTTCCGCTTTTCAAGTGAAATATAACCCATTCCTGCTAACTTTCTCTCTCAAGCACATTTTACCTTCTCGGGGCTGGCTTCTTTTGTCCCCCACACCCGTTCTTCCTCTTCCCGCCCCATCTTCTTTCTCTTCTTGTTTACTTCTTTCGTTTTCTCTTCCTCCTCTTCCTGACTCGTACTGTACATTTTTACGTACACTTACACTATCTTTCTTATGTTTTCCACTTCTTCCATTCTCTTCCTCCTTCTCTTTCTGTTCCTTCTCCCCGGCATTACCTCCCTACCACTATTTGCTTCCCCCCCCACACCATTCCACACGTACTCTGGCACTGTCTCCTTCTGGACCCAAGAGTGCCTGAATATTCAACAGGCGCCGGGGAGAAGGGGTGGAGGGTGAGGATGTCGCCTCCCAGACCACACTTAAGCTGCTTCCCCAAGTACCCAAGACACTCAGGCTAAGCGCAGCTCTTCAGGTGAGCATATTCTGTGGCTAAGAGGTGTGTAGGAGAAGAGGGGTACTCTCAGTCTTGATCAGAGGTAAGTGTTGTGTATCGAGGTGGTTCCAGTCAAGGTAAGAATGACGCGGTTCATCTCAGTCACGGCAGGTGTGTGACTCTGAATTAACTAAACCAGGTGTTATCAAGGCGAGGCTACGAGGAAGGGAACCAAGCGGGAGGAGGAAGGAGTCTACTAAGATGATACGTCCCTTAATCCTCTTCCTCTCTCTACTATGTGTCTGTCTATTCGCCCTCACACCACCGCCCCCCCCCACTCCTCCCGCTTCACCAATCCTATCTCCTCTTCTCACCTCCAGTACTCTGTCCATTACATTCCCTCACTCCTCCCCTTCCAGGCCGCTGCCCCGCCCCCTCACGCCCTGCAGGAGTGAATATCACCTGACGAGGGGAGGACCTCAATCCATATCCGTCTGGGAGTGCTAGTGACACTCCCTCGAGGCCTCACGGGCACGCCACACGTCTCAGGACTCACACCATCTCCTCCGCGACACGCTCCATCCTCCTCCTCTTCCTCCTTCTCTTTCTCCTCCTCCTGTGCTACTCCTTCCTTCCTTCCTCCTCCTCCTCCTCCTCCTCCTCCTCCTCCTCCTCCTCCTCCTTCTCATTTTCCTACTACTACAGTACTACTACTACTACTACTACTACTACTACTACTACTACTACTACTACTAATATTGCTCCTTCCCTCTTCTCTTCCATTTTATTTTGCTTTTCCGTTTCTTCATTCTTCTTTTCCTCCTCTTCATCATTTTCCTTTATTTCCTTCTTCTCTCCGCTTTCTTCCTCCTCTTCCTCATTCTTCTTTTCTTCCTTTTTATTCTTCTCATTCTAAGCTACTTTTCTTCCTCCTTCTCTCTCTATTCCTCTTCCTCCTCTTTCCTCTATTCCTCATCTTCTCACTCATTCCTCTTTTACTCTTACTCTTCTCGCTCCTCCTCCTCCTCCTCCTCTTCTCATTTATACTCTTACACCTCCCTGGTCTTCTCCTCCTAGTCCTTTCCCCACTACAGTTACTAGTAGGCTTCCTTCTCCTGTTATTATATTACAGTTCTTCATCTCCTCCTCCTCCTCCTCCTCCTCCTCCTCCTCCTCCTCCTCCTCCTCCTCCTCCTCCTCCTCCCTCCTCCTTCTTTGTGGAAACTATTATTTCAGAAAATTGTTGCACTACACAAATGAACATGTAGGAAGGCTATTTGGAACAGAAAATTTGTCCAAAGTTCCTGAGCAAACTTTAATGTCCTAAGAAAAAAAATAAAAAGAGGAAGATGGAGTCCCAGTTCACCAAATTTCCCTGTCACCCTCGCCTCTCTAATCATGGAGGGCAGCGAAGATAACCCACGGCTTAACATAGCGTCTCGGTAGGGTATTTCTGTAATTCTATACAATTAGACACAATTAAACTTGTTCCCTTTACCTTTGAATTGAGATGCGTGGTGACAACATCTAAATACCTTAGGTTATTCACTTCTACAATATACCATTACTAATAGCAGTGCAGGGTGTTATTTCTTTTATCTCTCATTCTCTGTGGAAATATATGCTTTGTTTATGGTCAGTGGTATCTCTCTTCAAACTGCCTTCCCCCTATTCTAACATATTCTTTTATACATAATCTGCTACTCATTGTAAATAGATACAAAAGGAAGAGATATACTTGTAATAGATCATTAAGTCTCCTGGTAACTGTTTCCATGTGTAATCCTATATATATGATTATTTTCTTTGCTTCCTCTTTCTATTTCTCAGTTGTTCCTCTCTCATTCCTACAGTTACCTCTTCCGCCTCTTCCTTCTTACTGTTCTTGCTCATGCTTCTTCTTCTTTCCTTCTCCCTCCTCCTGCATTTCCTTCTCTTCGTTCCTTTTCATATCTTTTCTACCCTTTGTGCTCTCTCTTCCGCCTACTCCTCCTCTTCCTCTTTCAAATTCTCCTTTCTCTGCTGTTCTTCCTTTTCTCTCCCTACCATCTCTTCTTGCCTCTCGCCCTCATCCTCCTCATAACCCGCCAGACAAGGGCACTCAGACTTTGGTGTACGAGGACCCAGGTACTCGTGTGGCCTCGGCGTTGCTATCCTACCTCGGGGCTTTTGCATTGCCTCAGCTCGGCGTGATGGAGGCGCGGGGACCAATGGCAGAGTAAAGCCGACGCTGCGCTTGTGTCGTCACCTGGAGACTAGGTGCCATCTCTCTCTCTCTCTCTCTCTCTCTCTCTCTCTCTCTCTCTCTCTCAACATTGCGTGAATAATCAGAGAGCAGCGTGTCGTAACGGAGAATCATCAGCCGAGCCGTCACCATCTCTTGACGCACCAGACGCGGCTTCTCGCCCAGAGACACCTGCAGTGGTCGACGCGGCGCTCCCACCTCACTGGGGACCCAGGTGAGTTATGAAGGGGATGGTCGCTGAAGGACTACGCTAACTGCCACTAATGATCATAAACGTGGAAAGACTAAAGTTTCAAGAATAGTTTTTAAAAGTTGTGGAAAGAAAAAAAAAAAAACGGAATGGGTTCTCCAAAGCGTTCCATCATAGAGTCTATATAAAAATGGCAATATCTTTTAAGGTGAATAATAGTCTCGGTGCGCAGAATTTCACAGGAGCAATGGAATAACAAGAAATAAACTTTTGATATATAATTTACATGATTGAATTGTGTTTCTTAACTTTCAAAATATGAAAATGAGGAACGTAAGTGAAGATTTTTATTTATTTTTTTTTCTCTCCTTACGAATGAAACTTCCAGTCACGCTAAAAAAAAATAAACTTATACAGTCTGCTACCTATTTTCGTTTTTTCTCTCTCATGCTCCTCCTCTCTGCTGCGTCTCGGGTTCCTAAGAGGAGGAATCAGGTCACCTCATCAGCTAAATTGCCACTTGTTTTTTTCCATGTTTTTCTTTGAGTTTCCCAGAGTGCCACTTCGTTTTTCTTTTACTTTTTACTTTCTAACATTGAAATTTTACAGTGACTTTCATCATCATTTCTTAGAATAAAAGATCAATCTATCGTACACATTTCAAGTCACGACTATATCACCTTTATAAAATCTCTCTCTCTCTCTCTCTCTCTCTCTCTCTCTCTCTCTCTCTCTCTCTCTCTCTCTCTCTCTCTCTCTCTCTCTTGATCTAAACATCTTTTGCACACGTGTTCCTTTTCATCCCACACAGAAGATGTCGGTGTGTTGCCGCCGAAATCTTCTCCTTCCGCGGAACCTCTCCCTTTATAGCGCCTTTCCTCCTCCCTTCCTTTTCTCCGTGCAGTTCTTCTCTCTCCCTTTACCTGGCTCCAACAACACTTTCCTTGCTTCTCGTTTCTTCCTTTTATGATCCTCCTTCTTTTTTCTTCTCTGTTTTCCTTAAATTTTATCTTTCTTTAGTGCTTTTCTAGTTTTCTCTTTCTAACTGCCAGTGTTCTCTCTCTCTCTCTCTCTCTCTCTCTCTCTCTCTCTCTCTCTCTCTCTCTCTCTCTCTCTCTCTCTCTCTCTCTCTCTCTCTCTCTCTCTCTCTCTCTCTCTCTCTTATCCTTGTTCTTTTCTTTCACTCTCTGTGTCTGGTGTCTGTCTCCGTCTCTCTCTCTCTTTGTCTTTCTCTTCATCACTAAAGTTTCTTCATTCTTCTGTGTCTTTTTACCCACCTTCCCACCAACACACACACACACACACACACACACACACACACACACACACACACACACACACACCGAAAGACACACAGAGGCACTCACCGTCTGGCAGGGTAGTGTTGACTCGCAGTTCGGTGGGCAGCCCTTCCTCTGACCTGACGAAGGGCACCAGGAACACCTCGTACTCTGTGTTGGGCGTGAGGCCGTTCAGGACGTAGCTGGAGGCCCCTGCGTTCATCACCGTCACCGTGTCCCAGGGAATGTAGGAGGCCGAGGGAGTGGGAGAGGAGGAGGTGGGAGCGGATGAGGAGGCGGAGGTGGAAGGGGAAGGCGTTGGGATCTGTGGGGAGGCTGCGACGTGCGGGGCAAGGTGGAGGGCGTGCAGGGATCGTCTGGGCCGTATGTGTACGTAAACTCCTTCCATTCTGGTCCCGGATCCCGTCACCTGAGGAGGAAAAGAGACAAGTGTAAGTGACAGATATGGGAGCGAGGCACAAAGAGGGTAGAGATGAAGCACACGCGTTACTATGGAATGTACGGGCGTCCCCAGAGTGCTGCAGAAAACACATCACAGGAAAGACGCTCCCCATGCCCGTATAGGAACCAATATACACGACACCACTGCTACGCCACACACAACGCGACCTTAGTGAAATTTGGAGACTTACGAGCACTTTCCCTGAACGCTCTTATGCCGGAGCGAAAAGAAACCCCGAGGCATAAAAGGTGACGACGTAACGCCCGCACCACCGTAACGATACAGAGAGGAGCACACGACGGCACACCCTGGAAATACGGTGACCTACGACCTCCTCCTGCCTCGCTATAAGCCCTTACATGCTCTGCTCTCTCTCTCTCTCTCTCTCTCTCTCTCTCTCTCTCTCTCTCTCTCTCTCTCTCTCTCTCTCTCTCTCTCTCTCTCTCTCGAAGGGACTGAGCAAGGGAGTCCAAGTCCATTCAACGGCAAGTCAACTCCAGTTTTGAAAGATTTATCAGAAAGGTTTGCATATTTCATTTTCAATCTCAACTTTTCTACTATTTTGAAACCCCTCCATGTAGCTTTCGGTCAGAATGCATTAATAATTTTCCTGGACTACGTTAGCCAATTCATTTCCTACACGGACACCGCTGTTCTCCGCCCGAGTGATTCTGACCGAAGACCGTCATCGTTTGCTGGATACACACGGGCCTTCCGCTGTGTTTTGTAGCGACCACGAGTTCCGCAACACAAACTCCAATTATGCCAATTCCAGTCACCAACTGCTACTCTTTCCCCGTCCTCTGCCGCCTGCCGCCTGTCGCCTGCCACCTGCCGCCTTCCCTGCCACACTGTCCCTGTCCCACTTTTAACCACATTAGCCAATCCACACCACACTGCACTACCACACCTGTGACCCCTCACCACACCCAGTTCCTAATATTCGCTGCCCTAACTACACTTTCACCGACACAAAACATGAAGTATACATGTTTAAAAAGAAGAACTTATGTTATTTATATCAGTTGTTACATTTGCTTTAAGATAGGACGTCAATAAATAAAAAAAAAAATATGCATCTTTAGTAAAGTGGACATGTGAATATTCATGTTTTGAGGTTCAACGTGTTAAAAATGTATTCCAAAGACCTGGAAAATATGTCGTTGGGAGCGCACAAGCGCACACACACACACACACACACACACACACACACACACACACACACACACACACACACACACACATCCCCTCCACCACCTTCATCAATACTGCTACTATAACTACTACAACTATTACTATTACTAGTGTTACTATTATAACTACTACTACTATTACTACTTCTACTATTACTACTACTACTACTACTACTACTACTACTACTACTACTACTGCTACTACTACTACTACCAAATCACAGCAGCTTTCTCCAGATAACCTCAATAGCATCCCACACTTTCTGCTACCCTTACAACAACCAACGTCGTACTGGTACCGCCACGACCGAGAACACTCATAGAAGTGTGCTAGAACTCACACACACTACACAATAAAAACAACAGAAAAGGACGAAAAGAAGGACGGAGCATAGAGGACGAGGAAAAGGCAGGAAAAAAAAATAAATAAATACACCTTAGAAAAAATCCTTTCCTTCATCCGACAATAAAACACGCACCAAAGCTCATAGCAGGTGTTACGAGCCACACTTTCCTCGACCATCACTCACAGACACATTATTACCCTCTCTTCATCTCAGCTGCTTATTTTACCCTCGGGGACGCGCAGTATTTCCAGCCCAAGCTATATATACGCGGCTCCAGCACTCTGAGTCCCCGGGTCCCTATGTCATGAATGTCACGCGGAGGGTTCAGGACGCGAGGGAATGGCGCGCCGAGGAGACAGGCTAGAAAGAACACCTGTACTAGAAAAGGCGAGTGATGCGGGCTTTTAATTTTCTCCCTCTTTCCCGATAAGTGTTTGTTGTACCGTTGGAGAGAGGAATGCTGCTTTTGTCTTTCGTACGTGTCTGGTGAGTGGTGGTGGTATGGCGGCGGTGGTGGTGGTAGCAGCAGCAGTAGTAGTAGTTCTTGTTGTTGTTCTTTGTCTAGTTGTAAAAAATAAATAACCTAACTAATCATGTATAATTTATCCTTTTTCTCCGTCTCATCCCTCGTAGCTACTGTTTCCAATACACTGGGAATACCGAAGCATATAACAGTAGTAATAGTATTGGTGGTGATACTTCGTGATAGTAGTAGTAGTAGTAGTAGTAGTAGTAGTAGTAGTAGTAGTAGTAATAGTAGCAGTAGTAGCAAAAGCAGTAGTAGTAGTAGTAGTAGAAGCAGTAGTAGTAGTAGTAGAAGTAGTAGTAGTAGTAGTAGTGCTAGCGATATAAGTAATAATAAAAAAATGCTTAACAGTTACACAAATCATCACAATACTGACCCTGGGCGGCTAGCAGACATTAAGCACTAAGCACTATTACAACCCCAGTCAGCCCATTACTTTACCATCTTGTGTGTTACATCTTGTCAGTGCCAGGCATGGATGTAATATTAAACAGACTTCTAGAACACAAAAGCCTTTCTGCATGGGAAAAAAAAAAGTTAAATTTAAAGAAAGTCACATCAAATCATAACCGCAGTAAATTTTGTCTTAATAAAGAAAGAAAGAGTCGAGTTAAATCTGTGTAACTTCTCTCTCTCTCTCTCTCTCTCTCTCTCTCTCTCTCTCTCTCTCTCTCTCTCTCTCTCTCTCTCTCTCTCTCTCACCGCCATGCTTCCATCCGGCTTCCATATTTCTCTCCATTTGTTGTGGAATTACTTTCAGAATTCCTCTTAAGGGGCAGCTTCGTGCTTGTGTCTTGCTCTTCCTCGCTCATCCACTTACACTCACAGTTCTATTTCTTAAACAATATTATCTTAGTATCCTTTCCCCTTCCTTATTTATTTTCTTGTCCTAATTCAGTTTTCGTTTTCTTTTCTTAAACTTTCTTTTGTTCCTATTTATGTTCTGCTTTCATGCTCTTTAGTTATCTAGTTACTTTTAAATCCCGAAGAGACTTATTAATTCTCTCTCTCTCTCTCTCTCTCTCTCTCTCTCTCTCTCTCTCTCTCTCTCTCTCTCTCTCTCTCTCTCTCTCTCTCTCTCTCTCTCTCTCTCTCTCTCTCTCTCTCTCTCTCTCTCTCTCTCTCTCTCTCTCTCTCTCTCTCTCTCTTACAGCAACTACACAATTTTATCACTTTATTGTTCTTAAGTGCTCTCTCTCTCTCTCTCTCTCTCTCTCTCTCTCTCTCTCTCTCTCTCTCTCTCTCTCTCTCTCTCTCTCTCTCTCTCTCTCTCTCTCTCTCTCTCTCTCTCTCTCTCTCTCTCTCTCACTCTCTCACATCACCATCACACATCACACACACACACACACACACACACACACACACACACACACACACACACACACACACACACACGTAGTGTAGTGGTTAGTACGCTCGACTCAGAATCGAGAGGGGCCAGGTTCGAGTACCGGGAAGCGGCGAGGTAAATGGGGAAGCCTCTTATTGTGTAGCCTCTCTTCACCTAGCAGCAAATAGGTACGTGGTGTAACTCGAGGGGTTGTGGCCTCGTTTTCCCTGTGTGTGGAGTGTGTCTTGTGGTCTCAGTCCTACCCGAGCTGTAAATGGGGAAGACTGCCTTGGTGACCAGCAGATGACCCTGGTGAATTACACGCATCACCACCACCACTACCACTACCACCACCACCACCGCTACCCTCACAGGCCACAACTTGAAGGAACATCGCCCGTACCCTCTCATAACCAGCCCTCATCCCCCCCAGCCTCATACCCGCCATCTCTCACCACTACGACCCTCATCATCACCACTCTCACGCCGGGCCCGCTCCACCACTCACCAGGCAGGCGGACAGACAGACGAGCCCTTTACTCAGCCGAGCCACAAAAGTACCCTTGTCCTTGCCGCTAACCACCACATCTTAATGCCAGTGCTACATCGTGGGTTTCCTCTCTCATCGTGCTGTTAATGCCTCCTTTTTATCTCTCTCTCTCTCTCTCTCTCTCTCTCTCTCTCTCTCTCTCTCTCTCTCTCTCTCTCTCTCTCTCTCTCTCTCTCTCTCTCTCTCTATCTATCTATCTATCTATCTATCTATCTCTATCTATCTATCTATCTATCTATCTATCTATCTATCTATCTATTTATCTGTCTCTCGCTGTTTCTACTTTCTTTCTTTTAAGTAAAAATGGGGAGTTGGATGATTTCAAACCGATTTTCGTCAGAGTTGTCATGTCTCTTAGGCAATTTCACGACCTTAAATTTTATAGTGATAGGAAAAAGTATGTTGCCAGCCTCAATGAGAGTGATTTCTGATGCATATATTTCAGTTTCATTGATCAGAAGGTAAAGAAAGTAGTGTGAAAAGATGGGTAGCACAAGTAACCAGTTAAGTTTGTTATGCAGTGCAGCGTTAAAGGGAAGCAAAATTAATAACAAAATAGTAGTAATGATCTTGTTTCTTATTTCATTTCATTATCTTTTTATTTACCTATCTATCTTTTTAAGTAAATAAAGTTTCCATATATCTGCATCTCTCTCTCTCTCTCTCTCTCTCTCTCTCTCTCTCTCTCTCTCTCTCTCTCTCTCTCTCTCTCTCTCTCTCTCTCTCTCTCTCTCTCTCTCTCTCTCTCTCTCTCTTTCTCTTTCTGTCTTTCTCCTTCCTCCCTCAGCTTCCCTTTACTTTCTCGTTCCTTCCCTCCTTTGCTTTCTATCTATCTTTGTTTTGCCTTTCTCTCCTCCCACTGTTAGTCTCTTGGCCTGCCCGCCCACCATGCGTTTCCAATGCTTTCCTTTGTCGTTCCCTGCCTGCCCTGCTTTCTCTGGCCTTACCTCGCCTTCCCCTTCCTCAAACTGCCTCCCTCGCCTTCTTTTACCACCATCTTTCCTCCCCAGCCTCCTATTCCGTTTTCCCCCTTTATCGAAACTCGAAGATATCATTTCCTTTCGTATATTTATGTATAATACCACCAGCCTAAATTCATACTTTCCACGTGAATTGAAAAATGAGTAAAGACCAGAAGCCATGAGAGAGAGAGAGAGAGAGGGACAAAAAAAAGTTTATTTATAAAGGGATCGAGGAGCACAAGGGTGTAAAAAAATAAGAAAGATTATGAAAAATTCCCTTCGAAGCCCCCTGACGCCTCCATCAACCCGTCGAGCCATTGAAAGATGAGGAGGAAAATAGGGTGAGGGGAGGCATGTTTCTGGCGCCCTCACCCTTCCTTCCCTTCACCCACAAGCCTGACCTGTAGAGCCCCTGTCTTCTCTTTCCTCCCACCTCTTCTTCCCTTCCTCCTGTGTTCCCCTACCAGCAACATCTCTGCTCCCCCCTCGTCTTTCTCTTGCTTTCTTACGCTTTTATTTTTTCAGCGATAGATGTGCGAATATGTGTAAATGTGCAAATGTGTGTATGGGGATGCGTTTCCAGAGAGAGAGAGAGAGAGAGAGAGAGGAGGAAGAATGTATAGTCTCGAAGAGGAAGGGAGTGAAAGAGACATCTATTGGCCCGTTGGGAGAATGCTCGGTGCAGAAAGCGAGACTCGTTTCGTCAATGACTCGCTGGCTAGTTCACCCCACCGCCACTTTTTGTATACGTGTCGCCATTCTTTTTTTTTTTTTTTTTTGTAACAGCTAAGTGGAAAAGAGAGGGTATGAACAGGGCAGAGATAGGGAGAAAAGAAGGAAGAAAAAGGGAGGATGGGAGAAGAGGAAAATATGGATGAAATGAAACTGTCAAATCTGATCTGTTGAGAAATCTAATGTTTGCTTTCAAATATGAATGAATAAGTGCGTGTAGACTTGTATTAGCCACCTATTCGTAAGTCCTCATTGCTAATCTATCCTTATCTAAGCCTCTAAGATACCACTGCAAAATAGAAACGCCACATAAACTATTCCACTCATCTCTATCTGCTCACTCTTTACTCCAGGGCATCCTAGGTCACCCTTTTCTCTCAGTTTTCTTCCCATCTATGTATTTATTTACTGTAACACCAGTATCACTTTCACAAACTCTGGACCAGAAAAGCGGCAGTAACAATGATAATAATTACAACCGTTTGGGGTGACAGGTTAGCCACGTGGGAGACAGAGACAGACAGACAGACAGACAGACAGACAGACAGACAGACAGACAGACAGATAAAGAGAGTGAGAAAGCGACTGAGAGAGAATACAAGAAGAGAGAGATGAACAGCAAGAGTGAGGGCAGGGCGAGAGAGGGGAGGCAAATCTGGACTAGAGGGAGCGAAGCAGGCAACTCAAGCAAGACAAGCAGGCAGGTACGCGGGCCTGGAGAGGGTGGAGCATCGAGGCATCAGAGCAGCGGGCCGCCAGGATGAGGCTATCGGGCATTGCGTTGCAGCCACTCTTGCTCATCGGTAGTCGGCAATTTTGTGACCCTCCCAATCAGGCAGGGAGCAGGCGGCCGGTTATTAAGGGATTAGAGCATAATAATTGGCCGACAGAGATGATTGGAATAACCCGGTGTAATTGGCAGCCATTGATTTGGGCCAGGGGAGTGGGGGAGTGGGTAGATGGGGGAGGAAATGTAGACGGGGAATGGGTGAAGGGCCTGTTTTGATGGGGGTGAGGCTGCATTGTGAGCCTGTGATGGTGTAATTGGGGTATAATGGGAATGGTGTTTTTGTTGCTTCGCGAAAATGTCTTTAATAAGTTGAGAGATAAAATGTTGAGAAGCAATTACAGTGATGATAGAAGGACGGAAGTAGGTGCGCGAGAAAATAGATAAGTAGAGGAGGAGGAGGAGGAGGAGGAGGAGGAGGAGGAGGAGGAGGAGGAGGAGGAAGAGAAAATGGATAACAACAAGCACTCGAAGATAAAATAGATGAAAAATATAAATCAATGAAAAATAAAGGAAAAACAGAAGAAAGAAGAAGAAGAAAGGAAAAGAAGAAGAAGAAGAAGAAGAAGAAGAAGAAGAAGAAGAAGAAGAAGAAGAAGAAGAAGAAGAAGAAGAAGAAGAAGAAGAAGAAGAAGAAGTAGTAGTAGTAGTAGTAGTAGTAGTAGTAGTAGTAGTAGTAGTAGTAGAAGAAGAAGAAGAAGAAGAAGAAGAAGAAGAAGAAGAAGAAGAAGAAGAAGAAGAAGAAGAAGAAGAAGAAGAAGAAGAAGAAGAAGAAGAAGAAGAAGAAGAAGAAGAAGAAGAAGAAGAAGAAGAAAGAAAAGAAGAAGAAAAAAAGAAGAAAAGAAAACGAAAACGAAGAAGAAGAAGAAGAAAAAAAAGAAGAAGAAGAGGAAAGAAAAAAGAAGAAAAAAAGAAAAAGAAAAAAAAAGAAAACGCACGAAGAACAAGAATAACAATCTCTAAAAAATGAAAAAAAGAAGACAGAACATATAAATAAAACATGATCAAACAAATGGAGAATGAAAATATAAAGTAACTTCCGCAAGAACACTTAAGTTTACCATCTAAAATTATTCTTCCCACGTCAATATGGAACTCAACTCCCGCCGCAACAAACTAAAAACTAATCCCACCATATCAAACTTCAGAAATACTTGAACTATCTAAGACTAAACTAAACCAAATAAAATAGTAATAAAAGTAAGTTTCAAAGAGAGCGGCGAGATGATGAGAACGAGTTTGGATCAGAACCAATCAGAGCAAGACTGTGATGAGCAGAGAGCGGTAATGAAAAAAAAAATATGCATATCAATGTAAATAAAAGTGATAGATAGGTAGATAGACAGATGATAGATAGATAGATAGATAGGTAGGTAGATAGATAGATAGATAGATAGATAGATAGATAGATAGATAGATAGACGGAGAGATAGATAGAGAGAGAGAGAGAGAGAGAGAGAGAGAGAGAGAGAGAGAGAGAGAGAGAGAGAGAGAGAGAGAGAGAGAGAGAGAGAGAGAGAGAGAGAGAGAGAGAGAGAGAGAGAGAGAGAGAGAGAGAGAGAGAGAGAGAGAGAGAGAGAGAGAGAGAGAGAGAGAGAGAGAGACCATACCTGCACACATATTTAACACAACTATTTCTTTTCTTCATTGAGACAAAACCCATTAGTTTCTTTTAACTAATTGTACTTGACGAAACTTTCTTTCATTGCACAGAACAAATTAATGAGTAACCTGTGCAAGAAAGGCCACCTTATAGAAGCATAATGAAATCTAAAACTATGTCTCCAGATAGCCAGACAGACAGGCCAATGAACGCTCCTCAAAAAATGGAAAGAAAAAAAAGACAAAAAGAGAGCAATCGTAAAAATGCATGACAAAGTAGAAAGAATGAAAACTTAACACCAATCACAGCCAGAAGAAAAATAACAGCTATGTACAGGAATGGATCTACATGAAGGACAGAGACAACATAAGCAGGAGAACATGTGACAGCTGTACACCAGCAGACACATACGTGGAAGTAATCGGACGCACAACAGTGACAAGAGCGATCCCAAGCGAAAAATAATGAGCAGGCAATTTAAATAATGGTAAGTAGACTCGTAATTGCAATGCACCAGGGGGGAATATGAGCCGCCATTTGTCATTTTCCTTGCCTCGAATAAATGAATTAACGGAAACAATTACGCAATTACTGACACGGACCAAACTGGGGTAGCGAAACGTGGCTGGATTCTACCGTAGAGCTTATGCGTAATACCTGATTTTTTTATATCCTAAAAGAAAAAAACAAAAACAAATAAGAACTCTGGTAATTAGATAAACGAGAGAGAGAGAGAGAGAGAGAGAGAGAGAGAGAGAGAGAGAGAGAGAGAGAGAGAGAGAGAGAGAGAGAGAGAGAGAGAGAGAGAGAGAGAGAGAGAGAGAGAGAGAGAGAGAGAGAGAGAGAGAGAGAGAGAGAGAGAGAGAGAGAGAGAGAGAACCAATAACGTCATGACACTAAGTCCCGGGGAAACTGACAGCTTTCCATATTACTGCAAAGTGTGAGGAGAATTTCACCATAGAGAGAGAGAGAGAGAGAGAGAGAGAGAGAGAGAGAGAGAGAGAGAGAGAGAGAGAGAGAGAGAGAGAGAGAGAGAGAGAGAGAGTCGGGGGAGGGAATAAGAACGACTAAAAAGACTGACACATTATTAGTATCAGCAGCAGTATTGTCACCACTGCCTTTTCTATTCTTGCTATTGTTGTGTTCGTGTTGTTGTTGCTGTTGTTAATTTTTTATTATCATTATTATTATTATTACTATTTATTATTATTATTATTATTATTATTATTATTATTATTATTATTATTATTATTGTTATTATTATTATCATTATTATTATTATCCTAATCATAAATATTTTCACTGTCTACAATTAACTTTTAACGTTAATACTATTGTTTACCATCCCATTAGCATCATCAGCACTTTACTTAATTTGATGTCATTATGATTTTTGGCACCATCATTGTTATCATCGTCACTTTCATGAACACAATCTGTATTCACATAGTCATCACAATCGCATTCCTGGCCATCGCCTTCTGGGAACACACTACCATGGAAGACTCCAGGACACTAGTCACGACAAAAAGTGAAGTATTTGTGCAATACAGCCTCAATAAAAAATCTTGTTGTTTATAAAGAAATTTTTATGTGGACACATGAATCATCGTCACCATCATAACCATTGTCACTGCTATCGTCACCATCCGTCACCATTGCCCAACGCAAAGTCATATGAGAATATCTGTGCATTTCTTCGTATGTATACTCCGCGTGGCAGCAAATACTGTAGTGCAACGTTCAGTTCAAAGAGAAGCAATCCTCATTCCGCCTATTTTTTCTGCCTGTCGCTTGAAACACAGATCCTATTTCGCGTCTGTTTTATTTCTGGAAATAAAAAGGAAAGTTCACCTATTTTCAAGAACGGTTTTGATACGCACACACACACACACACACACACACACACACACACACACACACACACACACACACACACACACACACACACACACACACACACACACACACACACATAAACTGAATCGTTTCAGTTAGAGTATCAAGAATAGATGAACGAGTCTTCGAAACAAATAAGGCATAAGACTGACAAACAACCAGTTGCTTACAAATAATTTGAAATAAATGCTTCTCTCAAACAAAGTCCTTTCCAGCAAGAGACATGTACGCCGTTATGGTACAGATGGCGCTGAAGGTCCAACCAATTCTAGAGCGGCAGGTGGCATGTTTATGGCATCATTTCAGGCCAATAGTACCCACCGCGCTCCTCTGGAATGAAAGCTGCTGCTAATGGTTAACATGTAAGTGATTTTAAACCACTTGGTGATATGCGAAAATTGGGCTGCGTGGGTGGAACTCGAATACGCTGAACAGCGATAACCATGCAAATGACGCATCCACTCGGGCACTGCCACGCTCCGCTCACTACGTGAGGCCTCCTATATATGGGATAACCCTAGAGGTGCTCTTATGTATCTCGCTGGATGGCCCTATGCCACCCTTCCTTCACTGGCCCAGGTCATGTAATGGACGGTAGGAAGAGAATTGGGAACTTCCAAAAAGTACATGGTGGGATTAAAGCCTCCATGATACCAGCCACTGTATGCATTAAAAGCGTGTCGTTCTGATAAAAATAAACTATCTTGAATAAAAGGCACAAAGATTTAAAAGCACTAAAAAGAAGCAGTAAAGCATAGGCAGCTAAGTCGTGTCCAGTCAGTTCTTCAGAATCGAGTCTTCCTCCCTCCCTCCCTCTTTCTCTCCCTCTCGATCCGTTCCAGGTCACTTCACCTCAGTCCCGCACATTCAGGCGCGGGAAAGCCAAGTCCGTCCCATTCCAACTTATTCTAACCTCACTCAACCTGTCCGTCTCATCCCATCCAAGTCCGACATGCTTCCGCCAGTCCAGCACAGCCGCAGCTCCGTCCCACCCACTCCACCAGCTCGGGCACCACTTTCAGCGAGCTTCCCACAACCTACAAGCATGATTATTCAGGCCACAGGATGCTTCAGCCCTCGTCATCGTCTTTACCCGCTTACCCACGACCACGTTTCCCCATCGCATCTTCCCACATCTGCTTCCCTTCCTGAATTCTCAAATTTTAGTTTTCTTCCTAAACTCATGCAATCTGCCCCACCCTCTCTCCTCCTGCGTAGTACTGTCGTCCCTCCTCCAACTTCAGCTCTCGTCTCTCCCTCCCTGCCTCTTCTCCTGCATTCCTCCCTCGCCAAATTAGACAAGGCTGCGCGCGGTAGAACTAGTGGCCTGGTCGTGGTATCTATTGACTGAATATATATTATATATATATATATATATATATATATATATATATATATATATATATATATATATATATATATATATATATATATATATATATATATATATATGTCATAGCTGATATGATTGGCACTTCTCATATCTCTCTCTCTCTCTCTCTCTCTCTCTCTCTCTCTCTCTCTCTCTCTCTCTCTCTCTCTCTCTCTCTCTCTCTCTCTCTCTCTCTCTCTCTCTCTCTCTCTCTCTCTCTCTCTCTCTCTCTCTCTCTCTCTCTCTCTCTCTCTCTCTCTCTCTCTCTCTCTCTCTCTCTCTCTCTCATAAAGTCGATGTATTCTTCATAGCCACATGGCGTCAAGGAAATAACTTTTAGTGTCCATATTTGATGTTATCACTGCATATACCCAAGGTACAAAAATAGTGTCAGATGTGTGTGTGTGTGTGTGTGTGTGTGTGTGTGTGTGTGTGTGTGTGTGTGTGTGTGTGTGTGTGCAATTCACCTCGGTCTCCTGCTGGTCACCCAGCCAGTCTTCCCCATTACGGAGCGAGCTCAGAGCTCGTAGGCCGATCTTCGGGTAGGACTGAGACTACAACACACTCCACACACCGGGAAAGCGAGGCCACAACCCCTCGAGTTACATCCCGTACCTATTTACTGCTACGTGAACAGGGACCACACATTAAGAGGCTTGCCCATTTGCCTCGCCGCACCGGGACTCGAACCCGGCCCTATCGATTGTGAGTCGAGCGTGCTAACCACTACACTACGCGGTGTGTGTGTGTGTGTGTGTGTGTGTGTGTGTGTGTGTGTGTGTGTGTGTGTGTGTGTGTGTGTGTGTGTGTGTGTGTGTGTGTGTGTGTGTGTGTGTGTGTTGACGAAAGTTTCTAATAATAACAAGAAACATGTGTCCTATAAAATTAAATAATACAATGCCCTCTATCCAGTCTCCCTTATCAAGGTGCAACACAAAATAAAATAGTTTTTGTTTTATTAGCTGATATGGAAAATTCAACACACACTTACAGTAAATCTATCAAATTTATTCCGTGTATTTTTCCAGAAATACGCTCTTTTAGTGAGTCTTCAGAATAACAAAGTGTAGTATGAAATCACTCAATAGGATGAACTCGTTCTTGAATACCCACAAACACTGGTAGTATGTGAATATATCCTAACGGGCCTTGCTGTAATACGCACTGCAATATTCACGTGTACCCTCACCAGAATAGCGAGGCAGGGAAAGGATACACCGTGTGAAGAACGAAACAATGGAACAATTATAGCGATACGTTTGTCTTTCTCTCAACAGTAAATCTACTGTGTCTTGTCTAATATACTCATAAAATCTACAAACTATCGAATAGAAGAAGCATGAATTCCAGCAGCGTAGTGTACATGTAAGCAGGTATATGCCCTCACAATAATTGCAAACCTAATGGCGAATATTGAATTTATATTTCTTCATAATTTTGAGAGATCTTCATTGGTAAGGGAAGGCTGGGATGCGTGATACTACTGTCTACCCATTTTCAAATACTATTTCGAGCTTTGCAATTTTTTTTCATATAGCGTAACATGCTGGAAAAGGAGAGATCATGTGAAGGGCAAGGTAATATCAGTGGAATTCCATATCGTGGGAAAAGGCGCGGCGGGATGCACAACGTAAGGCTAACATCATGATGCAAAGCAGAAAATATCATCCGTCCGTCATGTCATACACCGCATATATGAACATGGTGCTTTAGAATAACATAGAAAAATACTGGGAAAAAGATGCGAAAGTGAAGAGGCTTATATGTATACACAAGCGCTGAAATCTTACCATCAGTTATAATCATCATCCAATTTATCTGATGTGCTAAAATAACTCACCACGTGTTTCTATGTTTGCTGGTGAGGTAATTCTTGAATGTCTCTTCCACAAGCATACGTTTCTCCAGTTTATAGCCATTCGTTCGCGTTATAAAATGTTCCCTTTCATTACCACTGTTAGCGTATCTTAATTTAAATAAAACAAGAGTATTTTTTTCCACACTATCAAAGAAAAAATGAGTTGTATAAATATTTCTTCATTATTATCACCACCGATATCAATTTCATTATTCGTATTGCATTGTTTTCATTCAACTTTCGTCTCCATCCTGCTCCTCATATTTCATTCCACCATTATCAGAATTTCATTTATTCTCCACTCAGAATCATTCCCTTAATTCTTTTCCCTTTTCCTTTACTGAAATTTCTCCTTTCTCCATCTTTTCATTTTCAACCTTCACCATCATCACAACTTCCTCTTGCATCTTCCCACCACCACCATTTCTTTCCTTCTTGCTTTTCATTTTCTCTTTCTATTTCCTTCGCCTACTGTACGTATATCCACCAACTCACATCACCTGCCTTGCCTCCTCTTCCTCCAATTTTTCACTAACTCCCTCTTATTACTTTTCCCCTTCCTATTCTTTCTTCTCTTCCACCTCTACCACTACATCAACCTTGTTCTTATTTTCCTCCCTTTGCAGCATTTCTTCACACTTTTCTTACTTCCAAATCTTCACCTCTATCCTACATTTCCCCTGTCCTCGTTCTTCTCTTCGTTGTCGTCATATTCCTCCTCCTCCTCCTCCTCCTCCTCCTCCTCCTCCTCGTGGCTGGGTAAACACATCATCCGCCACAGTTTGACGAGGTTCACCGTGAGTTGGAGACACAATGAAGCGTCTTCCTTCCAATTTTCCTCCAAAAACTGCAGAATTTTCCGCTCCCACCTGTGTTTTCTTTCCGCGCAGACACAGTTTTCTTTATCCATCCTTGCCTTACTTTCCTGTCTATGCATCTTGTCTTTCTTCTCCTTGTCCTTCTTCTTCTATGTATTTTCTCTTTTATGCTTATTGTTGTTGGTGTTTCTTTCTTCTTTCGATCGTTTTATATTCATTTTCATGTGCTATTTTTTTTATGCCTCACCATGCCTGCTTCTCTCTCTCTCTCTCTCTCTCTCTCTCTCTCTCTCTCTCTCTCTCTCTCTCTCTCTCTCTCTCTCTCTCTCTCTCTCTCTCTCTCTCTCTCTCTTACACAGACTAGTTTATTAGATTACATTTTACCCATTGTTAGTTCAATTCAATTTTAGTTTTCAGATTCCCAGTCTTTCTATATGTATATTTTCTGCTTTTGAGTATCATTTTAAGAGAATGTCTTATATATTTTTATCACTATTATCAATGTTATCATTATTATTATTATTATTATTATTATTATTATTATTATTATTATTATTATTATTGTTATTATTATTATTAATATTATTACTATTATTATCATTATTATTATTATTATTATCACACACACACACACGCACACACACACACACACACACACACACACACACACACACACACACACACACACACACACACACACACACACACACAGACACACACACACACTTACACACTACACACTTCTTTTGTTTCTTCTCTGTACAATCGACGAATGTGATTGGACACGATAATTGCGGTTGGCGAGAGAAAGGATTGTGATTGGCTCTTCATAGGAAGCCTTTCTCACCCTTTCCTTCCCCTCTCTCCCTCCTCTTTCCGTCCTTTCCATTTCTACGTCTCCCTTCTCCCCCACCCCCACTAAACACAAAACTTCTTTCCCCTCTTCGGCTTCCTTCCTTTCCTCCCTCCATGGGCCCTAAACACCCAGCTCTTTCTCGCACCAATCAACATCTACCGGTGCTACAACGTTGCCAGAATGAGTACCAATAATAGCGTGTATATATGTACGTCTTCTATTATGTTCATACCGAAATTCGATGCCAGAAAGGGGAGCGGGTTACACAGCGGCCAGGGGAAGGGGTGATGAGGCTAAATGAGAAAGGCTTTGCAGGAAGAATACAGGTAACATTGGACGGAGGGAGGGAGGGAGAACGGGCAGGCGAGGGAACGAGGGAACGACGATGCAGGATAAAGAAGAGAGAAAAGGTGTAGGAAATGAGCGCGAGGGACGGAGTGAGGGACGTAGGAAGGAAGGAAGGAAGGGAGAGAGAGGAAAAGAGGAATGGATGGCGTGAGTTAGGGTGCGTAGTAGGGTGGTGGTAAAATGGAAGGGAGAGGCACGGAAAATAAAAGCAGACTTGAAGAAAAATTGAGTTAAATGAAGATGAAAAAGGGTAGAAAGTGAGAGAAGATGGGGAAAAAAGGGAAGAAGGTGGGGAAAGGGTGAACACGAAAGGACAAAGGAGAGCTGTGGACACACGGAACAGTGACAAAGGCAGTAAAAGAGAACAAAAAAATAGAACAAAAAAACGAGAGAAAGAGAGAGCGAGAGAGAGAGAGAGAGAGAGAGAGAGAGAGAGAGAGAGAGAGAGAGAGAGAGAGAGAGAGAGAGAGAGAGAGAGAGAGAGAGAGAGAGAGAGAGAGAGAGAGAGAGAGAGAGAGAGAGAGAGTCTAAGACAGTCAAACATAGACAAAACAAAGCAAGAAACAGATAAACAGACAGACAGACCTTTACAGAAGCACGCACACACATGCAAAATGACGAGACAGAAAAGAATTATCAAAACACGAGGAACGCAAGACACATTTTCCATTCAAGACATTACCAATACAATACCAATACCCGGGCCTCGCGCCTAAGAGCCAGCAACCCTCCCTCTCCCCGGCCACATGAGAAAGGCTACTGATACGGACCACAAATGACGCGATAAAGGGCAGCTTCACCGATCTTAATGAAAAACCCGATACGGTAAGAGAGAGATATGTAGAGAGCAGTGACGGGAGGGAGAGGGTGAGAGGGCGAGAGGGAGAAGCAGCATTTTCGACATCAAGAGAAGGTGGTGGAGAATGAGGAGGAGTGAGGAAAGGAGGAGGAGGGAGAGCTGAGGAGACGGAGGATGGTGGAGGAATGGGAGTAGGAGCATTTGCCAATACCAACCGATAGTATGGAATGTTGTTTTATCTGTTTCTGTGGTGTGTCTTATGCGGCGTGGCATCGCATGAGGGGTGGTGGAGAGGAAGGGAGAGAGTATCACGGTAGGTGTGTGCTGCTCCTGCTGGTGGTGTTGGTGATGTTGCTGTGTGTGTGTGCGTGTGTTTAGTATTGTGCTATGTGACGCCATCCACGCCATGGCATATACTACTAATGTTCCTAATGTGTTGTTCGAGATATTTACTACGTGGCGGGTTCATTAGAGCGGCGGTATAAGTAATAGTGAAGTTTGTATTATTCTTAACATTCAGGAACCCTTTTACTCTCATGACTTCCTGCGGAGTCTTTGAAAAGCTTCCCGTTTTATCTCTCTTTATACTCCACAGTCCGAATTGTACTTATGTAATCCTTCGGCCGTCTCCTTTTCATACTAATAATTAATTACAACCCTAAGACGTGCAAAGTTTTATGAGCTTTTCACTAGCGGCAAGTTTTCTTTGTTGGTGTTGGTGTCTCAATAAACAATATATTGCTTATAGATGTTTCTGCAGAATTCAGCTGATAGTCGCACGTGAATGACGCGTCTCACATTGAGAGATAAGACGATGTGATTGGTCGTCGCTAGAGAAAGGAGAATGTATGATGGATGCAAGCTCATGCTGAGGGGAAAAATACTGGTGACTGCTAGATGCATGAGGTCTGAGCACATCGGCAGGTGAGCACACGAGCAGCAGTGATGTGATTGATGCACACCGGGAAGAAAAATAAGTGTGATTAATATTTGACACGCTGAGTAAGATAATAACATAATTTTCTATCCTGCTTTTTCTCTTTCCATATTGACTTTTCTCCTCGCTTCAAATCATATTCTTTTTATCCCTTCTCCTGTCTGTTTCATTTTTCTACATCTTCATTTCGTTTCTCATCCGTTTTGCTTTAAATCTGTGCTGGTTTCTTATTCTCTTGGTATTTTTAACAGCTTAATATCTTTCATTAAAAACTATTTTGGCATTTTCGTATTTTCTCTTCTATTTCTCATCGATCATAGCTCTTTTTTTTCCCAATCCCCCATTGGTTATCCTTTCCTCGTAACGCTTACATCAACTTTCTCTAATGCACTCTCCCCTCACTTTCCTCAAGTTAAAAGAATATATATTGGAAGAAGCGTTTCCCTCTCGTCTTCTTTCTCCTCCTCCTCCTTTTCCTCTTGGTCGCCATAGTTGTCATCTTTCCCTTCCTCATTATCTCCCTCCTCATTCTCATCATCATAACCATCATCATCATTATTCTTATGCTGCAGCTCCTCCTCCTCCTTCCTCTACTGAAGCCCCTCTTTTTCCGTCTGCCTCCTCTTCCTCCTCCTCCTCCTTCTCCCCTCCACCTCCTCCTCCTCCTCCTTATCTTCCTTGTGTCGTATCTTGTGGACCCAAACTTCCTCGCTGACAGGGATGCCAGATGTTCCCTTCTGGCTCGACTCCTCCACCTAATTCCTCAGTCGTTGTTCGTCCATTACGCTCCTTCAGGGGCTATATGTTTACCTTTCTTCGTTTTCTTTGTTCCTTCGCAATTTCAAGGGGAAGAGTCTCTTTGTCTGTGGTTGTTACTGAACTCACTCGCGATTATTCGTTATGTTTATTACTTTTGTTGAGTTTTCTTCCCTTTTTTCTCTTTCTTGTGGACATGTTATTAAAGCTTTGTGGTCCGTGGTGAAGGGTCTGTTTGTCTTTAACACTCGGGAACGACTTTTAACTTTTGTTCCTGACGGTGTAATGCCATTATATTGTTGCCTAAATGATCATCCATTGTTCTGCATTTCTTGTCTTTTAAAATACTGGTTTATATTATGCAAAGAAGATTCGTATTACGAGGGTCAGCCACGGGTAAACAAAGGTGAGTACATCGAGGGTAGGAAAAAAAGAACTATTTTTCTCCTTCCTGTGTACAGAATTTATGTGATGTAGCGTCCGGAACTCCCTTCCATTCTCCAGTTCATATTTTTCTATCTAGAAGCTTTCAGTGTGTGTCCCTGTGTCATGTGGACAGGGATGTACTCCGTGAGGGATGTAGGTCACAGTGTATTTACTTACAGCACCGTTCCCAAGTTTGTCTGCACACACTCACGGTTGTAATGGCGAGGTACTTGTGGATTCACTTTGGTTAAGATTAATAACATGACTAATCACTAATGAACGGACATGTCACTAATGAAAGAACTCTGAATAGAACTTACTGATTTTGTGGCAGTGTGGCTCCTAACTGTGTGTATGTTAGCGAAAATAAATCATCTCACTCACTCATGTCTGAACACTCTTCTGTTATCTCTTTCTCCACGCTCTCTCCCTCACTCCCTTCCTTCCTTCCTTCCTTCCTCCTTCCTCTTCCTCCAGGTCCTTCAGTCTTCATCATACCCCGCAGCATCAGGAAATGTCAGTAAGAAGAATGATAAAATAGTGTGTGTAATAGAGAGAGAGAGAGAGAGAGAGAGAGAGAGAGAGAGAGAGAGAGAGAGAGAGAGAGAGAGAGAGAGAGAGAGAGAGAGAGAGAGAGAGAGAGAGAGAGAGAGAGAGAGAGAGAGAGAGAGAGAGAGAGAGAGAGAGAGAGAGAGAACAAATAGCAGGAGAGTTGCTGGTCTGCAGTGAATCATCTACTACCTAGGGTAGGTGGCAAAAGTACTAACCTGCCAGGTGACCTTCATGGTTGTGGCCGAGAGGGTGTTGAGGGCGGTCAGATTAAGGCGACGGCCGAGCAGGGAAGGAGTGTGCTCCACCTTTGTCGCTACGTCGCCTTCATTGCCCATGCCCACGACCACCACCTGCGACCACGGTGAGGGTGGTGACTCTCCCAGGGGATTCTCGGCCCGCACGACGAACACTTGTGGGCGGCCAGCCTCCAGTGGTGAAGTGTAGCGAGTTCGCACCAGCCCACGCGCCACCACTCGCCACTGTCCCGCCCGCGTCTCACCTTCCGACGTGTATGACTCCAGCGTATAACCCAGCAGTGGTGCATCGCCTACCGTATGCGGCGGCGCCCAAACCAACGTGACGGAGGCGTTAGTGAGGTCGCTAACGCGAGGGCGAGTGGGCTGGGCAGGCAAAGCTTTGAGGGCTGGGGTGCGTTGGAAGCTACGGGCGGCTTGAGGGTCATCCCCCCCAACCACCAGCAATGATGCAGACCGCTGGGAGGATCCTGTGCGTGACTGCGCGAGGCACGTGTAGCGCCCACTGTCAGTCTCCCGCAGACCTGCAAAGTAACAAAAGAGAAAGATGGTTAATCAGTATGTCAGTCAAGTCTGCCGGAAGAGAAACGAAGAAAAATCCGACACGTGTTAAAGCATGTGGGAAGGAGGAAGTGAGTGAAAAGTTGAAGTATGCAACTGATACCTAAAGGCATCGGTACTTGCGATGAACATCAGGTGGACGACACTCTAACGTGTTTCTGGCGGCCTGTTGTTCAAGGGAGAGCGAGACACCATGACGGTGTAGACAAGGGGAGCAAGAAACGGAACAGGGTGGATAAAAAGCCACTCAGTATCGTAATTCACTCAAAAAATAGCCTCGTCCTAAACTTTGGGCGGAAACTTGCCCGAGTCTTGGCCTCCGACAGCAACAAGAACCTGTTTTGCATGAATAAAAATGCAAATGAGCCAAGCAGAGTGCGAGAAGTTGAGATAACAGAGAGGGGAAAGGCGCGGCTGGTGATGGAGGGAGACCACGCGAGGGCGAGACCAGCACATAAATTAATGAAGAGGAGAGAACTCGAGCCACCTCAGGGGCGCCTCACCTCGCATTAGTTGAGTCTCGCTGTTCGCTTTGCAGTTGCCGGCTTGGTTTTGTTATTAGAAAGGGGAGAGATGGCAATATGTCAACAATGTAATTCACTTGTCCGTTATCACCGTACTGTCGACTTCAACAATAAAAGCCGTTTTTTCCACTAATCTTTTTGTATTAGATTCCCTCTGAAATATTCGCTTCTCGTTTTCAATGGCACTTCTTTCAATGGCCGTTGTTGCAGATATATTCATTTAGTCATGCATCATTCAATTATGTTCTTTTTCAGATATCTGTGTTCGTAAATTGTATATTGCTTTGTATCAACTTCAATATCTACCTGTGTACACATGTGTGTGTGTGTGTGTGTGTGTGTGTGTGTGTGTGTGTGTGTGTGTGTGTGTGTGTGTGTTGTGTGTTTGTGTGTGTGTGTGTGTGTGTGTGTGTGTGTGTGTGTGTGCGTGCGCGTGTGCGTTTCTATTCCTTTATCTATTGAAACATTCCCCCTTCCATTCCTTTCTCTGTTAAACAATCAGTCCTATTGTTTTATCCCTCCGACATTCTCTCTCTCTCTCTCTCTCTCTCTCTCTCTCTCTCTCTCTCTCTCTCTCTCTCTCTCTCTCTCTCTCTCTCTCTCTCTCTCTCTCTCTCTCTCTCTCTCTCTCTCTCTCTCTCTCTCTCTCTCTCTCTCTCTCTCTCTCTCTCTGTCCGTCCATCGTTCTGTTCCCTCTCTTTCCCTGTCTTTCCCTCTTAACAGGAAGGAAGGGATGGAGAGATGGAAGGGAGTTGGGGACGGGGGTAAAGGAAGGCCCGTGGGAGAAGAGCCATATGTCTTTCCTTCCACTGAGACATTCCCTTCAGTCCCTCCACCGTTTCTCCCCACACCGTCTCCTGCCCCTACTCTAAATCCTCCCTCCCTTCGTTCCCTTTAGTTCCAACGCTTTCCTTCCCCCGTCTTTCACTGTCCCCCCCGCCCTTGCTCCAGTCAGCCAGCCGTCAGAGTTGAGCTTAGCAAACATGTTACGATTACTAACGAAGCCATCACAAAGTAGACAGATCGAAGTGCGAACGAGAGGTATTAGAGGGGGAAAGGAAAGCACAACAGAAAGAGCTGCATAAAGGAAAGAAGAACAAATGGTTACGAAGAAAGAAGAGAGGGAAAAATCCGAAAGAGCAATGCGACACTAGATGATAGGAAGGGAGAAAGAAAGGTGTGAAAAAGAAAAAAGAGGTT
>NC_059294.1:19642474-19649974 GCF_017591435.1 Portunus trituberculatus
TTCTACCACCACAACCACCACTACCACTACTACTACAAATGAAAACACTGCACTTCACAAAAACGTAAGGAAAACACGAAAACTACCAGCACCGTCACTACCAAACAATCCCAATCAGCAAGCAACTTCGCCAGCATTACACCACCGACGCTGACAGAACTCTCCGTAGCGGCGCGCGGGGTCGGTGGGAGGCAATGGGAGGAATGCAAATGGGCATGGCAGGAAAGTTGGGCGTGAGGGTGAAGGTAAAACTGCAGCCTGACACTCAAGGGTAAGTTCCTCCATTATCCCTTCCATTCCCCGAACCCCTAACTCCATGTATTCACCGACTAACCCCTCCCAGCCCACCCCACACACCTTCACCTGGCCCTTAGCCCTTGATAGAGAGGCAATGTGTGTGTGTGTGTGTGTGTGTGTGTGTGTGTGTGTGTGTGTGTGTGTGTGTGTGTGTGTGTGTGTGTGTGTGTGTGTGTGTGTGTGTAATTCACTGTTTGATCTGCTGCAGTCTCTGACGAGACAGCCAGACGTTACCGTACGGAACGAGCTCAGAGCTCATTATTTCCGATCTTGGATAGGTCTGAGACCAGGCACACACCACACACCGGGACAACAAGGTCACAACTCCTCGATTTACATCCCGTACCTACTCACTGCTAGGTGAACAGGGGCTACACGTGAAAGGAGACACACCCAAATATCTCCACCCGGCCGGGGAATCCAACCCCAGTCCTCTGGCTTGTGAAGCCAGCGCTCTAACCACTGAGCTACCGGGCCGTTCCCATTCTATGGATTTCTTCTATTTCCTCTTCTAAGTTCTGTCTATCCTCGTCATTCAGATGTTTTAGTGTGTGTGTGTGTGTGTGTGTGTGTGTGTGTGTGTGTGTGTGTGTGTGTGTGTGTGTGTGTGTGTGTGTGTGTGTGTGTGTGTGTGTGTGTGTGTGTGTGTGTGTGAGAGAGAGAGAGAGAGAGGAACTGTGACTTACTTGTGATAGAGAGAGAGAGAGAGAGAGGAACTGTGACTTACTTGTGATAGTCAAGTCGCCGTCCTTGTCGACAGACACTCTATCGCCATCCGTCCTGAGAGGCGAGGCGCCGCGGTACCAGGTCACTGTAGGCGTGGGTGGGCCCTGGGCGCGGCAGTGCAGGATGGCGTGTGTGCGGGCGGGTAGGGTCTGATTGGTGGGTGGGATGGTGATGATGGGCGGTGGTGCATGACGGGCAGCTACCAGTGTGAGCCAGGCACGGGCGTGAGCCACCCCTGCCTCGCTCACCAGCGAGCATGTCCAGGTGCCGCCTTGATCCGTGGTCTGGGGAGTCAAAATCAGCGTTCCGTCTCGGTCCACGCGGGCGTCCTCCGATACCCAGCCCGAACCCACTGGTTGCTGCGGCAGCGAAGAGTGGGTCCAGACAGGGGTGGGTGGTGGTGTACCGCGTCCATAGCAGGGCAGTCGCACACTTGTGTTGAGGATGGCGGCTGTGTCTTTAGGGCCAGACTCTAGCTGAGGAGGATCTGTGCGGGAAAAAAGGCATCATGAGATAGAAGGTAAGGGATGGCGCAGCTGTAAATTGAAGTGCTTACAACAGTGGAAGCGCTGATTCTCCCTACAGGGAACACGCTGAATCTGATCCCCTGAATCTACCTTGCACGTCCACATGAACTTAGCACGGATTAGTTTTGCAAAATAACACAAAAGTTAATATTGTTATGAAACAATATTAGTTTTACCTGTGACGTGACGTGCTCTCCGGGAATTGTTAGGAGTTTCGTGCCGCGAGGAGACAAGATATTGACTTCCCGCGCCAGTCACAGACTGACCCCCAAACAACCTTGACCCTAACTTTTGCCCATGTGTCAGACTGAGCACAAACTCGGGTAGTGTTTTTGGTGTAAAACAAACTTCTCCTCCAATTTTCCGTGGAGCCTGAAGGCGAGCTAGGGTGTTGGCTGACCGTTCCGCAGCCAAGCGGATCTTTTCCCTCTCTATGATACTCTCCCCACTGCTGCACTTTATACTCACCGTACACCGTCAGAGTGGCGTTGGCGACCACAGTGGCCACGGAGTTTTCCGCTTGACAGATGTACACGCCGGCATCCTCTACCGTCAGGCCCGTGATCTTGAGGGAAGAGTCAGGCACCAGGCGCGCGCGCCCTACTGGCATACGGCCATCGTGCCTCCGCCACAGGATGTGAGGGCGCGGCGATCCTCCCACGCGGCACCGCAGGATGGCCTCACCATTCGTCACACCCGTCACGTCGCTGGGCAGCCGCACGAAGAACGGTCGAACTGCGGGAGAAAGAAACAAGCGACGGTGAGATAAACCTGCCTGGTGGAAGGGATGTCTTGCTGGTAACAGATGACCTAAAACTCAGACAGGCGGACGGGCAATGGCGACCACCCGGTTTTTATTTCTCTGAAGGCAGGAACAAGAAAACTTGAGAACTCTCTTCCGCCACTACCACCACCACCACAACCACCAGACTCCAGGTGAAGATAAAGAAGGGGTGACCACGAGTCCGTGTTAATGTGGCAGAAGTGCCTTTAACGCAATGGACCGGAGGGAAAACAGGATAGTATCTGTAAAAATAAAAGAAATCAGTGAGAGAGAGAGAGAGAGAGAGAGAGAGAGAGAGAGAGAGAGAGAGAGAGAGAGAGAGAGAGAGAGAGAGAGAGAGAGAGAGAGAGAGAGAGACCAATAATGGGAGAAACAAATAAGGAAATTGGAAAATAAGAAAAAAACATATAGATACATCCATGAAAGAAAACGATGATGACGTCAACAAAGAACAAAAATGTCAGACAGCGCGAGAGAAGAAAAAAGAAGGGAAAAAATGTATAATAATTGATTGGATTCGGTTCCACAGAAAACGCGTCATCCCACGCTGTGTCGCAGACTTACAAAAACGAACTCTCGCTCAAATTTAGGAAAGACTGAGAGCTGAAATAGAACGAGGAAATTTTACAGGAAAGGAAAAAAAATGTAAAGGTGAAAAAAATAAGAATATCGGAAATGTAAAATACTCAGATGTGAGAGGCAAGACGGGCAAAAAGTATAAAAATTGCCCTCTTGAAAATATGCATCTAAAAAAGACTTTCACGAAAAAAAAAACATGGAAAAATGGAAACTTCACCACCTATAACATGGAAGAAGGAGGAAAAATGGGAGAAACGAGACAGGGAAACTCAAATAAAACTTGCACACTTCACAGGAAAAAAAAGAAGAAAAAACTCTTTGGTATGGTTAAGGCTGACATCTCTCTCTCTCTCTCTCTCTCTCTCTCTCTCTCTCTCTCTCTCACACACACACAGCAGGAGAGTTTATGTTATCGTATGGCCGTGGAAGGAGAGCCACGTTATCCCGGCTGAAAGAATGAGAAAGATATTGGGGGAATGGTCATCCCTTAAATATTCGTACGGGATCAGAGGCGAGGCATTTGGTCCTGTGATTACACGCGCTGATGTGATGGTGATGGTACCGGTAGAGATGGAGATGGAGGAGATGGTGAAGGTTGTGATGGAGATAGTGGGGCGGGTAGTGGGAGTCGGGGGTAGATGAATAGAGGAAATGAGAACGAGTAGGAGGAAGGGGGAGGAAGTGAAGATGAGGTGGTAATGACGGCATGAGAGTGGAGATGATGACGGTGGTGGAGGTAGCGGTGATGGTTGTGCTGACGATAGGGAAGGTGTTAGTGAAGATGGAGGCTATAGGGGAGAGCCGCCACGACTTGCTAGGGAGGCTGGAGTGCTCTAGGAGATTAAGAAACAGAATTCCTCTATGTGTTTGTCATTTTTTATAACGCAGGAAGGGGAAAAAGAGGAAGAATGTGAGGGAGAGAGAGAGAGAGAGAGAGAGAGAGAGAGAGAGAGAGAGAGAGAGAGAGAGAGAGAGAGAGAGAGATGAAAGGAGGGAGGGAGCTTTAAGTGGTCCTTCAGGTGTGCCAGGCCAGGTGAGGCACTGTAAGATGTACAAGTTAAAGGTGAAGGGAGGCGTTTTTCTTTAATTTCTCTCTTTTTTAAATGTTTCCTCCAAGTCGACAATGGGAAGTAAATGTTTGCAATTTTGTGTTAACTTTCCATGTGTGTGTGTGTGTGTGTGTGTGTGTGTGTGTGTGTGTGTGTGTGTGTGTGTGTGTGTGTATAATTCACCTCGGTAGCCTGCTGGTCACCCAGCCAGTCTTCCCATTACGGAGCGAGCTTAGAGCTTATAGACCGATCTTCGGGTACGACTGAGACATCACACACAACATACACCGGGAAAGCGAGGCCACAACCCCTCGAGTTACATCCCGTACCTATTTACTGCTATGTGAACAGGGGCCACACATTTAAGAGGCTTGCCTATTTGCCTCGCCGCTTTCCGGGACTCGAACCCGTGCCTCTCGATTGTGAGTCGAGCGTGCTAACCACTACACTACGCGGATGTGTGTAGAGAAACCGTGTGTGTGTGTGTGTGTGTGTGTGTGTGTGTGTGTGTGTGTGTGTGTGTGTGTGTGCGCACCTAATGGAGCAAACTACCTGTTGTCGCTAGGATCGCCCCGTTTTTCGCCGCTAAATGGCGCCATGATCATTGGACTTCCCCTTACAGAGCCCAATGGCAAGACTTGGCGATAAGTAACGCGGGTACACACACACACACACACACACACACACACACACACACACACACACACACACACACACACACACGATAAAAAAAGGTAACTTCGAAAGAAAAACTAAGAAAACACTATGAAAACTACATTACGTACACTGTCTCCTTCAAGTGTAGAAACTCATCACCCCCAAATACAGAATAAAACACAGACGCCCTTTGGGAAAACGAGGGGAAGTGGTCTGCGCCTCGCCTCCACACACGCAAAACTCGCCTCATCCAAAGCATTACTGAACGGGAAAACTCACTTCAACTCCTATACTCAATACCACCCGCGCGCACTCTAGCCCTCTATCTCTCCCTCGGGCCACTCGCGTCCTCGTTCGCCTGGGGGCTTCAATGGGGTCCCAATAGTACCTCGATGCCGTAAGTTCAATGGACGCGCCGGCACAGTACTCGGACGTTGCTCTCGTACGTACTGTATATCTGGCTCACCTTACGGCTAACTGAGGCGTCCTGAAAGGCGAGTCTGGGAGCCAGTTTTGTTTCTCCTTTTTTTTGTGTCGGTTTCTCTCTCTCTCTCTCTCTCTCTCTCTCTCTCTCTCTCTCTCTCTCTCTCTCTCTCTCTCTAGTGTCAACACAGACCAGTTACAGAGGTTATTTACTCTTCTTATATCCGAGGTATCACTTTCTCGGCCAGCTTCTTCCTTCTAGGCTCCTTTCTTCTTCTTCCCTATGCCTCACTCCCCGGATAAAGCAAGTGTTTGTTATTGGGTGTCTTGATTGCGAAGTCAATACTATCAAGAAATGGAAGCTTCAATATCTCTTTTTCTCGCCTCGTCCCCTTCCACCATTTTTTCTTTTTTTTTTATTATACCAAATTAGATGAGAGTCACGCAACTGCCTACCCAGCATTTCATCAGTTCGAGATATAACTTAGTGTGTGTGTGTGTGTGTGTGTGTGTGTGTGTGTGTGTGTGTGTGTGTGTGTGTGTGTGTGTGTGTGTGTGTGTGTGTGTGTGTGTGTGTGTGTGTGTGTGTGTGTGTGTGTGTGTGTGTGTGTGTGTCTGCGTAAGCGTGCGATAATGTCTACTTTTAGTGTTCTAGCTTTTGCTATATATATATATATATATATATATATATATATATATATATATATATATATATATATATATATATATATATATATATATATATATATATATATATATATATATTTATTTATTTGTTTATTTATTTATTTATCTTTTTTTTTTTTTTTGCCCATTCGTCCCAACCATTAATCATTAGCATCAACACTGAAATCAATATCTTTATCATCATGCATAATTCTACACAACCTAATCTAATAAATAAAACAAGGTCATTATCGTTTTGGTAACAGTAGTAGTAGTAGTAGTAGTAGTAGTAGTAGTAGTAGTAGTAGAAGTAGTAGTAGTAGTAGTAGTAGTAGTAGTAGTAGTAGTAGTAGAAGAAGAAGAAGAAGAAGAAGAAGTGTAGTAGTAGTAGTAGTAGTAGTAGTAGCAGTGGTGGTGGTAGCAGTAGCAGTAGCAGTGGTAGTAGTAGTAGTAGTAGTAGTAGTAGTAGTAGTGGTAGTGGTAGTAGTAGTAGTAGTAGTAGTAGTAGTAGTAGTAGTAGTTGTTGTAGTAGTAGTAGTAGAAAAGTAGTAATAAAAGTAACAATAATAGTAATAGCAGCACCAGGTGGTGGTGGTGCTGGTAGTGGTGATGATCATGATCATGATATTGTTGCTGCCGCTACTGCTGCTGCCACTACTACTACTACTACTACTACTACTACCACTACTACCACCACCACTACCACTACCACCACTACTACTACTACTACTACTACTACTACTACTACTACTACTACTACTACTACTACTACTACTACTACTACTAGCTCTAATAATAATAATAATAATAATAATAATAATAATAATAATAATAATAATAATAATAATAATAAAAATAATAATAATAATAAAAATAATAGTAATAACAACAACACCAAAGACAGGAACAGCAGCAGCAACAGCAAAAGCATCACGATCAATCTCCTCGCCACTGCTTATCTGCTGTTCTCCCATAACCGAGTCACTCCTCGGCATCCAATCTTCCCTTTGTAATTAATTTGTTGTCTGTAATATGATTAGATTAGCAGGACCTGATTGGCACGTACAATGACATCTTCTGATCGAGTTAAGGCCGTGATTAGGAGGCGAGGGTGCCATCTAGCGCCGCCCTGATTAGTGAAGACCCGTAGCCACTGGTGATTGGCTAGCCCTCACCCAACCCACTCTCCCTTCCTCACGCTTCTTTCTCGCTGATGGTTTCAAATGACTACTAATTCAGATATTTTTGGATGATTTTAAGGACTTTTTCTTCGAAGCATATAACTGCAATGTCTGATGTAAACATTTTCTTAAATTATTTATATGTTTATTTACTTTATTTATTCATATATATTTTTCGAATTTAAATGTGCATCGAGTCCAATTCCTATGTTGAGTTTATATCTTTCGTCGAGGTCAATTCTCTCTGTCAAACTCAAAATCCTTGTGTGTCGAGTCAACACTTTTCATCTCCAATCAAAACACTTTCTTTAAATCAAATCTTTTTATATCAAATAAAAAAAAAATAAAACTTTGATCGGTATTTTGAAACATTCTCTTCTCACCAAGACTATTTTCAAAAGCCAAACAGATTATTTTCAAGAGTGTTTCTCCTGTTTGTAATATATTAACCTCATTAATCTATCACTAGAATGATATAAACACACTTAAAAACCGTGTGACATAAACTTTAGAGCCTATTGCATGTAGTGCTGATGAGGAGTAGGCGTGTTTCAGAAAATGGTCATCTGTCATGAATAAATCTCTATTCGAATACAAACCTTTCTGGCGTA
>NC_059294.1:19654974-19694974 GCF_017591435.1 Portunus trituberculatus
TGTTTTCTTCGCCTTGTTTCCCCGCTCTTCATCCCCCTTCCGGCCTTTCTCTTTCACATTTCATTGTCACCATTTTTAGCAGGAGTGAGGGCCACCTGCTCCTAACAAGCAAAGCGAGAGTTGACATGTTTTAAAGCAAAGCCCAATGTAAAAGCGAGGGCCAAACCCCCTTTTATTTTTTGACTGACGAAGAATAACATGGATTCTGTGTACACGAGTAAGCCTTGGAAAAAGCGAACATGGACACTGTGTTTTGTATGTATGTGATATTTTATGTTGGGAAGAAATCTCTGGTATGTTTAAGGGACAAATATTCGACTTTTTTTGGCATGAGAGTTATAACGTGAAGTAAACAAAAATGGGGAGAATGAGAGAGAGAAAGAGACGGAGAGGAAGTTAATATGCGTGGTAATTATTTAAAAGCGTAGAGTAATAAAAATATTCGAAAAAAAAAACATGTTCATCTAAAAGCAAACTTGCAATATTTTCGACTAACGTTTATTTTTAGCTCTTCTCTTGCCTCTCCCCTCATTCTCCCTCACATCATCCACTTCTTTTTGTTAGCCTCTTGTTCTCCTCTTCCTAGTCCCCTCCTGTGTCCTCCTCCCTTCCTTCAGCTCAAACTCCCCCAAACACACCTACCACCTCGCACGTAATCTGCTCTTCCTCCACTTTTCCTTCCCTGCAAACCTCACCTCAATCATGATATTCCATCCACCAATCCTCTTACGTCAGACCACCACCATCACCACCACCACCACCACCTCGCCAACCCTAACAATGAAGGAACACCGCGTCACACTGCAAGAGTAACATGTGAGGACGCTGCAAGACGCTGTACACCACCTCCCTGTAACACCCCCACCGGTCTACATCCCCACAAAACACACACACACATACACACAGACGCGAAAAAGAAAATAAATTGCGTCCCGCGGCCGAGATGGGATAAGACCGAAACCTCCCGAGAGTGCGTCCGCTTGTTTGCGTTGGGCGTTGTCTCCCCGCGAGGCGTTTCTACTGCCTCCCTCACTCTCCCTGATTACTTCTTTAAGTCACTAGGCGTTGGAAGGGAGGGAGAGACCGAGGGAGGGAGGGAGGGAGGGAAAAGAGGGATGTAAGGTGCCTCAGACTTCCACCCACTACATCTCCCTCCCTCTCTCCATCCCTCCCATCCTCCGTCCCCCAAGCCGCTTCCATCTCTCTCCATTCCCACTACCCTTCCCTCTCTCCCTCCATCACCCCTACCCGATCTGCCAACCAAAAAGACACCATCACGACACCACGACTCCCTGAAGGTGAGTAGTTTACTGTAGAGAGAGAGAGAGAGAGAGAGAGAGAGAGAGAGAGAGAGAGAGAGAGAGAAAGAGGTGAGGCGAGTATGGGAGAGGAGAGGGAGAGGAGGAGAGCAAGGAGAGAGGGCGTGGAGGGGTGAGGGGAGAAGAATAATGCCCGGGATTAAAAGTTCATCTCGCAGGAAAAATATATCGGCGAAGGCAAAACATTTTCTCGCACACGCCCAGCCTGTTTTCCTCCGAGCACCAAGTTTCGTTTTCTATTTCTTACATTTTTTAAGCATTCGACAGCGAAACATTAGCGGTCTGACCTTCTCCAGCTTTGAAATAAAATAAAAAAAAATACACAAGTAGAAAAATCAACAACAAAAAAGAAATAATAAAAAAAACCAATATAGTGAACTCAGAAAAGCATAAAATCATCAATATCTTACAAACCCAATGTCGAATCAGATTGAAAATTCGAGAGAAAATTCATTTAAAAGTTAATGAAAGACAATGGATACCTGTTATGTTTCAGTTTTGCTGGAGAGGATCAATACGACGTCTCGACAATAACATGTATTGAATTAAAGAAAGAGCAATATTTCAACAATTACTTGTCTTGTTATTCGTCGGGAGAGGTATTCGAATAAAACTGCGTGAATGTGAGTCCAGGTAATAAATGGTTCTTTATTGCACGCTGACGGAAAATTGTAGGCTGGTTTGAAGTGTGTATGTGTGTGTGTGTGTGTGTGTGTGTGTGTGTGTGTGTGTGTGTGTGTGTGTGTGTGTGTGTGTGTGTGTGTGTGTGTGTGTGTCAGAGAGAGAGAGAGAGAGAGAGAGAGAGAGAGAGAATCGACATGCTACTTAACATCTGAAATTGTTATAAACCGAAAAACAAGAAAAATATTAAACAATAATTCAAATGATTTATCTTAAAGAAAAAAATATATAACAGAAAGGTTTCGCCATCTCTAAAATATAAGAAGAGTTTGCAAGAACAGAATTAGTAACAAAAAAAGTTAACATGAAAAAATACTCTTTATTTTTTTTTTTTTTTGCAGAGATCAACAAACAAAACAATGAGATTTAAATAGGAATAAAAGACCTATTCATTCTCTCTCTCTCTCTCTCTCTCTCTCTCTCTCTCTCTCTCTCTCTCTCTCTCTCTCTCTCTCTCTCTCTCTCTCTCCAAGGGAAAGATAAACTCAGAGAAAAACATACAAAAGAGCCAGAATTCCAGACAAGAATTACTGACATTCCCTCACTGATATTTCCTTTCTTCCCTCGGGCGGGACGGCGGCACCGGAAAGTGAACACCCGCATTCCATTTTGTTTCCAATTAAAAATACATTCGCCAGCTGGACTGTCCCTCACAACGCTCTCTCTCTCTCTCTCTCTCTCTCTCTCTCTCTCTCTCTCTCTCTCTCTCTCTCTCTCTCTCTCTCTCTCTCTCTCTCTCTCATATCCTCAAAGAAATCTGGAGAGTCAGATTTCTCTTTCTTTTCCCACTTATTCTTTGTGTGAGTATTTTTCCTCCTTTTTCTGCTTCCTTTTTCTCCTCCCGTTTCCTTCTCTCTCCTCCTCCTCCTCCTCCTCCTCCTCCTCCTCCTCCTCCTCCTTCTCTCTTCCGCCTTCTCCTCCGACTCTATATTGCTTTGTTTCTCCTCCACAACTCAGGGAAAGAAAGCCAGAATAACTATCCCCTAATAATATTGTTTCCAGATATATTTTCTGTCCTGCGTAAGATATATATACCTTTCTAATGAAATGGGAGAGAGAGAGAGAGAGAGAGAGAGAGAGAGAGAGAGAGAGAGAGAGAGAGAGAGAGAGAGAGAGAGAGAGCGACATAAAGTGTGGGAGGAAACGAGAAGAGATGCAAATGGAAAGTGAAGGAACTAATGGCATAATAAAAATGACTAATGTTTTCTAATTGGAGGAAAGAAGCATATCTCTCTCTCTCTCTCTCTCTCTCTCTCTCTCTCTCTCTCTCTCTCTCTCTCTCTCTCTCTCTTCGTTCGCTCTTTCATATATAAAGGGCGCGTATACATAATACTGACGCCGAGGAAGAAGGAGGGAGGGAGGGAGGGAAAGAGAGAGAAAGGGAGGGAGGGAGAGAGGGAGGGAGGGAGAAAGGAAGGAAGGGAGGGAAGGAGAGACGGAGGGAGAAATGAAGGGACGGAAGGAGGGAGGGAAAAGCCTGCTTCTGACAGCCACCATGCCTCCCGCCTCGCTACACTTCTCTAGATATTTTTATAGAAGATCCCCCCTTGAATGTAGCAGTGCTGAGAACGCCTAAAGGCCGGGCTTGGGGATGGGGGAGGCCGTGGAGGGAGGTGCTCAGAGGGAGGGAAAGGAAGGAGAAGAGAAGGGTTTAAGCGTTGATATTGAGGTTAGAAAAAGAGAATTCAGTAAGCGTTAGACAGAAAAAATGACGTGGATTGAAAGGAGACGAAAATAATGTGGAGGAAGGGAGCTTGGTGGAACTGTAAAGGGTATGTGAAATAAGGAAAGTTTAGGAATATTAAGGAAGTTATGGATTGAAAGGAGAGGAATAGCAGGTAAGGAAAAAAATAATAGAAGTGTGAATGATAAGTAGAATGAGGAAAGTGTGACAGTGAAGGCTTATTAGCTTGAAGAATAAAATGAGGCAGAATTGGTGGAATAAAAAGTAGCAAGAGGAGGACGAAAAATTAGTGGTTAGGAGGAAGAGTACAAGAGGAGCAGTGGGTAGGAAGACTTCTTAGGATTGTGATGGTGGTGGTGGAGGAGGATGAGGAGGACAAAGAGGAGGACTAACTGTAGTGGTGGAGGTGATATCTTGCAGGATGTGGAAGTAAGCATTTGCATATCATGCTTATAGAAAAGATTGTCATATATTATCTCGTGCCATATCTTTTATCCCTAACTTTTCTTCGCCTTTTTATCATTCTTCCTTTCCCTATCTTTAGTACAGATCCGTCCTCCTTCCTCCCTCCCTCCTCGTTCCTTCCCTCTTCCTCCTCCAACTCCTGCTCTTCTTCCAGGCAAACTCCCGCTTTCTTCCTCTTTAACAATTTTTTTATTCATTTATCTTTGCACAACCATTATCATTCCCATAATAATAATAATAATAATAATAATAATAATAATAATAATAATAATAATAATAATAATAATAATAATAATAATAACACACACACACACACACAGACACAGATATATTCATACATTACTAAAATATTTACATCAAGAGTAGGTACTTTATGTATTTCCCCCATAAATAACACTTACCGTTAATATATCTCCCCTTTTTAAAGCAGAGAGCAACTGGGAATGGGAGGCGAGGCTCGCGGGGGGATGAGGAGGCACGGTGGAAAGAGACAGGGAGAAGGAGAAAGAAAAGGGAGAGAGAATGACGAAAAGGACGGGATACAGAGAACAAACTAGCGAACATGAGAGGGAAGTTGAGGAAGACGTTAAAGAAGGGAGTAGAAAGGGAAAGGTGAAAAAAAAAAAATGGTCAGAAGAAAGCATAAGAAAAAAAAATGGAATGAAAGCGAGTAGAATAGAGAAAAATACAGAATGATGATGAAGAAACCGAAAGTATAGTATTAACTTACAAGAAATAAGAAAGATCGTTGAAAAAAAAGGAGAGCGGAACAAAAACAATTAATGAAATGAAGAAAAAGATAAAAATAAAGACAAGAAAATTAGAGTTAAATATGGTCAAAGGAGAACAATGAGAGAGAGAGAGAGAGAGAGAGAGAGAGAGAGAGAGAGAGAGAGAGAGAGCAAAAGAACAATAGATAATGAAAAATAGATTGAGGAGAAAAATAACCTGAAAAAAAGAGAAAGAATAGAGATGAAGAGAAAGGGAAATGAAGTAAAGAAAATATATCGAAGGTGAATAGAAAGGAGGAAGACGGAAGCAATATTAAACAAAGAAATAACGTTGAAGATGAAAATAAAGAGGAACGGAGGATGGAAGAAGATGAGCTGAAATATAAATGAAGAGATATGATAAATACACACAGGAAGATAAGAGGCAATAGGAAGGACGAGGAATAAGGAAGCAGAAAGGGAAGAAAAGATGGAGTAAATGCGGCAGAAAGAGAAAACTAGAAAATAAGGAGTGTAGGAGATAGAGGAAAAGAGGAGGAAGAAAGGGAGGGAGGGAGGGAGGGAGGTGCGTAATGTCACGGTTATGTCAATAGTGTACCAGAGTGTTCCAGGTGAATTGGGCCTAATTAACCTGGACCCCTGGTGTGACCCTCTTACCGCTCAGCCTATCCCCCCCATCCAGTCTCTCTCTCTCTCTCTCTCTCTCTCTCTCTCTCTCTCTCTCTCTCTCTCTCTCTCTCTCTCTCTCTCTCTCACTAAAAATGCTGTGTTAAGTATAAATTTCTTCTTCCACAGAATCTTTCTTCATGACACACGCAGAGATTAATTCAAGCGACATAACTGGCGTCAGTTTCTGTGTACGACTGTTGAGCCAAAAGACTTCATTCTCACTAGATCGAGTCCACGGATGTCAAGAATTGGTGCAAGTTTTAATTTCACAATCAAGTGGTGAGCAATATTTCGCCTTGGATATTGCCAGTAAAAATGCGAACGAACTATTAAGTATTAATGGGCACCACTTGATGCAGCTAGGAGAGGGAAGCAGGAAGGGAGCGCCAAGGACGAGGGGAAGGGTGGCAGGCGTGTTTCTGTTGAGGAGAAGGGGAAGCATGGCGGCAAAGGAAATAGCGGATATGTTCGGGCGAGCTTCCCACTACGTCACGTCTGTGGCACTTTACATAATGTGAAAGATCATATCTGCATGAAATTAAAAGCTATTTTTCTATTTTATCTTCTCCCGTCAAGGCGTGCAGTGTGGCGGCACCTCACCACGCGTCGCGGCATAGAGGCGGCGCCGCGTCCCCAGCCAGGCTGTGCCGGTGACCCTCCCCGTAGTGTTTCCAGAGCAAAAAATGGTGCACAATTTTTTGTACAGAAATAATATTGAAATGCAGTTCAAATCCCTGCCGGACATTTTTGTACATCATTTACTTAGATGTATGCAGCTACGGATTTCTCTGACGTCTCCCAGTGTGTAGTGAGGGGCCGGTGTGAAGGTGTGAGGCCCCAAGGATTATGAAGCGCTGCTCTCTACTTTGGAGACTCACAAAGTCACACAGAGAAACAACGAATGTGAAGAAAAAAACAAATGCTTCCTTGTGTCTTTGCAGTGGTCGGTACTGACTGGTGGCTGAAGCAACGCCCTGCCTGACTCTCTCCGCCCTAATGACTCACCAGCCGCTGATACTCAGCTCAGCTCTACTGTTACAAACTACGACAATATTTTTTTGCCGTTTTCTTAAGACATTTTTGTTTGTTGATTAATCTGAATTTAACTCACAATGGTTGACCGTATGGGAAAACTAACTAAAGACCACAAAATACATTAATTGTTTGTATTCAAAGTTAAGCAACGGAGAGAAAAATCAAACTCCCATTCACTAAAATCCACAAATGTCTTCTTCTCTCTCTTAAAAGGATTACACATTTGCACTGCCTCACCTCTCTTCCTTCACCACTTTCTTCCATTTCCTCAGTTTGGATCTCTTACCCCACCGCGTGCCCACAAGAGCATCCACAGCCCACAGCCCACATCCACAGGGAGCCAGTCAACACGCACACACATTCCCCGCAGCACGACACACACCAAGGCACAAGCACACTGTACCAATTCCACGCCGTTTCATATACACCCCACGCACTTCACGCACACTTCTCACGCCCTAGTTTCCCTTCATGCATCCATGTACACGCCCCTATCCTTCCTACCTCCCTCCCTCCCTGTCTCCACAAACACGCACACACACACACACACACACACACACACACACACACACACACACACACAACTCACCCATCACGGCGAGGATGGCTGGCGGGGAGGTCCTCGTGCCCACCATGTTGGACGCCGTGCACACGTAGACACCTTCATCCGTCTGTAGCGTCTCTGTCAACACAAGGCTGCCGCCCTCCTCCACGTACACTCTGAAGGGAAGGGAACAGGGGGAGAGGTGTTAAATACGCCCATTCACTTGTTATACGACCACGAAATAGTCACCAGGCCGCTGCAGGATCGCTAAATACAGTCATTCGTCTGCTTTATGGTCACTAAAAGCACCCGTCCGCCTACTGTGCTGCAGATTTCAGTCATTCACTTGTTATACGACTGGCACGAACACTCACTCACTTGCTGTATGGACGACTGTTACGTGTGTGTGTGTGTGTGTGTGTGTGTGTGTGTGTGTGTGTGTGTGTGTAGAGTGATGGCTTACCCTCTGAACACGGCAGCGAAAGGTCACGTTGATTCACTGTGATATAAGTTATAACAAAGCACATCTCGCCCTCGGCTCGAAAAAGATAAATGTTTTTGGTCTCTTTGTCATGCTATTTGTATATGTTGTTGTTGCGTGTGTGTGTGTGTGTGTGTGTGTGTGTGTGTGTGTGTGTGTGTGTGTGTGTGTGTGTGTGTGTGTGTGTGTGTGTGTGTGTGTGTGTGTGTGTGTGTGTGTGTGTGTGATTGTATTTATTTTTTACCAATGAAAAGCTACTCTTATGGTTGAATGGACAAACAAATGCATGGAGGGGTATTATTGAGATAGGGAGATAAACAAACGCTGGGATGACACTGAACAAAAAATATTTTCAGTAACATTCTCTCTCTCTCTCTCTCTCTCTCTCTCTCTCTCTCTCTCTCTCTCTCTCTCTCTCTCTCTCTCTCTCTCTCTCTCTCTCTCCCCTGATCTATTGATAAATCCACACAGTTATTTTTGCGCTGCACTTATAAACATGAATCAAATACTTTCACCACCATGTCAGGTCTTCTCCGGGAGCTAAAAACACCCCTCGCGCGGAGCCTACAAACAGAAGCTCACATTAACAAACGCATGTCAGGCCCTCGACCCATAAAGGACAACAAACATTAACAAATCACCTTCACTTCAAACAGCTGATACTCATAAATAAACATCAACTGAACGGTAATGCGTCATTTTTTCCTTTTTGTAACGTTCCAGCTAGCAAATGTGTGTGTGTGTGTGTGTGTGTGTGTGTGTGTGTGTGTATGTGTGTGTGTGCGGGCGCTCCTGTCCGTTTGGTACGTACATAATGCCTAAACCTTCCTCTTTTGTTCCCATGTAAGACAGAAAAAAAAAAAACAGGTAAACAAAACATAGCATTCTAATAACCCTTACAAACTGACTTCTTTTACGCATTTGTACCGCCAGCGAAAGGTAAGCGAGAACAAATTTCATAGGTACGTAAGGTAGGTAAAGGAGAGGGAAGGTGAGGGAAGAGAAGAGGCGAAAGGAATGCCATTCGTCTGTTTGGGAAGGATGAGAAGCGGCGGGGCTGATCTAGGTGGGGGAAGGAGGGCCACGGTGCAGACTGACGGCCGGCGAGTGTAAACAGAGATCAGCTGACTCACAAAGCCACATCAGCTGATCCAAAACGTCAACACTCCTCTGCCAAAGTTTATCATCGCGAAAGAGAGAGAGAGAGAGAGAGAGAGAGAGAGAGAGAGAGAGAGAGAGAGAGAGAGAGAGAGAGAGAGAGAGAGAGAGAGAAGAAGGAGAGGCAGAGGGGTATATTTCATGCTCATCCATAACTTTTTTTTTCATTTTTATGTTTCCTCATCTTTGTTACATGTCTCTCTCTCTCTCTCTCTCTCTCTCTCTCTCTCTCTCTCTCTCTCTCTCTCTCTCTCTCTCTCTCTCTCTCTCTCTCTTAGCATATTAGCCTAAACTTCTGTATCTTTCCTTTCCTATGTTCCCTCCAGTTTTACGTATATTTCTCCTCTTTCTTTCTCCTCCTATGTGTCTCCCTCCTTCCTTCCATCTTCTGTGTAAAGGGGAAGCATAATACAGCAACTAACACTAGGGTCGGAGAGTGAGCTGAATTCTGATGACGAGAAGCTGCCCGGCTGTGAATTCTTAATGAGGCGCCGGCGCAAGGGAGAAGGTAAAAATAATCCCAAGTTTCTTTACACTTCCCGGGTCGTCCTATCTCGCTGGATATAACACGTCGAGTAGCGATGACAACTGTGTGTGTGTGTGTGTGTGTGTGTGTGTGTGTGTGTGTGTGTGTGTGTGAGGACGATGTGCGCGTCTTGTATGCATGCCTGGAGTGGTGGTGATGGACGTGGGAGGGAGAAACGTCGTACAAGCAAAGGGAGGAAAGGAGGGAGTAACAGGGAGGAGGCACGGTGGAAGGGAGGAATGGTGGGGGGAGAGTGGATGAGTGGAAGGACAACATACATATTCAGTGTTTCTGATTTACCCTTCGTCTTGCTTTGTGTGTGCATGGCAGTGAGACAGACAGACAGAGAGAGAGAGAGAGAGAGAGAGAGAGAGAGAGAGAGAGAGAGAGAGAGAGAGAGAGAGAGAGAGAGAGAGAGAGAGAGAGAGAGAGAGAGAGACAGGGGAGTTTGGGGAATCCACATATTAATTAGAACACCTACTATAAGGCCAGGAGGCAACCATAACATCTACGACAGTCACGAAATGGAAATGAAAAAGGCACACACATACACACACACACACACACACACTCACACACACACACACACACACACACACACACACACACACACACACACACACACACACACACACACATCATATACCACCACCAAGTCCTTAAGTAATGTCACATACTCATAAAATCGACGGAGACATTCCCACGACGTCTATTAAGGGCCCGTCGAAGCCTTATTACATCATAAAGCTACTGGCGTGAGGGGCGACGTAACTCCTATTTCACCCATCTGCACGCCGCCCTCCACCCCTTCGCCTCCGAGCCACAGAGGCGGGAGTGGCGTGCAGAAGGCGGTAGGAGGAAGGTTGGGGAAAGGCTTCAGTACAGCGTTATAGTATAGGCTTGTCGCTGTGCCCTTGCCAACGACAGATTAGTGGAGATGTGTTGGCTGGGATGACTGACGAGAGGTGTTGAGGTCGGTGGCACGGCACACACACACACACACACAACATAGGTCGAGGGAAGGGAAAGGAAGGGAGATGAACGGAGGAAAGGTGGTTCAGTGCAGGGAAGGGAGATAAGAAAAGCGAGAGGAACAGGTTTTGGGTAAGGAAGACAAAACTAATAGTGATCTCTTCTTGGGAATTTTCAGAAATGTGATTGTACTTGTTGTTGTTGTTGTTGTTGTTGTTGTTGGTGGTGGTGGTGGTGGTGGTGACGGTGGTGGTGGTGGTGATAGTAATAGTAGAAGTGTTAATAGTAGTAGTAGTAGTAGTAGTAGTAGTAGTAGTAGTAGTAGTAGTAGTAGTAGTAGATTTTCAGAAATGTGATTGTACTTGTTGATGATGTTGTTGTTGTTGTTGTTGTTGTTGGTGGTGGTGGTGGTGACGGTGGTGATGGTGGTGATAGTAATAGTAGTAGTAGTAGTAGTAGTAGTAGTAGTAGTAGTAGTAGTAGTAGTAGTAGTAGTAGTAGTCGTAGTAGCAGTAGTAGTAGTTATAGTTGTTGTTGTTGTTGTCGTCGTCGTCGTCACGGTTGTGATACATACAACCCTATTATCAAACTTCATTAACTTCATTTTCAGATATAATCATCATTGACTACAATAACTACCATAATCAACATTCACAATAAAATCAAGGGCACACCACAAGACGTTCCTTACCACCGAAAAACTTTCTCGCTCCCCTTCCAGTCCATTCCTTCCTGACCAGAGTATATATAAAAAGGTAATCTTCAATAACTTACCCTCGCTGGCTCGCCATCATGAGAGTGGAGAGCAAAAAGTAACACTGCGTCCTACCTTTATCAAACTCCCCGGGAAGGATTCTCTCCACCTACTACAAATGAACATCGTTTGTTTAACACAGTAAATATCTTGCCTTCTTCTCTACCTTGATTAAACACCGGCATTTGTGTGATGGTGGGGAAAAAATAAGAAAAGAAAACGAATTACGGTCACTCGCGCAAACGGTCAGAAAGAGTTTGGAGAGAAGAATCCGCCAGGGAAAAAATGCGCACACAAGCGATTCTCTTTTGTTTTAAAATGAGATTGCTTGGGGCGGAGCCTGCTTGCAAGCCTTCATTAGCGGCAGCAGCTGACGTTCGCTGCAAATTCGTAGCAATACCTGAAAATCCGCTTCAGTAATCCGCCTTTTAGACCTGCGCCGCGAAATCTGATGGAAATAATCTCCCTTTTCGTCGCGTTTCACTTGTTTCTTTCATCCATCACGCGCCGGGGAAAGGCAGCTAGTGCCGATTTATTTCCCAGTTCCTCCTCTAATAAGAATTACCTCCGTATACAATTTTCGCCAGATATAATGCTCTAATAAAACTCATTATTTAATTACACGGCCCGGTGAAACTATTTATTTTTGGAGTTAAAAGAAGATAAATTTCACCAGATGATATCGTGCACGTCTGCCTCGGGGTCTGGCATGGCCGGAGTAGGGGAGGGCAGTAGTTGGGAAGGGAGGGAGGGAGTGAAGAGAGTATCTACTGTAAACAAAATATCGGAACATTCGAGTTTATAGTTTTACGTACAACAGTTTCGCAACATGGTAAACATGCAATTATTTTTCTCTCCCTGAAGTTGTTCCGCGAGTAATATTCCAGTTTTAAGCAAATGTTTTTGGATGCAGCACAGAGGGAAGACTGTACTCTGACTTAATATACATATTGCAATCCGGTTCGATTCCGAACCCTATTTGGAGCGGATTAGGCGTGCGATTGGTTGCTCGCCAACATTATTTATTTCTGGTCATATGGATCCCCGCGTCCCTCGTTCGAACCTTCTCCCTGCTTTCGAGAACTCGCTGTCGCTGGAAATTCTTTACTAAAGCCTCACTCGCGGATTCGAACTACCAAGCGAACCCGCAGTCCCTGAATCGAACCGTCAGCCAGTGTCAACAAACCAGTCTGTTCTCTGTCTGTCTTTGGCGATGGTCCGCCGCACGATCAACAATCCACATTGCCATCTATCATAAACCCTAAACGATGGCGGTCCGACGGCGCTCACGGCCTGATATCGAGTCTCACTGGAGCGTCACGGGCAGATCTCGGGTTTGGAAGTACGAGTGAGTCCATTTCTCCAGCGGCGAGAGAGGGGAGAGGGGGAGGAGGAAAGGGGCGAGCGAGGCAAACCTGGAACACATGGCAGATTTAGTCTTCGGAAAACCCTGGAGACCACTTAATCTTGGCGGGCAGTGTGGCGGCGCGACCAATCAAGTGTATCGCACTGCTGTTGCCGAGTGGACGCAGCTGTTAATGGCGAATGGTTGCCTTTAATTAAATGTTATTGTGGTGATGGCCGCGGTGAAGGGGGCAGGTTTGAGAAGGGTAGGGATAAATGTGGCGTGGGGGCACCGTCGAGGGGTCAGGAGGGGTGAGAGGAGGGGTAGGCATTGAGCCGTTGCAATGATTGTTTTTACGATATGGCGGCTCTTCAACATCACGTAAGTTTGGAAGGAACATTCTTGCAGACGACGTGCGGAGTGAGTGAGTGTGTGTGTGTGTGTGTGTGTGTGTGTGTGTGTGTGTGTGTGTGTGTGTGTGTGTGTGTAATTCACCACGGTCGTCTGATGGTCACCTAGCCAGATTTCCCCATTAAGGAGCGAGCTTAGAGATCATAGACCGATCTTTCGGATAGGGCTGAGACCACAATACACTCCACACACCGGGAGAGCGAGGCCACAATCCCTCGAGTTACATCCCGCACCTATTTACTATTAGGCGAACAGAGGCTACATATTAAGAGGCTTGCCCATTTGCCTCGCCGCACCCGGGACTCGAACCCTGACCTACTCAGTTATGAACCGAGCGCGTGCTAACCATTTCACTACGCAGTATGTGTGTGATTCACCACGGTCATCTGCTGGTCACCCAGCCAGTCTTCCCCATTACGGAGCGAGCTCAGAGCTCATAGACCGATCTTCGGGTAGGACTAAGACCACAACACACTCCACACACCGGGAAAGCGAGGCCACAACCCCTCGAGTTACATCTCGTACCTATTTACTGCTAGGTGAACAGGGGCTACACATTAAGAGGCTTGCCCATTTGCCTCGCCGCGCCGGGACTCGAACCCGGCCCTCTCGATTGTGAGTCGAGCGTGCTAACCACTACACTACATGGTGTGTGTGTGTGTGTGTGTGTGTGTGTGTGTGTGTGTGTGTGTGTGTGTGTGTGTGTGTGTGTGTGTGTGTGTGTGTGTGTGTGTGTGTGTGTGTGTGTGTGTGTGTGTGTGTGTGTGTGTGTGTGTGTGTGTGTGTGTGTGTGTGTGTGTGTATTCCCCAAAGAAATACTTCAGTGAGGTGGTCCTCAAACTACACGAGTACAGTACATAGTTATTGCTACCAAAGTATTACCATTGTTGCAAGCACGAATATTTATTAAAGTACGTAGATAATTTTAGCTATTCAGATAAGTACCAAATAAACTACTGGTGCTGTTATTGCTGCTAGAGTTGCCTTTGTTGCTATTCTTCGTACCTTGCCTTCTGCCAAGTCACCTCCACGTCTTCGGGTGCCGCCAGACGCGCCTCGAGCCAGTGGGGAAAATACGTAGAAATCAAATTGAGTCGCGCTGACACGGCAACACGTTCTTCGGAGTCTTGGCGCGAGGAGTGAGTGCGTGAGTGTGTGAGTGAATGAGTGAGTGAGTGGATAAGTGATTGAATGTGGGAGGGGAAAAAGGGTGAAGTGAATAGGATAGCGAATGAGTAAAGCAAGAGTAGGGAAGAGTAAAGAAAAAAGTGAAGAAGGGAAGAAAAACGTGTTAACAGAAAATACAAAGGTTTAGATAAGAAATAAAGAAAAGTATTCAGTCACAAGGGAAGAAAAGATAAGAAAAATTGTGAAAAGGAAGCAAGCAACGTATGGAAAGAGTAAGGGGAGGAATGAATGAAAATAAAAGAACGAAAGAATCAGTAAACCAAAGAAAAGGAAAAAAAATAGCAAGCGAAAGCAGAAAGAAAGGTGTAAGGAATAAGTGAGGTATGGAACGAGCGAGGGGAGGAGTGAATGAAAGCAACAAAAATATGATTCAGAGATAAGGAAGAAAGTAAGGAAGAAAAAACGAGAGAGCACACAAACTCACAAAGAAAGATTCATATGGAAACAAAGCAAGCAAGGGAAACATGGAGAACTCGTAAAAGAGAGAGAGAGAGAGAGAGAGAGAGAGAGAGAGAGAGAGAGAGAGAGAGAGAGAGAGAGAGAGAGAGAGAGAGAGAGAGAGAGAGAGAGAGAGAGAGAGAGAGAAGGGAGGACACAGTGAGCAAGTGAGGGAATGAATGCATAAGTAAATAAAGGACGTAAATCAAACACGTACTAGACAAGCCACTGACCCTCCCTATCCCAGCATCCCCTCTGGCTCTTCTGTTTCCTCTCGGTGATGAATCCTCGACAGGAAAAATGCGTTCAGGGACATGAAGCAGATCCCTACTCCCTCCTACCCCCTTCCCTGCTATCCTCCCTTCCTCCCTTAGCAATGCAGGGAATGGAAAGGGGTAAAAGCTTTGGATAGGGAGACTGGCTGGGAGAGTAGAGGGTTAGGAAGAGGAGAGGTACTGTGGAAGGCTGGGATGGCAAAGGGGAGGGAATAGGGAGCGGAGGGAAGGATAGGGGTGAGGAAGGAGACGAGGAGGGAGGGGGAGTAAGAGTGTTGGGGACTAGGAGGCTCGGGAGTTGGTAGAAGAGAGGGCAGGAGAGAGGAGGGGAAAAACAGACAGCGCAACACAATGCAATACATGTATAACCGTTTTTCCTTTATTAACAGTCGAGGCGAGTGCACGCCGCCATGCCTGACCTCGACAACACGGCGACTAATCAAAGGGATGTCGGCCCGAAATGTGATTGAAATTAAAACAGCCGATGATGCCCAACGAACACAAAGGTTGGTGTTGAGTTACTCTGCACCCCACGCGCCATCCACACACACACTCACGCAACCAATCAACCAAGTCTCCGCTACCTGTGTGTGTGTGTGTGTGTGTGTGTGTGTGTGTGTGTGTGTGTGTGTGTGTGTGTGTGTGTGTGTGTGTGTCAGATACTCCCACATTCACCACGGATTGCGTATAATGAGAATTCTGTCCATACTTTTATTCATTTATTCTTGGTTGTTGTTTTGTATTTTTTTCTATAAACATTTTCGATAATATACATTCTCTCTCTCTCTCTCTCTCTCTCTCTCTCTCTCTCTCTCTCTCTCTCTCTCTCTCTCTCTCTCTCTCTCTCTCTCTCTCTCTCTCTCTCTCTCTCTCTCTCTCTCTCTGTATATGCTAGAAAGACAACAATAGTAATTCAGTGATGGATAGGACGGCATCAGCACGAGAGCGCCATCCAGCGCAGTAACACAAAGGCGATACACAAGAACAGGAATTCAGTCATAATGAGGATAGTGCAGCTTAAGAAAGTATGAAAAAAGGTTATTTCAAAATTCTACAAACACGATATACACCAGCAGTGAAAAAGCCTTTGTCACAATAGTTCACCCAAAAAGAGAAGGGAGATTAAAAAAGAAATGCTATGGTTCCAAAAATATCCTCTTTTTGCATTTCATAAGCTTTTTTTTTTATCAAGAGCAATGCAAAAATGGATTAGCGCCCAACTCGGCACCAAGCACTCTAGCAAACAAGCACAAGCCGGATGTTGCAGCGGCCGCCACTCACCACCCACCGGTAACATTCATGATGCTCACCAGTTCGTGGGAAAAAAAATGACGGGAAAAAGTGGACAGCGCGGATAAAGAATGTCCACCAGTGGTTTTCATTCAAAGCGAAAGTATCTTGAACTCGGTGAAAAAAAAAAAACCTTCGCCAACACATGTGATAGTATTGGGGAAGACTTCATCAAGCTCCACGAGTACTTACCTGTATTGGAAGGCACCTATCATGAGAAAACCCAGAACCCTACAGCATCATAGAACATTATACTTGTAACTCCATCGTGCAGTGCCAAACTAATGTAATACACCTACACACACCTACACCACAGACTCACTCCTCTCCCCACCTCCATCACACACACACGATGATATTACTACATCCATATTGTGGACGAAAAACTTTGCTATATTCGTTATACTTTTGTTTGGGAAATTTAATCTTCGAATTTCCAATAATAAAAACTACAAAATCACGTTTAATATGGAAGAGAAGTGATCGAATTTCAGGGGGACTACAATATGAAAATTGTGAATACATTCTTTCACACACACACACACAGAGAGAGAGAGAGAGAGAGAGAGAGAGAGAGAGAGAGAGAGAGAGAGAGAGAGAGAGAGAGAGAGAGAGAGAGAGAGAGAGAGAGAGAGAGAGAGAGAGAGAGAGAGAGAGAGAGAGAGAGAGAGAGAGAGAGAGAGAGAGAGAGAGAGAGAGAGACTAGTCGAATCAGCACAAAACAAACTTTATAATATCAGACAAAAGACTTCGACGAAAATAACTGTGAAACCACATTCAGTTTGGGGCAGAAAAAGACAGGCAGCGCTCATGAAAGAATGAATCGAGCCAGAAAAGCCAGCATGAAATCATAAACAGATTGTTGGGTGAAATTTGTGTTTTGAGTATCATTTTTTTTATATTAATTATAATGACACTCAACGATTCATGCAAACTTAACAATTCTGATTACAAAGAAGATTTAAAAAAACTGTAAAGAAATAAAAAAAAAAAAACTATGAATATCTACTAAAGAGGAAGTAGCTGAAAATAGTTTTGGAGGAAAAATTAATTAGAAAGGATGACATGACATTAATAATTTTTCGGACTAGTTCAGGAGGAGAGTAGCACAAAGCCGCGCTCCAGAGGAAATTGGAGGAATCTTTAGCTCTAAAAGTAACCTGCGCCAGTTGAAAACACACAAAAGGAAAAAAAAATACACACACACACACACACACACACACACACACACACACACACACACACACACACACACACACACACACACACACACACACACACACACACACACACACACACACACACACACACACACACACACACACACACACACACACACACACACACACACACACACACACACACACACACACACACGCACACAGTGGTTAGAGCGCTGGCTTCACAAGCCAGATGACCGGGGTTCGATTCCCCGGCCGGGTGGAGATATTTGGGTGTGTCTCCTTTCACGTGTAGCCCCTGTTCACCTAGCAGTGAGTAGGTACGGGATGTTAATCGAGGAGTTGTGACCTTGTTGTCCCGGTGTGTGGTGTGTGCCTGGTCTCAGACCTATCCCAAGATCGGAAATTATGAGTTCTGAGCTCGTTCCGTAGGGTAACGTCTGGCTGTCTCATCAGAGACTGCAGCAGATCAAACAGTAAATTACACACACACACACACACAAAAGAAAATTAATTAAAAATAAATCAATAAAATAATAACAATAATAATAATAGTAATAATAATAATAATGATAATAATAATAATAATAATAATAATAATAATAATAATAATAATAATAATAATAAATTAATTAGTTAGTTAGAGAGAGAGAGAGAGAGAGAGAGCGAGAGCGAGAGCGAGAGAGAGAGAGAGAGAGAGAGAGAGAGAGAGAGAGAGAGAGAGAGAAGTAAAATTAATAAGGATGAAGCAAGTACTGGAAGATTCTTGGCAGGAACTGATGAAAACAAGTCGTGTTTTTCAACGAGATGAAAACAAGTTAGCGTTGATGTTGATGCTCTTGTTATTGCTGATGTTGTTGTTGTTGTTGTTGTTGTTGTTGTTGTTGTTGTTGCTGTTGTTGTTGTTGTCGTTGGTGTTGGTGGTGGTAGTGGTGGTGGTGGTGATGGTGGTGGTGGTGTACCTTGGACCTCCCACCCAGCAACCACCCAGTGCGATTTTAATTTTTTTTTTCTGATACAATTTTTTCTTTTATTTTCATCCGGTCTTTACCCCCACACACACACGGCAGCGTATTCAGAGACACGAAATGTGGAATACAGCTATTTCATCCCTCCTCAGAGAAGGAGATAAATCACGACTCTCTTGCAGGGAGGTGAAATATGTGGTGAAGAACCCCAGGGTGAGTGGAACCTGCAGTAAACAGACACCCGGCGCCTAATACTTTTCAGCCATCTCAGTTTCCTCATTTCTCAAATATAATATTCTTTCTAAATGTGTTATTGTAGCAGTTTCGCTTTTTCTCCTTTCGGTGTTTTGACTTCTTTCCTCTTTGCTTTGAAACCCACCGAGGATGCCCACAAAGAACCCCCAAACAATTACAACGCTACACACTAAACTTTCTTTTGTCTTTCTCTCTCTTTTCCTTCAAAAGTTTGCTCGCCAGACTCGACGGTCTTTCGGGACGGCAGTGTTTGGCTCGGGGGCTGCATACAGAAATATTTGGTCGCCCGTTGCACTTCGAAAATATATTTCAACAAGACTGAATGTTATCAATATACTAAAAATGGATTATGTATCTTATCTTCAAGGATGTAGCCTCTCTCTCTCTCTCTCTCTCTCTCTCTCTCTCTCTCTCTCTCTCTCTCTCTCTCTCTCCCTCTCCCTCTGAACACTTAACCTTTAAAGATTTAAGAATTCAGCGTTTCCCTCTTGCCTCTCCAGGCTTAACTATGCCGGTACTAAATCTCATAAATACTTTGTTCCACTTTCCCATCTACGGTCTTTGAAGGAGAAGAGGAAACCAGTGTCACAGAAAAATCGCTTCGGTTAGATTTCTCGTTTGTTACTTTTCTGTTGCGGTAGAAATGTGCTTATATTTCACTCGTCGGTAACAAGAGCTTCACTTGAATATATCATGCTGGTACACGCTCTTCAATCTTTTACTGGCTAACTTTGAGAAGAGATCTGAATTATTGAATGTGTCTCATGTCCCTGTTGTGGGTCGTTACAATCTTTCTGTCTGTGACGCTGTACTTGGTATACCTTCATATGTGAATCCCAGACGTCCTCAGAAAGGCGCTTCACCCAAACTTTCGATATAATATTGGACAAAAAGCGTTTTATAAAGTTCGAGAACAAAATTTTTCGATTGCAAACTCTCCTCAGAAAACTATACCTTCCATCATTCTTTTATCTCTGGTCTCCTCTCTTCTCCAGCGGCTCTCCTGCTGATGTGATATACTGGTATGGGCCCTCATTTGAATATATTAACAGTGATGTCTGGCGTGGCTGAGTTATAACCCATTCACGTTTTCCTATTCATCAGTCTCTTTTTTATATACATATACAGTTGGCCATTCGCTCTATTACTCTTTTACCCCAAATATCATTCCTGTAGTTCAGTGCGTGCTATGATACAATAAATTCATACCTAATGGAGAGTTGCTATATAATTCCAGCATAAATTTATAACAAATGGGGAGATGGTAAATAATTCGTCATCTCTCTCTCTCTCTCTCTCTCTCTCTCTCTCTCTCTCTCTCTCTCTCTCGTTTATATATATATATATATATATATATATATATATATATATATATATATATATATATATATATATATATATATAAATTTCAGAGCTAGAAATAATCTACGCATTCCCTTACAACTACAGTCTTCTTTTCCATCCTTTCTCCTTCAAATTCATGGCATCAGACAACACTTGCATCTATAGTGGATAGGAAATCATCTCTACGGCGACACAATATTCAGTAATAAGATGAGACTTCTTGATAAATCAAGAGCTAAAATATAACCGCAATAGTTTCACATTTTTAAAGTTATCAGTTGTTGCCGGAAGGTACTGTGCTGTGTATAAAGAAAGGCAATGTGTGTAGTGTTGTTCCAGTGCTGGGAGAGAGCAAATGGTTACACGTACACAAAACAGAATGGAGCCGTAGGTAATTTGTCTCTATCAATTCTGCTCTTTCATTTGATTCCTGCAATCCTTTGGTCATCGGTGCGAGGGTGCGACTCTTGCTCTCTGTTACCACAATTTCTATGGACATTTTTTAAATGGAACTGCTAACTGCAAGTCTGCCTTCTTCCACCCGTGCATTCTCCCGTCGCTGCTACATGTCATCCAGTCATCTATTACCTCAAGCAGGAGTTCAATAATACCCGTTCTTTTGCTCCCAATCCACCAGCAAACACACACACACACACACACACACACACACACACACACACACACACACACACACACACACACACACACGGCCCGGTAGCTCAGTGGTTAGAGCGCTGACTTCACAAGCCAGAGGACCGGGTTTCGATTCCCCGGCCGGGTGGAGATATTTGGGTGTGTCTCTTTTCACGTGTAGCCCCTGTTCACCTAGCAGTGAGTAGGTACGGGATGTAAATCGAGGAGTTGTGACCTTGTTGTCCCGGTGTGTGGTGTGTGCCTGGTCTCAGGCCTATCCGAAGATCGGAAATAATGAGCTCTGAGCTCGTTCCGTAGGGTAACGTCTGGCTGTCTCGTCAGAGACTGCAGCAGATCAAACAGTGAATTACACACACACACACACACACACACACACACACACACACACCGGTAGCTCAGTGGTTAGAGCGCTGGCTTCACAAGCCAGAGGACCGGGGTTCGATTCCCCGGCCGGATGGAGATATTTGGGTGTGTCTCCTTTCACGTGTAGCCCCTGTTCACCTAGCAGTGAGTAGGTACGGGATGTAAATCGAGGAGTTGTGACCTTGTTGTCCCGGTGTGTGGTGTGTGCCTGGTCTCAGGCCTATCCAAAGATCGGAAACAATGAGCTCTGAGCTCGTTCCGTAGGGTAACGTCTGGCTGTCTCGTCAGAGACTGCAGCAGATCATACAGTGAATTACACACACACACACACACACACACACATACAAACAGAGGCACAGTTCTATTTTGTGATCAAGAGTGATTTGGAGCAATAATATTACTCACGGCACTTCAAGAAAACAATATCGACCGAAGGAAATTCAATTTCAACTTTACAAAATGACACTGGCAACACGAAATAGTAAGTACAAAGAAAATACGAAGCAGAGTACGTGCATACACTTCATACATGTAACATGGACAGCTGATGAGTGTATATACTACCAGGGCAGAGTACGGAATAAGAGGGGCGTCTTCTCGCTACTTCTGAGAAATAAAAAAGACAAATCGCTAATTTTTTCCCACTCCTTGCACAATATAGATGGATGTCTGACTATCTTTTGGCTCTGTTCTCGCGGGGCACGGATGTCGTGGCTGAACTCAATTTCCTCTCCATCTTAATATATGCATGCTCAAGACTTGCTTTTCATTATAATGATATGTTAATATCGTCATTATTTCACATTTTTTTTATTCGGAAGTCAGAATGAGGGAAAACTAATTTCATCTACTCAAGTTCATTCATAACACTGATACTGTCCGGAGATGAATATAAGGAAACTTTTAGAACTCACGTTAGCACTTCAATTTGCATGTCCTCTTGTCTTTTTTTTCTTTCGTTTCATCACAGCAGGAGTAAAAATATAATATGAAACTGAGGTCATCTCGCAACCCTCCCCTCGCCTGCCTCACCTTGCCCCTGTGACTCACGCTGGAGGACTCTCTGTCTCCGGGACAGGTTTTATTTCATCATAAAGTTGGAGATGAACCACATTATATGACCTTTTTTGTTGTTGTCTGATTTAGACCGACACGACGACAGCACATGAAAGAGGGAAGGAATGACAAAGGGGAGGAAAGGGTTATGTTCTGGCTCGGTTATGAAAAAAAATATATACCAATCGTAAAAGAAGGAAAATTAATGGTAAAAATAGAGCTACTTTTATTATTATTTATATGTTCACTGCTTCTATAACGCTAAGACAATGAAACGTCATTCTTCCCTTATATCATGAAAAAAAAACAAGATTGCAGTTTAGGTTGGCTGATCGATTTAGATACGAGTAGAAACGCAAAAACAACGGGATTCATGCTCTGCCGTAAAATGGAGGACTATAGAGTGTGCATTTGTTCATCAGTACCGAAGCCATTCTCTTTGAATATACAACAAACTAAGGACGTACTCTTTGAAAATTTTCCTATATGTCGGCGAGTTGCAGTTTCTACTCTCCATCGTAAAAGTGTGCTGAGGACATCCCGTGTAACTGACAGGCTTGTATTTTGTAATTCACCTGATGCACCGATAGTACGAGTCTCCTTGCCGTAACCTGGGAACATGCCACCTGGACGCCGCCGCTACCTGGAGGGCGAGGTATGTTGAGGCTTTCCTTCCCTCTAGACTGTGGTGGGACGCAGGGACGGTAAGGGTGAGGGATGCGGGTGTTGGAGGGGAGGAGAACAGAGGGGGATGCAGGCAGAGAGAGCAGGAAGACTGAAGGGATTCAGATGGGACGTAAGGAGAGATGGAGGAAGGAACACAAGAATATGGAGATGGAAGGGATAATGAAAAATATTGGATGAGAAGTGGAAATAAAGAGAAAAGGGATGGAGAAAATAAAGAGGTAAACACAGTGAAGGGAATGCAGATATGAAAAAAAAAAAAAGAAAAGGAGTGGCAGGAGGTTGGAGATCGCGCTAGGTTTTAATGTGTACGCATTAACTGTCGTGTATAGGACCATATTCAAAACGTTGTGCTCTCTCAACACCACTATTTTGAAAAGCAATAGAGATGATACTTACATAAAACTGTTGTTAATCTGTCACTAAAACCATAAAGATACATTTCAAATCTTGGCACTTGAACTTTTGAATCTGAGTATAATGAAAGTTAGCGTAGAAGTGTTTCAGAATACTATCTATCCCCATGAAACACTAATCTAGTTGTTATAACAGAAACTTGTCGCGTCACTGTTTAAAGAGCGAGTGATCGAGAGAATGTGAGCGAGTGAAATGAGTACAAAATTGCAACACATCAAATGTCATTACGGTACAATATCAAGTGCGAATTATGCAATAAAGTGAGAAGAGTGACACGATGACGTATGGGAGGATGATGTGACAGTAAGAGTGGGAATTCCCGGCATAACGAGAGCATTATGTGTTACTCGTTCCCGGACGTGCTGCTCTCTGCCAGTAAGCTGTGTCCGGCGAGAATGGGTATCTGCTGACGCTGGCAGGAGATTGATATGTTTGACTCCTCGACTGACACCAACGCAAATTCATCCATGTAAAACCATCAGATCCGCTGCTGCTCTACATAACCTTCAATGCGTCACTCCCAGTGAGCTTGTGAGGTAGTTATGAAAGTACTTACAGTATTACATGTACAGGGAACAGGCATTCAATATCTTAGGCAAGTTCTCGTAAATAATCCTTTAAATTTCTTTCCCTTTATTTATATTTGTCATTCAAAGCTTTTCTGTAAATTTAACATAAAATGCTTCCAAACAAAGATAATGTCAGCGTAGAAATATACTTTGTTTTTAGTGTTTTGCAGGCAGAGAATGTATATCAGACAACGTTCCATACAGTCACACTAGTTTTTCATTCGGACATACTCTTTCAATTTTTCTTGAAGTTTTATTTACAAAGATCATCCTACTGAAAATAAAAATGCATTTTCATTTGGTGTTTTCTTAACAGCATAAAGACCATCTGAGTTTCCATAAGTCTCTTCATCCAGGTAATTCTGTTGACAAGAGGTGTTCTAATGCAGCCTTTGCAGTCGCTTCATCATACTCAGTTCCTCTCTCTCCTGGTCTTTCTAGTGTCCATTATGAATGAGTCCCGGCTGCTCCCGTGTTCTCCGTCGCTCGGGTCGGGAGGTACAGTCAAGAGCCTCCGTTAAAAGCCATTTCGGCCCGTAATTAACATTGAATCTAAGGTACACAGCCGCTTAAACACAAAGTCAACAGAGAGAAGCAAGTTTCGGGAGACAGGGGAAGGCGAGTTGGGAGGAGGGGAGGAAGAAAGGAGTGACTGAAGGAGAGGAGGGAAGGAAGGAGTGACTGAAGGAGGGAGGGAAGGAAGGAGTGACTGAAGGAGGAGGAGGAAGGAAGGAGTGACTGAAGGAGAGGAGGGAAGGAAGGAGGAAAGAGAGATGAAACTTATACCGGCGATGGTTTGCAATTAAGGTCTGAAAGTTTAGATTAAAGTTTGTCGTGAGAGAGAGAGAGAGAGAGAGAGAGAGAGAGAGAGAGAGAGAGAGAGAGAGAGAGAGAGAGAGAGAGAGAGAGAGAGAGAGAGAGAGTGTGTGTGTGTGTGTGTGTGTGTGTGTGTGTGTGTGTGTGTGTGCGTGTGTGTGAATTATTTCCGCAACACCTAGCGCGTGAAGGACAATACTAAAAGCTATATACAAACAGAAAACGGGATAACGGGACATTTTGAAAAGGGACAGCTCTGGTAAATATTAATCCCTCCATCATTCAGACTGCCCTCCATTCCTTTTTTCTACTTTTTTTTTTCTACCATCCATAATAAAGAGGAGGCGAGGCAGGGGAGGGAGCCTAATGCCATAGACAAGTTCAGGTCCGCCTCGCTCTCATTTTTTTCTAGTTTAAATCACGGGTTTCATGGAGAGAGGAGGGAGAGAGGACGGAGATGATGGGGTGAGCAGAGGGAGAGAGTGAGTAGGAAAAGGGGAGGAATGAGGGTGGTAGTTACCTTAGGGACCGGCGTGATGTAAAAGGGTGAGGCAGGGGGTGTGTTGGGGATGTGGATGATCAGCTTCTGTTTACATAATGCAGTCAGCTGATGCGTCCCTGAGAGGGGAGGTGACTGTCTGTGGCGGCGCCGCCCGCTACATTATGGATAGAGGGGTGAGGTGAATCTTCAGGGAGTAAAGGGAAAGAGTTTTAGTTTTCTCCACATTCCTGATATTGTCACAAAATGTCGCACTACCACTACGCTCCGTCACCCTCACGCCCCGCGAGGGAAGGGTGGCGTCGATCACCACCATCAGCACTACCACCATGCCACCATCAGCACCACCAGGGCTGCGACGGTGGTGGTGTAGCAAATCTCGCAACACATTTGTCTTGAGTGCGATGGTGATGTGCGCACTCAGACGATTATGTCACCTCGACGACGTGTAATCTGGCGCTGTAATGCATGTCAGCCGTGTGACTGACATTCCTCTGATCAGGGATTTAATATAGTGATAGTTCAGTGGGAAGGACAAGCTGCATTTGTTTTTGTAAAGGATGGCTGCACTGTTTCCAGGCAGGCGTGTGGTTTGTCAACGCCCGGTCCACGCCCATCCAGCTTTGGGAAGGTTGTGTAGTAAGAATCGGAAAGCATTTCAGGTCATCAAACATTTTCCTCCATTCAGAACAAGTGGAATGAGTGCTGAGAGTTCGAAATGCTTCTCGTTACCCAAAAGTTTTCATCTAAGGCACACAGTTAGACGCACATTTTTTTTTTATTTTGCCTTTTTATTATTTTTCCCTTTGATTCCATTAAAATCTTATTTCATATAATTAGAAAAATAATATCAAACAATGAACGGTACATACATCACACCACCCGCCCCACGCAGCCATCTTCCCTCAGTCTGCCACCACCTCAACACGTCTCTCTGTCCCACGTCCCTCTCTTCACCACCACACGCCTCTCGGTATAGCAGAGTTTCACTTCTAAATTTTCCATTGCTTCTATAAAAGTACATGAGCAGACGTGTGTTGTGCTGTGCTGTGGTGTAAGCATGTTTCACTGTTTGATCTGTTTGATCTGCTGCAGTCTCTGACGAGACAGTAGCACGAGATGTGTGTGTGTGTGTGTGTGTGTGTGTGTGTGTGTGTGTGTGTACACGTGTGTGTTTTCACTGTTTGATCTGCTGCAGTCTCTGACGAGACAGCCAGACATTACCCTACGGAACGAGCTCAGAGCTCATTATTTCCGATCTTCGGATAGGCCTGAGACCAGGCACACACCACACACCGGGACAACAAGGTCACAACTCCTCGATTTACATCCCGTACCTACTCACTGCTAGGTGAACAGGGCTGCACGTGACACACCCAAATATCTCCACCCGGCCGGGGAATCGAACCCCGGTCCTCTGGCTTGTGAAGCCAGCGCTCTAACCACTGAGTTACCGGGCCGTGTGTGTGTGTGTGTGTGTGTGTGTGTGTGTGTGTGTGTGTGTGTGTGTGTGTGTGTCATTAGTACGATGAACAGCAGCACCATAGAATAGCGAACAAGGTGCAAGCAATTTTTTTTTTTCCCCTGTCCCTGGTCCCCGAGTGCACCATACGTTTCCGGGCTGTTATCGCCTCGACCAGCAGATATGTTTATTTTGATGATGAAGATCCTATCGCAAAGTGCGGCTCGTGCGTACATTTGCAGCTGCACGGGGGGAATATATTAAAACGGCGGCATTCATACGTCGAAACGCATTGAAAAATATGTGTATATAAAAAAAGCGCCAAAGAACCGTCAGGCAAGATAATGATTAGCGTGAGACTTGCCCTGAGTTCCTGGCTTTAATATGTAATTCGTCCTTGCATTCTCTCTCTCTCTCTCTCTCTCTCTCTCTCTCTCTCTCTCTCTCTCTCTCTCTCTCTCTCTCTCTCTCTCTCTCTCTCTCTCTCTCTCTCTCTCTCTCTCTCTCTCTCTCTCTCTCTCTCTCTCTCTCTTAGGGCTTCATCTACCTAATTCCTAATCACTTAATCTTCAAGCCACCAGTTCATCCTAATCCTTAACAAAAAGTTCAACCTAATAGCTTTGTTTTATCTGCATGCCTGCCTTCCTGCCGCGGCCTCACCATACTAGCCTTTCTATTTTCTTTAACTCCTATTCTGTCCACCTCTCTAAAGCAAGAGCTAACCAATATTCTCAATGATTTCTTCTTTTCGATACAGTTATTCACTAATTTTACAAACATTTTTTTTGTCTCTTTTTGGTGATTGGCATCTCAGTGACCGTTTTTTTTTTTTTTTTAATTATTTGTTGTTATTAACCAGTATCCTTCTTACACAAAAAATAAACTAATCTTTCTAAATCCATCGTCTACCTATCACTCGATGACACAATCCGTAAGCCATCCAACTTGCTGCAGTCATCTAATCCATCAACTCTTCAATAAATCAGCCAACCAATTTGTAGCTCACACAGTCCATCAATCAGTTACCCCATCCGTTACTCACCCAGTCAGTCAAACATTTAAATCTGCCAATCAACTTATCCGACATGCAGTCATCCAGTGAGTGTGTCTCTCGTTCATGCAGTCAAATGGTACAGTGGAACCATGCGTGCTTTAGGGTCCGAGGGGTCTCCAAGCGCAAGGGTTGGAATCCTGTCCACGGTCCGAGTGTAGGTTGGGCTTCCTCATTCGGGGCAACGGTTTTCTAGGAGGTGCCCCAAAAAGTATTCCCTTTAGCCCATAATTTCCCGTGAAAAGTCCAAATGGTATATTTAAAAAAAATATTTGTCAACTCATTAAGTCTCTCATTCAGCCAGTCAGTCCCTCAGTCTACTTAATAAAACCCAAAAATCCTGGAAAAATTCACTATCTACAAACTACCGAATTCTGTTTACTAATATGTCCATTTTACGTCACTTTCACTTTTCTTGAAATTTGTAACTATTGTTTGAACCTTTGATACTGAAACACAATTGTGCATTACTTCTATATAAACTGTTTTTTTTTTTTTCATTATCTATTACCAAGTAAAATATCAAATCATTTTTTTTACTTGCTGCTTTAAACAGAGGTGTGAATAAAAGTATAAATCTCAATCTCAACCTCACAGTTTCTCTCTCTCTCTCTCTCTCTCTCTCTCTCTCTCTCTCTCTCTCTCTCTCTCTCTCTCTCTCTCTCTCTCTCTCTCCCCGTTTGAGGACTTGATTTTTTTTTCGATCACGTTCCCGACCAAAGAGAGTTTTATCCCGAGGAATTCATTACCAACTCGCCAGGCCACAAAAACAATAATTCGAAAAGGTTGCGTCCTTAATTATGGCAAATCAGTCTTCAGCTTCATGTTCTCTCTCTCTCTCTCTCTCTCTCTCTCTCTCTCTCTCTCTCTCTCTCTCTCTCTCTCTCTCTCTCTCTCTCTCTCTCTCTCTCAAGTAGAAGTCGGTCATCGGTAAATGCACGCTTGGCTGAGCCAAACTAGGTGACTTAACTTAAGAAGAGGGGGAGGAAAGCTTTGATTCAACGAAAACAAAACACTGCAGCAAAAGACGCCAATGCCATGCAAGGAGTTCATCACGGTCCAGTAGTCAGACTCAGCACTCACTCGGGCGTGAAACAACAAGAAAGAAAAAGGTATTCTGAGAGTAATATAAGAAAGGCTTCAAGGAACGTTAACTACACACCAGTGCCGGGAAAGTGATCTTCAAGAAAAATATTCATGAGTTACACTATTACTACATAAAATAAACAGAAAAATAGATATAGTTATAACCACAAAAATAGCTCAAGAGTTTTAGATTGTGATCTTTGATAGAACAAGAACGGTGTTGCATGTACAGGAATAGGAGCAGAGAAAATAGCGTCTAGAACAAATTTCTCATAACGGCTACAAAAGTTCAGAAAGCGACTGCAGTCAAAACATTTTCAGAGGAACAGGATTTGGTCATTCAAACGGTCAGAAAACTCTCAGAAAGGCACAGGAATGACTAGAATAAAGCCAGGATTGACGTCAATGTTTGCAGAAACATGTGAAAGACAACTGAGACAGAAAGGCACAGAAACACTGCATGTTAACTTTTCTATACGTGATTCCAAAAATGGAAATATCAAGGGCATCTCTGGGTACGGTGCAATGGTATATTTTTGAAGTGCTTTGCCGTGTCGCTCAGCCCCTGTGGCTTAGAGAGGGAGCGACCACCACCACTGATCACAAAGATAATTCCTCACCTTCACGAAAATACCGTCATCTAATAATCATCTGTTTTATTAAAGTGGAGAAGCCCTGTGCCTCACCGCAGTCTCGAAATCGATAAAGTCTATATTATGAGTTGTCAATAAGGTAAATTTACTGTAAAAAGCACGTGACGTTTCTTCATGACATATTTCTTATTGCAAATTGCATGATATATTTCTTATTGTAAATCATGACAGTTAAATAGCATTAAGTATAAACCATGATTCAATAGCTTTTCGGAAATTAGCGATAAATTGCCTTAATTTCTGCACCACAAAATGCTGAACCATAACGAGAGAGGCTAATGAACGGACCTAAAGACTGCAAAGTTACCAAGGCTTGAGTAAGGATGGCTGAGCTTCTCACTGCCACTTGGAGAAAAATCTACCATATTAAGTTTTATTCTGCTCATGACGAGACAATCTGAGACAACACACCAGCAGGGAGCCAGTGCATGGCAGAATAAATGTTGCTTTTCCTGAGGATATATACTTCGGCATACAGAGAAAAGGCAGGTAACTGAGATGTCATCAGTGGTTGGGATCCGTATCAAAGTCCGCAGTAGAAAATCACTTCACCATTCAGAAACTATTTAATTGGTGAGAAAATAAAGTTGCAGATACACAATTTATCCAAACTGAAAACTCAATAAATTTTTAAATTTGATAAGTCATTTCTTTCGTTGACACTCAATTCCCATTGCTCTCTCTCTTCTAAATAACATGTAAACAAATTATCACATTAGTGTTACAGAATCTCTACAAAATACTTCTTCCTAATAATGTTTTTAAATGAAAGCAGCTATTGCCTTATTCAGAGCGAAGCAAGATCACTGACTAAAATTCAGTAAAAAATTGCCTGTAAAGTCTGTTAACTACATAATGACATTCAACCCACTCTCTCTCTCTCTCTCTCTCTCTCTCTCTCTCTCTCTCTCTCTCTCTCTCTCTCTCTCTCTCTCTCATTCGTAGCAGTAAGTCTTTACAATTTTCAAACCCGAAAGAATACATTCTATCCATTCCTTTTTACTTTACCATCACATTCGCACACCACGTATCTCTTACATCCATCTCTCCTTCCATCTTAACATCCTATTCCTTCCATACGCTAGTCCAATCATCCCTTCTACCCCTCCTCTTCTCTTTTTCCACCGTATACAATCCCATTTCGCTTCCTTTCCTTATTTTCTCCCACCTTTCTCCCGTGCAGTCTCACCTGTCATCAAGAGCGAGAGGGTGACCGTCCTTGGTCCAGGAGACTATGGGTTCAGGGTGGCCTCGGGGCGGTGAGCAGTCCAAGACGGTTCGCTCCCCCGCCAACCCACGAGCCGACGCCGGTGATGCCCTGAAGTCCTCACGTAGAACTGTAGAAGAGACAGAGAGACATGGTTAATAAATGACATTGGGTATCGTTAACGCCTTGAGTACCATGACGCGTTTCCATATTCATTCTGCTTAGTATTTGATTTAATACAGCTTCAGAAACTTATGTGGGGGGGATTAAAATATTGAAGACTGTGGCCATTAATCTTCTTCCCTCCACAGACCCATCCCTATGTCAATAAAATGGTCTAATCGTACATAAATCTCAAGGTAAAATGTATCCCAGTATTAAAGGGATTAAAAACTGTTAAGGAAGAGGCAGATAGAAAGAAGCATGGCTAGTAAATGGCATTGAGTATTAAGTAACTTGTTAAAGAGAGAGAGAGAGAGAGAGAGAGAGAGAGAGAGAGAGAGAGAGAGAGAGAGAGAGAGAGAGAGAGAGAGGCAGACAGAGAAACATAGTCAGTAGTACATGGTATTAAATATTGTGATGTAGATTACAAAGGAAAGGTCAAGAGCGAAGAGTAGGCAGTAAATGGGAGAGGCAGGAGACATATTGTTAGTAAATGATATCTGAAACTATTAAGGAATTGATTACAGACTCATAATTTGTTTTAAAGGTGTAAAAAATTGAAATTCTACTTTGAAATACATGAGAGAAAGAGAGAGAGAGAGAGAATGTGTGTGTGTGTGTGTGTGTGTGTGTGTGTGTGTGTGTGTGTGTGTGTGTGTGTGTGTGTGTGTGTGTGTGTGTGTGTGTGTGTGTGTGTGTGTGTGTGTGTGTGTGTGTGTGTGTGTGTGTGTGTGTGTGTGTGTGTGTGTGTGTGTGTGTGTGTGGAAGGGACGTGAAAAATAAGTGTTGTGTTACGTACTTACATTTAGGCAAATTTATACGTACAACTGCATGAAAGGATCCCCATTCAGCGCCATTTTTGCCTCGGGTTCTTTATGGTTACTCGTCTTTTCCCGCGTTACCTTCACACTCTGCTCTAATTTTCCTTTGTTTCGTTTCTTTTTTATTTTCTCCTTTTTTTCTCGCTAAATACTTTGGGGGGAAAATGTTGGTTGTACTGCATGTGGTGGTGGTGGTGGTGGTGGTGGTGGTGGTGGTGGTGGTTGGTGTGCGATGCATGTTGTCGGAAAACCTAATGGTAAGAGTTTATTCCCTTAATTTGTGCTGCAGTATTATCTCTCTCTCTCTCTCTCTCTCTCTCTCTCTCTCTCTCTCTCTCTCTCTCTCTCTCTCTCTCATCTCCTTACTTTTCTCCTTTTCCTTTTCACCTTTGCATTTTACCCTCCCTTCTTTTCTTTTCTTCCCCTTCCTCTATTTTTTTTCTTCCATTCCCCCTTCCATTCGTTAATCAGTTGTTGCCTTCCTTCCTCTCTCTATCTTTCTCTCTTCTTCACATTCTTATATTTACTCCTTTTCCTTGTCACCTTTGCATTTTACCCTCCCTTGTTTTCTTTTCTTCCCCTTCCTCTATTTTTTTTCTTCCATTTCCCCTTCCATTCGTTAATCAGTTGCTGTCTCCCTTCCTTACTCTCTCTCTCTCTCTCTCTATCTTTCTCTCTTCTTCACATTCTTATATTTTCTCCTTTTCCTGTTCATCTTTGCATTTCTCCCTCCAACTATTCCTCCGCCTCTTCTCCAATCTTTCTTTCTTTTTATCTTTCTCCACATGTCTCTAAATTCTTACCTTTCTCGTTTTTCGTCTTAATCTTTACATTTTTTCCTCTTTTATTTTTTACCTCTGACATTTTCCTTCTATTCTTCTTTCTCTTATTTTACCCACAAATTCTCACTGTTCTCTCCATTTTCCCCTCTTCACGATTTCCTTTCTATATTTATCCTTTATTCTCTTTTATCTCCATTTTCTTTTTTCATTTCTCTTCTCTTTATTGTTTTCCTTCTTTTCCTCCCTCTCCATCCACCTACATAACTTCTTACTTTTCTCTCACTTTTTTTTCTTCTTCATCTTTTCATGTCTCCTTCTATCCTTTATTCTCTCCCCTTCCTTCCTTCCTTCCTTTCTTCCTTCCTTCGTTCTTTTTTCTTCCTCTTTCCTTTGTTACTCATTCTTTCCTTCCCTCCCTTCTTTACATACATAGATCTTCCCATTCTTGTCTCCCTCTCTCTCTCTCTCTCTCTCTCTCCCTCTCTCTCTATCCTTACTTTTCCATCCTTTTACATACAAGCTTTACGTACATAAAAAGCATCATGTAATACGTTTCATATATTTTTTTAATAGTTTCCTTTCATCTGTCTTCTTTCTTTCGACTCTTTACTTCTCCCAGTCATTGGTGTCTACTCCTTTCACTGGTAAACTCTGGAACTTCCTGCCTGTCTCTGTATTTCCAACTTCCTATGACTTTAATTCTTTTAAGAGAGAGGCGTCGAGATATTTGTCCCTATTTTTGACTAACTCTTTTAAATCTTCTATGGAGACTACAACTCAAGTGGGCCTTTTTTTTCGAATATTCTTTATTTATTTTTTTTGCCCTTGGTAGTTCTCCCTCTTACATAAAAAAAAAAAACACGGTCAAAAGGAAGAAGATAACCACCCATACGCAGGTACAGAATATCACTATACCTCATCAAGACCAAAGAAGAGAAAATTGAGTTTGTGTGGTGGGTGGTGTCCTGTTTAAGGAAGAGGAGAGAAAAGGAGATAGGTAGAAGTGGGAAAAAAATCTATAAAGAAATGAAGGGTGTGAAGAGGGAGATAAGGAAGAAAAAAAAAGATAAGGAAGAATAGAAAAGAAATTGAAGAAAGAAAGTCACGACGAAGGAAAGGAAAAGGAAAAAAGGTGAAGAAGGCAAGACGAAAGAATGATAGGAGATGGATGGACAAAGAGAGAGAGAGAGAGAGAGAGAGAGAGAGAGAGAGAGAGAGAGAGAGAGAGAGAGAGAGAGAGAGAGAGAGAGAGAGAGAAAAGAAAAGGGAAAGTGTATCAACAGAAAATGAGATACAGGATATGATGCATTTCACACAGACGAGACGATGCCGGAGTTTCACGAGAGGACTGAGAACGACATCCCTTTGAGTAGGAGGAGGAGGAGGAGGAGGAGGAGGAGGAGGAGGAGAGAGCACCGCAGCCCCGTCCTGAAGAGTCTGAGCTGCATAACAAGGAAGGCCACGTGCGAGGAGGCAGAAGATGACAGGAATCAGTATACAAAAAACACAACTATAAGAAAATGTATACATGGATGTTGTTTTGTGGTAAGAATAACTTTGTAACTGTGCTTGTCTGTCTTCCTTTCTATTATGTTCTCTCTCTTTCTCTCTCTCTCTCTCTCTCTCTCTCTCTCTCTCTCTCTCTCTCTCTCTCTCTCTCTCTCTCTCTCTCTCACTATTTATCTATTTATTTATTTATCTATCTATCTAATTATCTATCTATCTATTTATCTATCTATCTATCTTTGCAATCACTATCATCACTGCTTTTCATTACACACACACACACACACACACACACACACACACACACACACACACACACACACACACACACACACACACACACACACACACACACACACACACACACACACACACACACACACACACACACACACACACACACACACACACACACCTAATTAGCTATTACTTTTTCTCTTTCCATTCTCCATTTTCTTGTTAGGTCTGACGCTCACTTTAATGAATCAACATAGAGAGAGAGAGAGAGAGAGAGAGAGAGAGAGAGAGAGAGAGAGAGAGAGAGAGAGAGAGAGAGAGAGAGAGAGAGAGAGAGAGAGAGAGAGAGAGAGAGAGAGAGAGAGAGAGAGAGAGAAGACAAGCAAAAGACACCCATAAGAGTAATTAGGTTCATAATATCAAAGAGTGTTGTGTGAGGAACGAAAAAAAAAAAGAATTCTTGTTGATATAGAATATAAAAGGGGAACAGAACCCTTGTTTACACGTTAAAAAGAATGAGAGAGAGAGAGAGAGAGAGAGAGAGAGAGAGAGAGAGAGAGAGAGAGAGAGAGAGAGAGAGAGAGAGAGAGAGAGAGAGAGAGAGAGAGAGAGAGAGAGAGAGAGAGAGAGAGAGAGAGGACATGTATAGAAGTTAAAATAATCATCAGGCAGCAAGGGATCATGAGAAGGAACAATGAATATACGATGAAGAACAAATGACTGAAAAGAGAAAGTAAATAAGGCAGAGAATATCACGTATGGTTATCGTGACATCATCTGAGACACCATTTACTGAAACTAATTTGCCAACAATGTCAGAATCTTGTGCATTTAAGCAATGTATTAATCGACCAACAAAACAATAGGAAAAAATAAGTAGATTACTGCATAAGTAAAATTAAAGGAAGGTATGAAATCTTTGTCTTTCGTTTTTATCACGTTTTTAACCTCTTCAGTACTTGATCGCATTTTTACCACGAGTTTTGGGTACGATTAGACGATTTTAGTTGCATTAGGAAGGATTTAGGAGATTAATTCAAAGAGTCTTCACTATTTAAATCCCAGGAGAGGTACTTACGGGGATGTAGGCAGTGCTGCAGACTGAGTGATTCCCCGTGTCCTCTCTTCCCGGTTCCCTTTGTGGTCTCATTTATACAATTGAGCAGCTGCAGCCTGCCCTCTAAAGACAACTTCTACTACTTCCTACACTACACTACAACACCTTACACTTTTACACTCTCTTCAAATCAAAATTTAATAATGGCTTCACCACGCCCTGCCTCGGAGTCCCCTCTGGGAGGGGACCATAAATGTCCCCAGGTCGGACTGCCCTCTGCTGTCGACCTTGGGTGTCTTGACACTTCATCTAATACTTTCACTATCAATTTCTGCAACATTCGTGGCCTTCGTTCTAATTTTCAATCTGTGGAACACCACCTCTCCTCTACTAAACCTCATCTTCTCTTCCTAACTGAAACACAGTTGTCTGTGACTACTGACAGCAGCCCTTTTCTGTTCCCTCCTACTTGCTCTATCCTCATTTTCAATCCAAAGCTGGATGTTGCGCATACGTGCGTAACGACACCACTTGCTCTCGTGCCCACAATCTTGAATCTTCAGAATTTTCTACCATCTGGCTAAGACTTCAATGTCACTCTCTAACTAAATTCATCTGTGCTGTATACCTCTCACCTAATTCCTCTGACTATGTAAAATTCTTTGACTATTTGACTTCCAAGGTGGAGCACATCTTATCTCACTTTCCTTTGCTGAGATCTCCATTTTAGGGATTTCAATGTTCACCACCAGCTTTGGCTTTCATCTTCTTTCACTGACCAACCTGGTGAACAAACCTTCAACTTTGCTATCCTTCATGACCTAGAGCAGCTAGTGAAGTTCCCTACCCGTATTCCTGACCGCCTTGGAGACACGCCCAACATTCTTGATCTTTTCCTAACCTCCAACCCTTCTGCTTACTCTGTTAAACTTTCCTCTCCGTTGGGCTCCTCCGACCACAATCTAATTTCCGTTACCAGTTCTATCACTCCAGTGCAGCCTCAGGACCCGCCTAAGCGGAGGTGCTTCTGGCATTTTAACTCTGCTAAGTGGGAGGAACTAAGGCAGTACTATTCTGATTTCCTTGGGATGATTATTGTTTTCATGTCAGAGATCCTTCTCTTTGTGCCGAGCGCATAACAGAGGTGATTATCTCTGGCATGGAGCTATACATTCCTCATACTTTCTCTAACCCTAAAGCTAAAAAGCCTTGGTTTAACTCTGCTTGTTCTCGTGCTGTCAATGATAGAGAGGCGGCTCACAAACGGTTCCGTAGCCATCCAACTGCTGAAACTCATGCCCTATATATTTCTGCCCGTAATCATGCCAAATCTATTCTCCAACTTACTAAAAACTCTTTCATCAATAGAAAATGTCAAAGTCTTTCCAATTCTAACTCCTCTCGAGATTTCTGGCATCTAGCCAATAATATCTCTAACAACTTTACTTCTTCGTCTTTCCCTCCTTTACTTCATCCAGATGGCTCTACAGCTGTCTCTTCTTTTCTAAAGCTGAACTCTTCGCTCAAACCTTTGCTACCAACTCAACTTTGGATGATTCTGGGCATATTCCTCCTACTCCTCCACCCTCTGACTACTTCATCCCTAAAATTAAAATTCTTTATAAAGACGTTTTCCTGGCCCTCTCTGGCCTTGATTCTCGGAAGGCTTACGGTCCGGATGGAGTCCCTCCTGTTGTTCTCAAAAACTGTGCTTCCGAACTCGCTCACTGCCTGGTCAAACTCTTTCATCTGTGTCTCTACTTCTATTTATCCTTCTTGCTGGAAGTTTGCTCACATTCAACCTGTCCCTAAAAAGGTGACCACTCCAATCCTTCTAACTACCGCCCTATAGCTTTGATTTCCTGCCTTTCTAAAGCCTTTGAGTCTATCCTTAATAGGAAGATAATGAGGCATCTATCAGCTCACAACCTTCTCTCTGATTGCCAGTATGGTTTCCGTAAAGGCAGATCTACTGGTGATCTTCTTACTTTCCTAACTGAATCTTGGTCATCCTCTTTTAGGGACTTCGGTGAAACCTTTGCTGTCGGCCTTGACATATCGAAAGCCTTCGATAGAGTCTGGCACAAATCTTTAATTTCTAAACTACCCTCCTACGGATTCTATCCTTCTCTCTGTACCTTCATCTCCAGTTTCCTTTCCGATCGTTCTATTGCTGCTGTAGTAGACGGTCACTGTTCTTCCCTAAAACTATCAACAGTGGTGTTCCACAGGGTTCTGTCCTATCACCCACTCTCTTTCTATTATTCATCAATGATCTCCTAAATCTGACTCAATGCCCTATCCACTCCTATGCTGATGATACCACCCTGCATTATTCAACAGCGTTCAACAGACGCCCAACCCAACAACAATTAAATGACTCAAGGCGAGATGCTATAGGACGCCTAACTTCTGATCTTTCACTTGTTTCTGATTGGGGCAGAGAAAACCTGGTTTTGTTCAATGCCTCAAAACTCAATTTCTACAACTATCTACTCGACATAACCTTCCAGACAACTATCCTCTCTTCTTCAATAACACTCAACTTCCCTCTCCTCTACATTAAACACACTCGGTCTATCCTTCACTAAAAATCTAAACTGGAAATTTCACATCTCTACTCTTGCTAAATCAGCTTCCAAGAAGTTAGGTGTCCTATGGCGTCTTCGTCCATTTTTCTCCCTCCCAGCTGCTTGCTCTGTACAAGGGCCTTATCCGCCCGTGTATGGAGTATGGCTCTCATGTCTGGGGGATCCACACACAGCTTTACTAAACAAGGTGGAATCTAAAGCTTTTCGTCTTATCAACTCTTCTCCTCTAACTGACTGTCTTGATTCTTTAAGTCACCGCCGCAATGTTGCATCTTTATCTGTCTTCTACCGCTGTTTTCATGCTGTCTGCTCTTCTGAACTTGCTAACTGCATGCCTTCCCCCTCCTGCGGCCTCGCTGCACAAGACTCTCTACTTCTTCTCATCCCTATTCTGTCCATCTTCCTAATGCAAGAGTTAACCAGTATCTTCACTCCTTCATTCCCTACACTGGTAAACTCTGGAACTCTCTACCTGTGTCTGTATTTCCACCTGCCTATGACTTAAACTCTTTCAAAAGAGGAGTGTCAAGACACCTCTTACGTTAACTGGACCCTCCTTTTAGATTTTTTTGTTTTTTCTCTTTCTACTTCATCTTAACAGAGCCTGGCAACCAGCGGGATTTTTTTTTTCCAACACTTTCTTTGCCCTTGGCCAGTGCCCTTGTAATGTAAAAAAAAAAAAAAAAAAAAAAAAACATGAGTTTCTGAAGCTGTTTCAAATCACTGAACAGCAAGCAGAATGAATATGAAAACGCGTCATGGCACTGAATAGGTTAAGTCCGGTTCTGTTTCTTTTTATGTAAATTAAAACAAATAAGATAAAATACAAGTAAATAAACGAAGAATAATTTAATGGAAAGATACACAAGAAGGAGCAAGAAAAGTTAAAAAAAAAAAAAAAACAAGAAGCATAAAATAAGTTTTGGAATGACAATAGTAAAGGAAAGAGAAGAGGCAACAAAAACAACAACAAGAGCTAAGCCAATCAGAATTGAATGTAATACGAATGACTGATGTTTGATACTGTTGTTGTTTGTTCTTTGAAGTTGGAGAGAGAGAGAGAGAGAGAGAGAGAGAGAGAGAGAGAGAGAGAGAGAGAGAGAGAGAGAGAGAGAGAGAGAGAGAGAGAGAGAGAGATGGAGGGAGTCATTGTAAACAGATAAGTAATGGAACGCAGAGATATCACTCGTGTCAAGATTCTAATCGTTTACATCTGAGTTAAATTGAAAAAAAAAAATAAAATAGGGAGAGTCAAAGAGAATAGTGTTATGATCACACGGAATGTTGAGAGACAGTCCTGATCAAGATAAGAAGAAGGGAAGGATGGGAAATGGATAAAAAAAGAGAAAGGAGAAGAGAAACGGGGGGAATGAAAAAAAAACTTTGAGAGGAGAGATGAAGTACAAAAGGAAAAACTAAAATGAGAGAGAGAGAGAGAGAGAGAGAGAGAGAGAGAGAGAGAGAGAGAGAGAGAGAGAGAGAGAGAGAGAGAGAGAGAGAGAGAGAGAGAGAGAGAGAGAGAGAGAGAGAGAGAGAAAGAGAGGGGGGGAGAGGGAGAGAAAGCTAAGGGAGGGAAAGAAGGGAGGGTGAGATTGAGTCATCCATCACCTTAAAAGAGAAAAATGACCGTTTCCCCATGCATGTATAAGGCGCAGATATACATATGCATACGAGAGCTTGTGGGCACAGGAGGGAAAGAGCAGTAGAGGGGGCAGGAAAGAGGGAAAAATGAAGAGACGGGGCTTTAATTATTGGGAAATGTACCTGTTTCCATAATTTTCACAGTGTTTTTCCCTCTCCCTCACACATATTCAGATCAAAGGGATATATTTTTCAGCGATATAGACATTTTCTTTTTTTTAATCTTTTTTACTTGCTTTGGCGATCTCTCTATTTTTTTCTCTATTTTTTCTTCTTCTTTTGTTTTTGTGCTTTTTTATCAGGGGGAGACCAAGTTAATGAGATGCTACAGTGTTTATATTTTTCAGTCGCTGTTTGAACTGATGTTCCATTTTTCATCCCTTTCCCTTATTGTTGTTCTCGTGGTGCTATTTCACTTCTCTTTTATTTTTCTTTTCTGTTTCCCTGTGCTCGTTTTTCTTGTGTTCATGTACTACCAGCATTGGGAAAGGGAGAGAGAGAGAGAGAGAGAGAGAGAGAGAGAGAGAGAGAGAGAGAGAGAGTCTTACACCGTCCAACCCAATCCTTATAGATACACTTTAGGTTTTACATGTTGACAAAACACTTCAAGAGTCAAATGACAACATTCTATATCCACTTGTTTGATCCTATTCGTCTTCTTCTTCTTCTTCTTCTCTTCTTCTTCCCTCTTTTTCTTCTTCTTCTTTTTCTTCTTCTTCTTCTTTTCCTCCTTCTTCTCCAATTCCTCTTCCTTTCCTCTTTTGTAGTCTATCATTTACAACCTCGTCAGCGTCAACAAATCTGCTGCTGCTTCCATTTTCTTTCATTTTCATCTACATTTTTTTTTTTCTTATTTTCCTGCAGGTGTTTTTATTTTCTTCCTCTTGTCAGCACACGTGTTGCTGTTCTTCTTGTCTCTCCTTTTCTTTTTTTTACTTATTTTCTCCTTTCTATTCTTTTCAGCGTTCTTTC
>NC_059294.1:19697474-19707474 GCF_017591435.1 Portunus trituberculatus
TAACATTTATCATTTTTGTACTCTTATTCTATTTTTATGTCCCACCTCTGCCCTCATATTCCATCCTCCGCCTTCATGTCACTTGCATGGTATGTCCCCATGGTATGCAAAATCCTGATATAAAGATTTAGTTTACTGCATCGCATTAATATTCTAAATAACGTTACCAAGCTCTTTTTTCATGTATTCATATTAGTAATGGAGTAAATGACGAACTTATCCAATGATGCGGAGGTATATCTTAAACCCTTAGAGTCATCAGAAAATATACATGTTCCCAAAGAAAACGAAAACATGCATGAATGAGCGACACCACTTTATTGAGTTACATTACAAGAGTCTGGGACTTGAAGTTGAGCAACAGGATGGGGATAAGAAAGTCAGTCATCCCGGTGGAAGAAGGTTGCCTTCTGAAGAAATTTGTGGTAGAGGAAAGAGGATGAGTGCGACCCAGACTCAGAGTAACTCGATTAAGATGTTTACGCCCGCGAGGAATGAGGTTACGTTGAACAGAAGTAGGAGCATCGACCCGCGTGTGAGGAAGGACCCGGAGGAGCGTGGCGGTGGCAGTAGTAAGTAAACTAAATAGACTGGAGACGGAGAAGGAAACACTTTTATCGTGACGGAATTCACTTTGGAAGCAAACACTTCATGAGTCAAAACTAAATTGCACCAGATTCCCCTGACAGGATGCGAAGATTCTCCAGCAAACTCTGATGACAAGACTGGGACGTTGAACAAACCAAGGAAATTGAACAAGTGTAGTTTGGAATTGAAACACGGATTCGAATTAATAAGGAGCTGAAATCAATTTGCAGACTGCACAGAACAATGAGGTATTCGGTGAGGGAACAAACAAGATACAGACTCACCTGCCTAGGTTCTTTATACCTATCGCATCTCACGCCTACACACCAGATGTATTATAAAGTGTCTGATTGTTGGAGTGGTTAGGTGAACCCAACAAAAAGGAGCATGATTTGTAAGAATTAACAGAATGTGATATCTTTCAGGAGAAATGTTTCGTCCTTGTGAATCAACGATTGCGTGATGACTTAATGAACAATGTGCATAATTTTCACAGTGATAAAAGTAGGAATTTCTTAACTACATTAGATAACGTTGTCCATCGCTTTAAGTCAGAACTAACACACTACTACATATACCAATCAATAAAGTTCCATCGTAATGCTTAATATCAAATTAATTGAAAAGCAGAACAATGACTTTCTCCATTGACTTTTGTCGAGATACAAACACACACACACACACACACAAAAAAAAAACGCTCAAGGGTTCTTAAATGTTCCATTCAGAGGTGAATAAAGTCAAGCACGTGTTAGTCTCCCAAGAAAAGCAGTGAAGGACGTAGCGCCGAATGAGGTTGCTAAGGACTTTTAGCCCGCCAGTGATACATGACACGATTCAGGCGACAGTCATTCCTGCAATGTTTCCTATACCATTTTTTTCGAACACGGAAAGTAAACTCGTGAATAACTTAACCTGCTAACACGCAGGTAAGCGTCTCAGTCTCCAAGGTTTTATCAAGCATTACCTCAGATGAAAAACGGCACCTAATGCAGAGCGCCAGTCATTTCGTGCAGTGGTGCTGCTCTTCACGAAGCAGTTATTGAGCGAATTGTGATATGAAAAATATGTTCTAAGTTAGGATGAAAATTACGCACGCTCGCTCACTCACTCGTTTGTTTCTGAGAGAGAGAGAGAGAGAGAGAGAGAGAGAGAGAGAGAGAGAGAGAGAGAGAGAGAGAGAGAGAGAGAGAGAGAGAGAGAGAGAGAGAGAGAGAGAGAGAGAGAGAGAGAGAGAGAGAGAGAGAGAGGGGGGAAGGGAGTGCTTGAAATTGTTCAGATTTGGATTCTGCATGCAAAACAAGTATGAAGATGATGTATTTTCAAGAGTCAGAGTGTTCACTGTGAAAGGTGTACTTGCTTTTGTTTGCATGAACAGCGCAGATTTATTATTTTTAGCCTTTCTGTGAAGTTTGGAAAATATATTGCAATCTTTATTACTACTTTCACATCTTTATTTATGTATCTTTTAATCAATCTATTTTTTTTTTTTTTGTTGTGTGTGCTTACATCTTCCCCACACTCAAAGTAATACCCTCAATAACAAACGGCAAAGGACTGCCACAGGTAGAAAAATAAAATGTGCAGCACAATTTTTTTGCAGCATTTACAGAAAATTGGAACAAATTATCGCCTGATACAGTAAACACGATAACAATTGAAACTGATGCATTTAAAAGTGGATTAGATAGATATTTCAGGGCAGTGGACATCTACTAAACATGTTAACCGAATGAAAATTAATAGCAGCGAGACTTGGCAGCGACAGGTAATTCAATAATAGACACGACATTTTTTTTATTTGAAGGAAATTACCAAATGATGCAAGTAATTATATCTCCTGCTCTTTATTGCCTCTATCAAGTTTTATGTACCTTTAAAGTCCAAGGTATGTTTCTGTGCACATCTTATGAATCCAAGTGAAACAGATTAATATTGATATTCTAGTATGGATTCGCTTTGCTTTAACCCCTTCAGTACTGGGATGCATTTTTACTTTCAGATTTGTGTACGATTATACCATTTTATTGACACTGGCAAGAGTTTATAAAAGTCAGAAGATTAATGGACACTGTCTTCTCTATTCTAATCCTCACATAAGTTCCTGAACCTGTGTAAAATCACCAAATAGTAACCAGAATGAATATGAAAACGTGTCCTGGTACTGAAGGGGTTAAGATTAAATACTGTTACCCAACCTTATTTATTTCCTCTCCATTAGATTTCATGGTGTGTATATACATGATATTGGCAATGAATTAACTTAGCACCCGGACATAATTCACTTGTCTACTCGACACTCATCCATTTCTCGTGTAAATTCAATTAAATTTATACCAACACCATGTAATTCTGTACTAAATATATGAGTTAGCTTCCTTTCTATTACTTTCTCTCTCTCTCTCTCTCTCTCTCTCTCTCTCTCTCTCTCTCTCTCTCTCTCTCTCTCTCCTAGGTAACCATTAATAATATCTTCATCTCCACATGTATTTCGTTTACCCATTGTTTTCATTTTTACTCTTATGTTTACACTAACTCTATATATTTTTGTGTATTTGTGAATATGTTCTATTTTATTTTATTTATTCATTTTTTCCATTGTAATCCTAACATTTCATCTCGTCAGTCAGCTGAATCGTAAAGTTGGTGTAAGCGATGCGTAATTCTACCAACATATTCTTTTTATTCGTACTAACTCTTTCCGTCTCTCTCTCTCTCTCTCTCTCTCTCTCTCTCTCTCTCTCTCTCTCTCTCTCTCTCTCTCTCTCTCTCTCTCTCTCTCTCTCTATCATACATATTTTTTCCCTACCTATAAAACAGTTTCTTTTACTTTGACAACTTTTAGACAAACAGTAATTCTTTTATGTCTCTTGCTTATCTGCTCATATGTTGTCCATTTTCTTTTACATATTATTCGGATTAATTTCTCTTTCCCTTTCTTTCATTTTTTTTTTTTTTTTTCTCTTCTTTTCTTCTCCCTTCCACACCCATCTATTAGGTATTTCTTGGCTCTCTGATTTCCATCTTTACTCTGATAAATCCCCTTTCTACCTCATTTACCTTCCTATCTTCTCCCTCTCCCTTGTGACTTCTCTACTCTCTATCTACTACATCTCTCTTTATCTCTCTGTTCTTCTTCTTTTCCTTGTCCTTCTCTTCTTTCTTCTTCTTTTTTTACACATGTTAGCTTTTCACGGGAATTTATGGGTTAAAAGGGATACTTTTTGGGGGTACCTGATATCTAAAAGCCCATCTGCTAGAAAACCGTTGCCCCGAGTGAGGAAGCCCAACCTACACTCGGACCGTGGACAGGATTCGAACCCGTGCGCTTGGAGACCCCTCGGACCCCAAAGCGCGCATGGTTCCACTGTACCATGGCTATTTTTACTTTTATTGTTTTTTTTCTTTATCCTCTATTGCATTTTTTTATGTTTCTATTTGTTTTGTATTTCCTTCTTAGTATATCAGTTTCTGTATTTCTATTCTGTTCCTCACCAATATTTATCTCCTTATATTTCTTAGCCTTCTCCTTTTCTTCTCTTTCATCTACTCCTGTTTCCATTCCTCGCTCCTGATTCATTTCTTTTTCCTTCTTTTTTCCACTGCCCATCTTGTCCTCAATTCGTTTCTTTCTTGTTCTTCTTTTTTATTTTGTTTTTGTTTCCTCTTCCGTCTTTCCAGTTTTATTTCATCTCTCTTCTTTTATCATACTTTTCTTTCTCAACCTTTTTTTTTTATTTGCTCTTGTCTTCATTTGTTGGTCTTTTTCGCTTTGTATGTTCTTCTCGTCCTCATTTCATTTCTCTCATCTTTATATTTTTTTCCACGTTGTTCCTAGTATTATTCTGCTTTCTTTTCTTTTTTTTTCCTTACTATGTTATCCTTCTCTTTCCCTTCATTCTATTCCACCTTCTCCTTTTTCTCTCATATTATTTTCCGCTTTCTTTTACTGTCCTCGCCGTTCTCATCTCATTATTTCTTTCTTATTTAGTGTCTTTTCCACCTCGTATATTTCTGAGTTTTCTCTTCTTTCTTTATTTTTTTTCCCAACCACTGGTCTTTTTTTTCTCTCTTTCATTATATTTTTCTTCCTCCCGTGTTCTCCTGTTCATGCTCACTTCATTATGTCTTTGTTAATTCGTTAGTGCGTTTCCCATTCCCATCTCTTCTAGTTCTGAGTCTTCTCTTCCTTTTACTTCCACTTTTCTTTCTCCTTTGGTCCATTTCGTTATCTTCTTTACTGCCCTTTCCTCGTTTATAACTCCCTGCATGTTACTTCATCTTATGCTTTCTATTTCTGTCCAAGTCTTCCTGTAATTACTTCTCTTTCTTCACAACCTCTCATTATCTCTCTTCTTTCAAGGTCTTCTTTCCTCTCATCTTGTTTCCTTTTTATCTAGTTACTGCGTGTCACATTTTACTCGTATCTTGTCTGTGTCTGCTTCCTTCCTTCACTGTCATTCTCATTTTTCTGTTATTCATTCTCCTGAACATTTCATTATCTCTCTTCTCGTATTATTGTTTAGTTACAGTGTCTCTCTTTCCAACGAACTGATCTCACCTTGTCTATTCCTGCCTCTTCTCACTGTCTTTCAAATCTCCCTTTTTCTAATCCACTTTCTCCAGAACCTTTGATTATCTCTCTTCCTTTTAAGTCTTCTTCCCTCTCATCTCGTTACCTCTTTGTTATTTGGTTACTCTGGCTCTCTCCTCCCACCTCGTATCATTTCATCTCCGTTTCCCAGCCTTGCCTCGCCGCCAATCTTGCTGCTGCTGCTCCTGTTACTTTTCCTATGCCGCCCGCCCATCATTACAGGGGCGCAGTGCCAGCTTCATCCACACGCCCGCCGCTGCTGTCCAGAATGTTGATGTGACACCCCCTCCATTCCTTCCTCCCTCCCTTCCTCTCTGTCCCCCACCTCTCTTTCTCTCTCTCTCTCTCGCTGGTGGCGTCTGTGTATTTCTATTTCTTCCAGTTCTTCCGTTTATTTTTATTGTTGTTTTTGGTCTTCTTGTTGCAGGAAGGCACTGATTTCTCTCTCTCTCTCTCTCTCTCTCTCTCTCTCTCTCTCTCTCTCTCTCTCTCTCTCTCTCTCTCTCTCTCTCTCTCTCTCTCTCTCTCTATATATATATATATATATATATATATATATATATATATATATATATATATATATATATATATCTATCTATCTATCTCTGTTAGTCGTGTATTTCTGCCTCTTTCAGTATTTCTATTTCTTTCTACTGCTGTTTTTGCTGTTTTGTTAAGGTGTGTGTTAAATGCAGTATGTTTTATTGGGGTTGGTGCATTGTACTGTGAGTGTTGCAGTGATGTGGTAATGGGTGTGTTGTGTGGTGCCCTGCGTGTGTTGCGGTAAATAATGTGGCGTGTTGTTGTTGCTGCTCCTTTCCCTTTGTGTGTTTTTTTCTAATGTTTTTCTTGCTTGTGTGAAAGGAGTATTTTTCTTAGTTTGTTTTTATTTTACTTGTGTTGCTTACCCGTGTGTGTGTGTGTGTGTGTGTGTGTGTGTGTGTGTGTGTGTGTGTGTGTGTGTGTGTGTGTGTGTGTGTGTGTGTGTGTGTGTGTGTGTGTGTGTGTGCTGCGTGTTTTGTGTTGCTTGTGGATTCCCTTTCTTTGTTTTGCCTCGTTGTGGTGCGGTGCGTTGCTTTGTTTTGTGTTGCTCCATGCTGTATTCCTTTGTTGTTTTGTGTGTTTTTGCTTTCTTTACTTTTTTTTTTTTTTTCCCTTTCGTGTGGTCCAACCCTTTGTTTTACTGCATTGCGTGTACGGTATTGTTTTGTTTTTCGCTGTCTTGCGTTATGCTTGACTGTAAATATAGTGTCTTTACTGTGTTGTGTTACGTTGTGTTGTGTTTCAATGTGATGTGCTGTGATGCCCTGTTGATGTTGTGTTGGATTGTGTTGTGCTGTAATGCGGTGTGCTGTGCTGTGTTTTCCTCCCTCTTGTGTTGCATTGGTGAGAGAGAGAGAGAGAGAGAGAGAGAGAGAGAGAGAGAGAGAGAGAGAGAGAGAGAGAGAGTGTGCAAAACTACAGAGAGCCAAATTGAAACGCCTGACACGCATACACACATACATACACACACACACACACACACACACACACACACACACACACACACACACACACACACACACACACACACACACACACACACACACACACACAATGTTCGGTAGTCAGAGTGAGGAAGCAGGAGCGAGACGGGAAGGCTGTGTGAGTGTAGCAGTGTTTGGCGCATAAGAGTTAAGGAATGTCTCTTGGTTTGATGTGAGGCGTTGTGGCGTGAAGAGGCTGAGGTGTAGAGTCCTGCAGTGTGACGTGACGTTCTGTGGCGTGGAGACAACTGCGGTAGTGTTAGTAAAAGTGTATTGGAATGTTAGCATGCGGCGGGGAGTGTAATGTTGCTGTTGGCCTTGCAGTGAAATATAGTGTAGTATTTTGAACCTGTATTTAGAAACGCTATTGCTCTCTCATCATTGTTGTGTTTCTTCTGTTGATTAATATCTTGTTAATTTTTCAATATAACATCAGAAAACATCAGTAAATTCCACATGATAATGATGCAGTATGGATAAGTACAGTGCGCATTGTTTTTATTATACTGACGAAAGGTAGTGAGGAATAGTAGAGTGAACAACGTAGTGCTTAAGTGTGGTGTGGAATGCTGTAGCGTGAAATGTGATGTGAACTGGTGTGGTTTGGAAAATGTGTAGTGTATTGACTTAACCTATACTCTATTCCTTCTTACTTTCTCGTTCCTCACCTTCACATTATTCTGATCACCTTCAAAGTGCAATAGAAAACCAGTATTCACAATCCTTCGTCATTTTCATTAATAAACTTCTGCGTTACCCTTTCCTATGACTTCAGTTTTTTCAAGAGCGAGGTATCAAGACTTCTCGTTTGTGTCTTTTAAAGGATTGGCACCTCAGTGGGTTTATTTCTTATGTATACTGTTGCCCTATCACATAAAAAAAAACCTGTACTGGAGTGAAATGCCACGTAGTGAAGTGTTCTGGTGTAAAGTGTGGTATCGTGGTGTGGTGTGGTGTGGTGTGGTAGGATGAATCCAGAGTCACAGAAACATGAACACTATAAGAATGGAAAAAAAAAAAAAAAATTCGGGAGTAGTCATAACATAAGCACTCACTCTCTCTCTCTCTCTCTCTTTCTCTCTCTCTCTCTCTCTCTCTCTCTCTCTCTCTCTCTCTCTCTCTCTCTCTCTCTCTCTCTCTCTCTCTCTCTCTCTCTCTCTCTCTCTCTCTCTCTCACACTATGTATCTCTCTCTCTCTCTCTCTCTCTCTCAGGCCTGCGTTAGGTGATTACCATAATTAGGACTTAATGGGGATTCCTAACAACCTCCCACTCCACTTCAGCGCTTTCTCTCTCTCTCTCTCTCTCTCTCTCTCTCTCTCTCTCTCTCTCTCTCTCTCTCTCTCTCTCTCTCTCTCTCTCTCTCTCTCTCTCTCTCTCTCTCTCTCTCTCTCTCTCTCTCTCTCTCTCTCTCTCTCTCTACAGATTACGTTCCACAATCAATTGACAGAGACCCAGACAGTGAGAGGACAGATGAAGGACAGGTAAGGTCGTCCCTCTTCTCAGCTTTCCATCTGGTTCTCTCTCTCTCCTTTCCTTGTGCCTCCCTGCTTTACCCTTAGTAAGAAGAGAAGCAGGTCGTAGAGAAGGACGAAGGACTAAAGGACGAGAATGAGCATGGACGTGAGGGGAAGACGAAGAGGAAGAGGAAAGTGAAGGGAAGAGCAGGTAAGTTAAACAGGGAAGAGGACGAGAAAGTGGAGGAGTGTTAAGGAGGAATGTGACAATGACTTCAGGGAGAGAAGGAGAGGGAAAGGAAAAGGAGAAGAGGAGGAAGAAGACAAGCTGAGGAAGAGGAGGTGAGTTGAACAAAGAGAACAAGGAAGAAGGGATGGAAAAACTCAGGTGACAACAGAGGAGACGGAAGGAGTAGGAAAAAGGAGCAGAAAAGGAGGAAAGACAAGCTTGAAGAGAAGAAAACCGAGTGAAACAAGGAATAAGAGGAAAAGGTGAGGAAAAGGAAACGTGACAACAAGGATGATGAAAGGAAAGGAAGCAAAGAAGAAAGGAGAAGGAACATGGCAATGAATAAGGAAAGAAGGGAAAAGGGAACAAGTAGTAGAAGAGAAAGAAAAAGTAACAACATTATGAAAACGACGAAAAATGCTAGTAACATCCCACCACCACCGCTACAGTCACCACCACCATTTCCACCACCACCACCACCACCACCACAACAACAACAATCATCACAAAAAAATAACAATACGATGACAACGACAATAACGACGACAAAGAAAACGAAAAACGTGAAAAATAGATAGAAAAGTAAAGGAACAGAGCACGAGAACGAGAAGGAAAGATATAATCATCTTCCTACTGGTAACACGAGACGCACCTGTCCCCTATTAACGCCCGGAAGGTGTCAGTTCCATAATTAGGACAGGTGTGAAGACGCGTGCTCCACAACCCCTCTTCCCCTTGAACGCTACTGAAAAGGAAAATATATGTCGGCACCTAGGGAGGTAAAAATAACGAAGAGGAGGAGGAGGAGGAGGAGGAGGAGGAGGAGGAGATAAGGATGAAGAAGAGCACAGGAAAAAGAAAGTATGACGAGAAACAGGACGATGTTTGGGAATTACGAGGAGGAAGAAAAAGAAATAAATGATGATGAAAAAGGAAAAGAAAGAAGAATAAGGTGAAGTAAGAGTACCAAGGAGAAATAATATGGGGTAAGATTGAATTAAAAAACAGGAAGGATGAAGAATAAGGAAGAAATATTGGGGTAAAAGAGAAGGAAAAGAAAGATGAAATAATAACGAGTAAGATAAAAAAAAAAAGGTAGAAGAAGAGAAGAGAAAAAGGAGGAGGAGGAAGAGGAGGAGATAAAGATACAAAAGTTAATGAACACAACAATTTGAAAAAGTTACGTACGTGAAATATTCTGGCAATAAGACACCAAGAAATATAGAGAAAAAAAGTGAGGTAATGGAAGGCGAAGATCAAGAGTAGTGGAAAGGAGAAGGAGGAGGAAGAAAAGAGGAGGAGGAGAAGGAGGAGGAGGAGGAGGAGGAGGAGGAGGAGGAGGAGGAGGAGGAGGAGGGGAACATGGCACCTAAGAATCTTAATGGTTACTCAGCGATGTTTCCTTTTCCTGGCGAGTCGTGAAAAATGATTCTGTGGAGAGAGAGAGAGAGAGAGAGAGAGAGAGAGAGAGAGAGAGAGAGAGAGAGACCGCCTTACATTGAGACGCATACTCTTTAAAATCCTTCGACAGTCTGCCATAAACCAAGTTACTCTGTTGACTATTTTCTTTTCTTTTTCTCGAGGGAAGACTGGTGCACCATTCTCTA
>NC_059294.1:19714974-19724974 GCF_017591435.1 Portunus trituberculatus
TTAATCCTTTGTGTATTTAGTCTCGTCCTCTGTCCTTCCAAACAGTTATCTCGAAAAGTCTCGCAGGGAAGAAGAAGTAGGACGGTGGGAGGGAAGACAGAAGGGAAGAGGAAAGAGAAGGAAGGGACAAAAGAAAAATAAGATGGAAGGAGAGGGAGGGAAGGAATTGTGGTGTAAGAAAGGATATGGTAAGTGAAAGAGGAAGGAGTGAAAGAGGAGAGAAGGTGAAAATGGTAAAATGTTTGCTAACTGTAAAAGCAAAACGGGAGTTAAAATGCCAAGTAAAAGAGAAATGAAAGGAGAAAAAGAGGGTAGAAGATAAAAAAAAACTCAAAAGTCCAAAGAAGAAATGCAAAATTGACAAAAGAAAAATGCAAGAAAATAGAAGAAAGAAAGACTGTACAGAAACTTACAGGAAAGCATGGAGGTGCCAAAGGGGATAAAAAATTCACGCCTATAAGCCTCGAAAAGGCCAACAATCCACCGGAAAAGAACCAACCCCATCAAACCCCACATAAAAAAAAAAAAACTGACTCGAGTTTGTAGGAATAAAAATGCCAACCGGAAAAATGCCATGGAAAAATCTCCGTCTAAATAATGAAAGTAATAAAGATGATTTAACCCTAAAGAGGAGAGTCTGAAACGCTTCACCAACACCACCACCACCACTACCACCACCACCACCACCACCACCACCACCACCAGACACAACACTTCGCAACCTCTTAAATTTCCTGTACCGGAGTTATGCTTTAAGTTTTATTTATCTGTTATTATTTTTATCTTTTATCTTTTTAATGATCCCTTGCTTTTGCTTTCCGTCCTCCTCTTACTCTTTCTCCTGCTCCTCTTTATCTTTTTAATCATCCTTTGCTTCTGCTCTTCATCCTCCTCCTCTTCCCATCCTCCTGCTCCTCTTCCTGCAATCAATTTTTTTTTTTGTATTATTAATTATGCATGTGCTTTTTGGTCGTTTTCTTTGGTCCTATTTCATTATCTCTGCTTTGCCAACCTACACGTTTCACTTTCAATTAATATATTCCATTTCCTTTCATTATTTTTTCCTTGTTTTCTTTCCACTCCATCCTGAACCACTTAATCGCTTCAGCATCATAATTTTGCTCGTTGCTCTCCTCTCTGCCCTGCAATACCCTTAGTCTTCCAAGGACTGAAAAAAAAAAAAAAACGAAAAGATAACTCCAATACAAATTTATTATTCATCCAGGAATTATTTTGTTTATATTTACGTTGTGTTTCTCTATATCTTCTGAATGGCTCTTCTGTAATAACTGTGGTTGTTTTGATCTATTCCCTTCAATATTCTCAGTGCTTCACACCCTAAAAAAATATACATCACAAAGGCTAGATTCCCTTCAAATAAATTTCTTCATCTAACATTTTCACTTTGCAAGATTTATTTCCCCATAAACGTTAACTGTCTCGTTCTATCCCTTTCATTAATTACTTTTCGTCATTAACTAGGTACAAAATACAAGTGTTCATTCTCCATCTTTACTTACCATTTCCTTCTTTCTGATGACTTCCCGTTCTTCTCCCTCGATTTTCCGCTTTCTTGTTGTTATTCCCGAGTATATCACCTCTAAGCCTCACCAATACTCTTTCTGTAGAAGCCGAACCGCAACCAAACCTCAATATACCTCCCTTATTCTCACTCTCCCGTCCCTACCCATCATTCCCTACCATTCCCTCTCCTCTCCCTCCCTTCCTCCCTAGCCTCTCTCACAGCAGAAGCACAATCGCCGTACGAATAAAGGTCGTGTCTTTATTAATGTGTATATGGGAGGTGGTGGGCTATTTCTTTATTAGTGTCCCTATAGGCGAGGATATTGCGTGTTCTTGCAATATCTTGGTGGTTGAGAGGGAGGTATATTGTCTATCTGTAGTGTATGTGTGTGTGTGTGTGTGTGTGTGTGTGTGTGTGTGTGTGTGTGTGTGTGTGTCTTCATTAATGACAGCGAAATATGAGCGTGTGGCGTGTTGAGCCTTAATACACAAAGAGAGAGAGAAAGAGTTTTGACGGTGGGGGGTGAGGAAGCGAGAATCTGGTCAGAGAGAGAGAGAGAGAGAGAGAGAGAGAGAGAGAGAGAGAGAGAGAGAGAGAGAGAGAGATAACAGATAGAGAGAACAATAGCTGCATGGTGAAGAATATTAAAGCGAGGGGGAAAACATGGGATAAATGCTTACGTAGATGGAAACGCTTGATGACGTGAAGGGAAGGAGAAACTAGAATGAAAAAAGGGAGGCGAAATCGAGCCAATGATATATGGGAAGTGCAAATTGAAATAATTACCGAATGCAGAGAAAATGCGGGAACAAAATATAAAATGCAGGAAAAAAACGAGAGACAACCCAGGAGGCGGTGGATGAAAGCACGTGTATTGTATTATTAGTGAGGAAAGTATGATACGTATATGGTGTTATATAAAACCAGTGTGTCCTGAAGGTATGTCTCTCCATCTGGTGTTGTTGTCTTCTTATCAATATTACTATTTTCTTTTTAAATTATCATTATTATTATTATTATCATTATTATTATTATTATTATTATTATTATTATTATTATTATTATTATTATCTTTATTATTTCTCTTGTTGTTGTTGCTGTTGTTGTTGTTGTTGTTGTTGTTGTTGTTGTTGTTGTTGTTGTTGTTGTTGTTGTTGTTGTTCTTCTTCTTCTTCGTTGTTCAGTTTCTACTACTACTGTTAATAATAATAATTCTTAGGCTTCTTATTTTTTTTGTAATTTGTCAATGTTACTTATAATTTCTGGAAACAACTGTAGTTTCTCGTTCCTTAAGTTTTACCTTTCATTGGAAACATTTTTACATTCTTTTCTTTTCTGTACATAGGAAGTCGGTCAAGGGCGAAAACAAATATGAAATAACCAGCATATCACTCAACTCCCAAGAAAGGAACAGGAGTAGAGCAATCAAGAATAATGACTGATATTGTTTTGAGAATCTGATCAGAGAGAGAGAGAGAGAGAGAGAGAGAGAGAGAGAGAGAGAGAGAGAGAGAGAGAGAGAGAGAGAGAGAGAGAGAGAGAGAGAGAGAGAGAGAGAGAGAGAGAGAGAGAGAGAGAGAGAGAGAGAGAGAGAGAGAGAGAGAGAGAGAGAGAGAGAGAGTATTTTGGTAACAGTGCGGAAAAGATAAATAATTGCACTCAAAACAGTAAGATTTTCATGCAAAATCACCTCAAATCTGAGCCCCTCTGAGTTTATAAGGCGCTAGTGATTCGCCACCATCACACGTGAGCAAGAAAGGTCTCTCTCTCTCTCTCTCTCTCTCTCTCTCTCTCTCTCTCTCTCTCTCTCTCTCTCTCTCTCTATCTATCTCTCTGCGACGCCTATAGGTTTTGCTCAATACACACACCTTACATCACACACACACACACACACACACACACACACACACACACACACACACACACACACACACACACACACATGCTACAACGTTTCTCAAGGTTATCCATAGAAGATGAAGGTGCCTCGGTTCGATTTCCTATGACATCCCATTTACTGCCTTTCACTTTCTGCGGGTAAAGTGACTCAAAGTGCTGATCTACACAGCCTCCCTCCACCGTCACTTTGTAAGGGAAATGATTGAATGGATAGGAATAGGAACAAAATGCAAAGTGAGAGTGTGTGTGGGTTTCAAGACTGAAATATTAAAAAAAAAAATTATAGAAAAATGCGGGGAAAATGCACTTTTGCTATCTTTCTCTTTGTTGTTGTTTGTTCCTTTTTCTGTGTGTGACGAATGCAGAAAATGTTGTGTATGTTTTTTTTTTTTTTTTTTTTGACGAAAAGTTACATTTATGGCAAAAACTATTCCTCCCTGTGATGAAAACAAAACAACATGCCGCTTGAATACTATAGATGGTGCCTTTTGTTTTAATCAATAGCACTTTTATTTATTTTTTTTTTTTCGTATGATGTTTTTGGCGCATTCAGAGTTTGGAGAGAGAGAGAGAGAGAGAGAGAGAGAGAGAGAGAGAGAGAGAGAGAGAGTAAAAAAGAAAACATATACACACAGAAATCAACAAGCAGAAACATAAAAACAGCGAGAATGGAGACAAATAGACATAAATCATAAAATTAGAATTACGAAATCTAACAACTGATATTAACAATTGTTCTTTTTTTTTTTTTTTACATTACAAGGGCACTGGCCAAGGGCAAACAAAGTGTTGGAAAAAAAAAATCCCGCTGGTTGCCAGGCCCTGTTAAGAGGAAAGTAGAAAGAGAAAACAAAAAATCTAAAAGGAGGGTCCAGTTAACGTAAGAGGTGTCTTGACACTCCTTTTTTGAAAGAGTTTAAGTCATAGGCAGGTGGAAATACAGACACAGGTAGAGAGTTCCAGAGTTTACCAGTGTAGGGAATGAAGGAGTGAAGATACTGGTTAACTCTTGCATTAGGAAGATGGACAGAATAGGGATGAGAAGAAGTAGAGAGTCTTGTGCAGCGAGGCCGCAGGAGGGGGAAGGCATGCAGTTAGCAAGTTCAGAAGAGCAGACAGCATGAAAACAGCGGTAGAAGACAGATAAAGATGCAACATTGCGGCGGTGACTTAAAGAATCAAGACAGTCAGTTAGAGGAGAAGAGTTGATAAGACGAAAAGCTTTAGATTCCACCTTGTTTAGTAAAGCTGTGTGTGGATCCCCCAGACATGAGAGCCATACTCCATACACGGGCGGATAAGGCCCTTGTACAGAGCAAGCAGCTGGGAGGGAGAGAAAATGGACGAAGACGCCATAGGACACCTAACTTCTTGGAAGCTGATTTAGCAAGAGTAGAGATGTGAAATTTCCAGTTTAGATTTTTAGTGAAGGATAGACCGAGTGTGTTTAATGTAGAGGAGAGGGAAGTTGAGTGTTATTGAAGAAGAGAGGATAGTTGTCTGGAAGGTTATGTCGAGTAGATAGTTGTAGAAATTGAGTTTTTGAGGCATTGAACAAAACCAGGTTTTCTCTGCCCCAATCAGAAACAAGTGAAAGATCAGAAGTTAGGCGTCCTATAGCATCTCGCCTTGAGTCATTTAATTGTTGTTGGGTTGGGCGTCTGTTGAACGCTGTTGAATAATGCAGGTGGTATCATCAGCATAGGAGTGGATAGGGCATTGAGTCAGATTTAGGAGATCATTGATGAATAATAGAAAGAGAGTGGGTGATAGGACAGAACCCTGTGGAACACCACTGTTGATAGTTTTAGGGAAGAACAGTGACCGTCTACTACAGCAGCAATAGAACGATCGGAAAGGAAACTGGAGATGAAGGTACAGAGAGAAGGATAGAATCCGTAGGAGGGTAGTTTAGAAATTAAAGATTTGTGCCAGACTCTATCGAAGGAATGTAATCTGATTAACATTATTGACATGGAAAGCACCGCAATCTTTAATGAGGAAAGTGAGGAAAGCTGCGGAATGCTCACTCCACAAATCATAGCATTACCGTCTAAGCCCTCGCGCTGCACAACAAAAAACGGACAAAATATTGAGTTTTCTGCGTGGAAACATGAAAAATATACATACTAGAGCAGTTCTAATATGGCGTGAATTATATGCTATCTTTATGACACTCAACACTTAACACATGGACAAAGTACGTAGTGGGTTTCCTGGATTGAAACAAAGTACCTCTCATTGGAACACTTTAAAGAAGATCTGATATACATGTTCTCTTCATAACACTCAAAATTTGACACATTAAGAAAATGGTGAGTTTTCTGGGAGGAATCATAGAACAACAAATAAATAAGTAAGAAAAAAATTGAATAACGTCCTGAGTAAGATATTCCCTTTATGGCACTCGGGACTTGACAAATGTCCAAAATAGAATAAATTCTGGACTGAAACATGGAAAAGTATTCACAAGAGCAGTTTGAAAAAATCTGAGTTAGACGTGCAACACATAGCAAACTCACACACATGCTGCTACCTCCCCCAGAATGGTGGTGCTGTGTACATGTGCTGTATGTTGCAAAGTTAATGGACTGCCATTACATGTAATTTATATTTATTTTTGCCTTCTCTTAACCCTTTTCTTCTCTTAATCCAGGCCTTTTTTTTTTTTTTTTACCATATTCCAGGTCTGCGTCACTGTTTAGCCATTCTGCCAACACGATCGCCCCTTTAAGGTGAGTTCTGCACACAGCAGGCCGTGTTCAGGTGCAAAACAAAACAGAACGAAATAAAACTGTACCCTCGTTACTTCTTCCCTGCGTTGTTCATAGTAGCTCGCTTCTCTCTTCACCTTTACGGCAACATTTCAACGATAATTCTTTGTAACCTTCACCACGCATTCCTGCGAACATAGCAACAACAGGGAAAGCTCTCACGTATCGCTTTTATTCTCTACTGAGAAAAACCTGTGCTCTTCACTCTCGTATATCTCAATCTGCTGATATGTTCCGGGAAGTGGGTCACTACTGCCGCTTATGTGTGTGTGTGTGTGTGTGTGTGTGTGTGTGTGTGTGTGTGTGTGTGTGTGTGTGTGTGTATATATATATATATATATATATATATATATATATATATATATATATATATATATATATATATATATATATATATATATATATATATATATATATATATATATATATGACGGAATAGCCATTTAACCCTTAACGTTGTTCACCCTCACACATTATTCATATTTGAGTAAAAAAACAGCAAAGCATTTTTTCGAAGCCTGGAATTGGCAACACTGGTGATTACCATCATTACTATTATTCACCATCACAATCATCCCGACACAGACACGTGTATTTCCAAAGGGTAATCTCACGCCAGCCATACAACACCTGTCTGTGCCGTCCCGCGCGAGTAATCTGATGAGGGGAAACAGCAGCATCCATTCGCGCGTTCTTTGTAACCTTGCCATAGAGGCAGGAGAGTCCGATGCACCCGCCCCTCAACGCTCCTCCTCTACGTTCCAATATTCGAAAATCCACGCCGTAAGAGGGGAAAAAATTTCCCTCAATTCTTCGTGCTCGGAACTCCTCACGCCCGACCCCGAGCAAGCACGCGTTGGGAGAGAGCCAATAATGGGAGCAATACCATCTCTCTCTCTCTCTCTCTCTCTCTCTCTCTCTCTCTCTCTCTCTCTCTCTCTCTCTCTCTCTCTCTCTCTCTCTCTCCTTTCCTTTTCCTTTGTCCTCTTCCCCGATGTCTTTCTTTCTCTTCTTACCTTCCGCTGCCTCTTTCCTTCGCCGCTATGTCCACCTCTAACCTTCTCTCCCTTCATTCACTGTCCGCATGCTGTCGTTATTGTCACTCATTACCTTCTTTATATCATACACATGCGAGTTTCTTGTTTTCTAATTCCTTTGCGCTCGTTTCTCTCGCATATCTCTCCATACACTGTTATCTCCATCTTTTATGTTGTCATGCCGGACATGGGGATGAGGCATGACTAGGTAAGGAAGGGGGCTAAGGTATGTAAATGTTGTAAATTATCCCTACGAGAAGAATAGACGAGAATTCCCACATGGATTGAATGGCTGTGTCCTGAATAACTTGCCTGAAGGAGCACCCAGTTCATTTCCTTTTTTTTTCACGTGACGACATATCTTTCTCTTTCCTTTATTTTTTTTACTGGCGTTCATTCTTATTCTCCTAACATTCTCTCAACTGGTTTTCATATTCTTTAAAGTATTTCGACGATTTTCCTACCTCACTCATTTCCATTATTGCATTTCCGTGAATTGCATTTTTTCTTTCATTTTCAAACTGCGTTATCCTCAGCGTCCTGCACTCAGCAATACCTACGACTACATTTCAACATTTGTCAATAATTTTATGCCTTTCCCTTATATTTATCAATCAAATATTTTCACATCACCACCCGATGTTGCAGCTTTATTTTCTTGTTCTATTCACCTTCGCAACGTAGTACCATCTTCCTTTCCAACTATAATATTATTAGTTTTCCCCTTTCATCAAAAGTTTCTTCTTTCTTTACATTGAGAACCCTCCCTCTTCGCCCGTTTCTTATTATTCATCTCTTCCTCCTCGTCCTCAGAGATCCAAGGTGAGAGCAGCCGCGTGATCTCCTCTATTGCCACTTACTCCACGGGATATTGTCCTTGAGTCGTTGCCCGAGTAACCATTATTCACAATCTGTTCATCTTTCCATCCATCAGTTGCGGTCGCTTTCCCTGCAATATTGCAAAAATGTATGAAAGTCGAATGCCAGTTTGTTTTAATATATATTTTATTTTATTTTTTTCGTGATGGTGGATAGCTTGGTGGGCAGCAGAGCGCGTAATTATTATTGGACTGGATGAAAATACTCTACGCATCATTTTTTTCTTTTACTAACACTTCCACAACAGCAACAAGAAAAACAACAAAAACAAAAACAACTATTACTACTGTTACTACTACTACTACTACTACTACTACTACTACTACTACTACTACTACTACTACTACTACTACTACTACTACTACTACTGCTACTACTAATACTACTAATAATAATGATACTACTACTACAACTACTACTACTGTTACTACTACTACCAACACTGATGTTGCACCGTTAGTCGCACGTACCTACATTCCACACAAACCACACACACACACACACACACACACACACACACACACACACACACACACACGGTCCACTCAAATATCCGGTTCACCTGACTGGCCTCCAGGTGACAATTAGGTGGCGGTGGACGGGATAATCTTATAATTCCAGAGTCCGGCATCCAAAATTGCTCTTTTTCTCCCCTCTCACTCTCTCTCTCTCTCTCTCTCTCTCTCTCTCTCTCTCTCTCTCTCTCTCTTGCGGCCAAATTAACTCTCTCCAGATCTCCAATATACTCCTGGTGATATTGTTTTTTTTTTTCTTTCTTTCTGTTTCCAGTATCTCGGTATTGTTTTTCTCTTTGTTTTTTTTTGTTTTTTTGTTATTTTCTTTATTTCTTTCTATATGTACTTCCAATACTTTTCTTTTCTTTTTCGGTCTATCTCTCTCTCTCTCTCTCTCTCTCTCTCTCTCTCTCTCTCTCTCTCATACATTTTTTCACCTGTTTTGTCCGGAATGGGTTCGGGAACAAAGAAAAGAATAAGAAAATAAAGGGAAAAAAATTGTACATAGACATAAATCAATGGAAAACTTAGACTTGCATTGCTACCACCACCACCACCACCACATCGCATCCACCTCAATGAAGAGCTAAAAGAAAAAAAAAATAAGAGAAAGAAAAGGTTACTCACGGCTCCCCACCCGCAAAAAAAAATAAGATCCATTAGTCCATCACAAAAAGCTAATTACCACCCGCAGAAAAGCAATTATCACTGTAGAAACCGAGTATCAACGCTACAGAAAGTCATTATCAACTCACCAAGTCCATTATCACCACACACACACACACACACACACACACACACACACACACACACACATCACCACTACTACTTAACACCACCGAACCCCCCCTCCTCAGGTACCTTCGTAAACTTCCCCCTAAGACTAAGAAACTATTATTAATTCGCTGTAGTAAAATAAAGTGAAGTTTCCAATGAGGGTACTAGTTTGCTCGGGGGAGGAGTGTGTGCGGTGGCCTGGTGGAGGGAGGGATGGAGAGGGGGAGGGAGGGGCGGAGGAATACACACCCTGTCAATGAGCTGTTTACACAAGCTTAATAGTTAATGGTGGAGGGTTCAGGGGGAGGGTGCGTGGGGTGGCAGAGGGAGAGGGTACGCGAGAGGTAGGGAGGAGAGAGGTGGCATGTTAGGGAGAGGAGGGTTGGAGGTAGTGGTAGGTAGAGTGAGAGGAGGAGGAGGATGGCAGGAAGCGGAAGGGAGGTAGGAAGTGACTAGGGTATATAATGGCATGGCACAGAGAGAGAGAGAGAGAGAGAGAGAGAGAGAGAGAGAGAGAGAGCAGGTAAATACACAGAAATATATAGACAAATTAGAACAAAGAATTATAGGCGGACATGAGGAGAGAAGGATACG
>NC_059294.1:19732474-19792474 GCF_017591435.1 Portunus trituberculatus
TCGTCGTTTGTAATACTTATTCGTCTTGCCCTTCCCCCCCTCGCCTTCCTCTCCTCTTCCCTCAGCCCACGCACACCCACAAACACAGCAATCCATCACGCCCACATCAAGGTAAGACCCTCGCATATAACGTATCACATCCCACGCTTACGGTACCCATCCACGGATCTCCCACCCCACGCCTGTCTTAGTCTCGAACATCACCTGTGTACAAGCTGCTCCACATGTAAGTTTCCCAATGAACACTCCATCTACATGATATTGACTTATTAGATTTGGTTAAGTTTATTAGTAAGAAAAGTAATATAAGTTGATCAGTAGTAGAGCATTTCACAATTTCTACGACTTAACTTCTTTCAAGAGAGAGGTTTCGAGATATTTGTCCCTGAATTTTGACTGTTTTTTTTATTCTTTTGTGGAGATTGCAGTTCAAGTGGGCTTTTTTTTTTCTATTATACATTTTTTTTTTGCCCTTGGTAGTTCTCCCTCTTGCATAAAAAAAAATATACTGTAGCTAATCACGTAAGGATTTTAAGTTGCTATTCGTATGATTTAATGACACTGTTGTGATTTAGTGTGTTGACTTGTCTTTTTTTTTTTTTTTTGGTGTAGGTCATCTTGTTCTTTTCTTTCTTAATTCGTGTCAAAGATATTTTAAGTCAGGTTAGCTATTTCGTTTTATTATTATCTTTTTTTGCATTTCCCTTAGTCAGAGTGTTGGGGGTATGTACGGTGCGAGTCTCCTCCATTTGCTTCTACCCCTTGCATTATCCTCAGTGACTTCCCATCCTTTGCAATTCTGACACAATTCAATCCCTTCATTTCACTCTGTCTTCACCTCGATCTTCTTAGGCAATTCATCATAAGTGGCAAATAGTTTAGACGAAATTCTCAAGGAGGACTCTTCATAGGTGGTGAAACTTACTAATAAAACAAGAACAGTAACTAAAGAAACGTCAAACCACAAATAAAACAACAACACACTGGGTACTCACAAGCAATCTGGATGAAGGCATTGGCAGACCTGGCACTCCCCAGCCTGTTCCTAGCGACGCAATAGTACACCCCAGCGTCGTTCTCCCTCTTGCCCTGGGACACCTTCAGGAAGAAAACAGAGCCGTGGCCGAGGATGAGGCGGTGCGAAGAGTCCTTGAGGGGGGCGCCATCCTTGAACCAGGTGATGACGGGCTCCGGTTTTCCTTCGGCGCCGCAGTTCAAGGTCAAAGGATCGTTCCTCGGCACAGTCCAATTGCTCGGGTGTTCGGTGATTCTGGGCGCACGACCCTCTCCTGGTGGGGGAAGAGAGAGAGAGAGCGTGCGTGAGTGAGGCATAAAGGTGAGTGAGTTATGGCTTTGGGAGTGGCTGATGTTAGGCCCGAGAGAGAGAGAGAGAGAGAGAGAGAGAGAGAGAGAGAGAGAGAGAGAGAGAGAGAGAGAGAGAGAGAGAGAGAGAGAGAGAGAGAGAGAGAGAGAGAGAGAGAGAGAGAGAGAGAGAGAGAGAGAGAGAGAGAGAGAGAGAGAGAGAGAGAGAGAGAGAGAGAGAGAGAGAGAGAGAGAGAGAGAGAGAGAGAGAGAGAGAGAGAGAGAGAGAGAGAGAGAGAGAGAGAGAGAGAGAGAGAGAGAGAGAGAGAGAGAGAGAAAAGATGGGTAGTGAGGGAGACTGAGCGTGAAAGAGGCAATATGAAACCGAGGGAGAGACAGGTAGTGTATGGAAGGGAGGAGGGGAGGAAGAGAGGGAGGAGTTACGATGAGGGAAGGGAAAGCAGTGAGGGAGGGACCTGGAAATGGACGGAGGGAGAGGGAGATAAGCACCCTTTACACCATTGCATGAATGGTTATTTGCACACAGAAGACAATGGTTGTATAATTAACGCAGGGAAAGGGTGGAGGAGTGAAAGGAAGGGGCTGGCTCACGACGGCGGCAAGGAAGGGAAAAGGAGCAGGGAGGGGGAAGCATTAGGAAAGAGAGAGAGAGAGAGAGAGAGAGAGAGAGAGAGAGAGAGAGAGAGAGAGAGAGAGAGAGAGAGAGAGAGAGAGAGAGAGAGAGAGAGAGAGAGAGAGAGAGAGAGAGAGAGAGACAAAAAAATACATACACATATACGTACACACACGTATACATACATACATACATACAGACAGACAGACAGACAGACAGACAGACAAATGAACAGGCAAACTCATGAATAGGGGAAATCCTATAGTCACCTTTAACACACACACACACACACACACACACACACACACACACACACACACACACACACACACACTGGATGTTTGTTTTGACTGGTCAGGAATAATGTGAAGAGTCGCCAACCGTCTATTACAAACACATTATGACTGTCACAATAACACACTGTTTTTCGCATCCCCATATATTATTCTCTCTCTCTCTCTCTCTCTCTCTCTCTCTCTCTCTCTCTCTCTCTCTCTCTCTCTCATTGATTCAGGGAAGCAGTCATTGTTCACTGATTGTTATTTGAACCGTACCTATGGGCAAATGTAGTATGTGATTCTACATCTATCCATCTACCTGTGTCTATCTCTTGATCTATCTTCATTACGCTTTAACTCCTGCATCAGTCAGCTATTATAGGCCATTACTGCTGTGAACAAATGGTGTGTTTATGGCAGCAATCAAACTTTCACCCGCGCTGGGAAACGACGCTGCCGACAATAGAGTAACACGGACCCTAGCGGCGGCACAGGTGGTCTTTAAGCGGCGTGGTGCTCGCAGTGGTGGTGCATGGTGCGAGGTTCCATATCACCCCTACTACTCTCACACCAGCAGTCTAGTTAGTTTTCATCATCCCTCCGTAGCATATTTATTGCGTATTATCGTCTTCCTATTCATTATATTTTCTATGTATTCGCCTTACACAATATATCTAACTTTCACCTCATGTGTTCTCGTATTCAGTAACCTGGATCAGCTCACTCACTTGCTCTTCCATCTCTCAAGGCTTGATATTTTTACTTGCATACGTAAGCACACGAGTATTTCAGGTCATGCATACACGAGCCTGTGCATTTGTAAATATATGCAGATTTTCCTACATGTGAATGGCGGCGTGTATGTAGAAGCCGCTGATGAAACGCAGAAAAAAAGGGGGAAAACCGGGGTGGGTAGGAACTATTGTGCCCCGCTGAATAATTTGCCACAGCGGGTTTCTCTCCCTCTATAACCTTTCCCCAATCTATATGGAAATAAAAATACATTGTTCTGGGTCTATTCAAAAGCCGGGTGAGGGAACGGGAGCCAGAATAATAGAGGATCATAACCCACACACTCCGCCATGATAAAGAATTGAATCCTGCAGTCAAAGTCGCGGGAGAATTGACTTCTGAAATATGGAAGGACGGAAACCCACCTGCATCTTTAGTGTATTAGATAGATAGGAAGATAGAGAGATAGATCAATGGACAGACAGGAAGATGAAAAAAGGAGTTCCCAGTCCGTTGGTTGGGTAACAGACAGACAGCCGCAGCACAGAATAAAAACATAAAACGGCTGCATTTCGGAGTTGAAGAAGAATTCGATACCAAAGGCTGGTTATATTCCCTCTCTCTCTGGATCCTCTTCGGTTGTGGGTCTTTCATTCAGATTTAGGCGTTCATCTACAAGTGCCGGAAAACATGGCGCAGTGGGTAGCATTTTCGAGGCAAAGAACGACAGAGCCACGAATAGCACCGCGGCACGTGGGGCCTCTGCTGCCAATACTGCCAATACCGGGGAATGGGGACGAGGAGCACCGCAAAAGGTAGTACGAGCCCTGGAAGTACCCAAGTAACTCCCTCGCTCGCCGCACCACCAGACGCCCGCCCACTGATCCAGAAAGGACGAAGAAATAGGGAATGAATAACAAAACTACCCATACCATCAGCACTCCCGAGCGATGTGCAGCAAAACTGTCCGAAAAGTAACAGGAAAAAGAGGACGGGAACACCCATTATACTACATAAAAGCATGACAAAACGCGCTGTATTTAAACCACCACAACATAAAGTAACGTTATGGAAGAATATACCTGCAAAAATGGTTAAAAAATGCACGTGAGGAGGGATAAAAAGTAAAAAGTATCCATATATTGTGGAAATATAGCGGTGAAGGGAGAGAGAGAGAAGGGAGGGAGGGAGGAAGGGAGTATGCTAGCACTGCACCAGGAGTAACCAGAGTGGAGGCAATATCTAGGATGTGAAAAAAAATGTATCCAGTCCCATCTGAATCTTTCTTTCACGTGGGTCACCGCCTTAAAACCTCTCCTCCTCCTCCTCCTCCTCCTCCTCCTCCTCCTCCTCCTCCTCCTCCTCCTCCTCCTCCTCCACATCCTCCTCCTGCTTTCCTTCCTTCCTTCCTTCCTTTTACTGGAGCCTATTAAGGGGTTGGGGGAAGGAGGGATACCTGGCAGAGACCCCACTAAGTTGAGACCCAGCGGCTACATCTTTTCAGCGGGATACGAACCCTGGATGCGCCAAAGGTGAGGTTAGATCACTTTAACTTTCCGTCTTGCTTACCCTCTCTCTCTCTCTCTCTCTCTCTCTCTCTCTCTCTCTCTCTCTCTCTCTCTCTCTCTCTCTCCTCTACTCCCTCTCTCCCTCCTCCTTCTCCCTTTCCTCCATCTTGGTGTAGTTGCTTTCCCTTATCATGCCTCTTATCTTTTTTTCCCCTTTATTTTTCTCTTCCTTTTCCTTCCTCTTTGGCTTTCCATTTCTTTGGTCGTCTTGCTTCATCTCCTTTTCCTCCTTTTCCTTATCCTCTCCTTCTATCCCTCTATCTGGATCTCTTCTTACTCACTTCTTCCTCATGCTTTCCTCCTCCTTACCTCTCTCCTCCTTCCATTTCTCCCTCCTTCTCTCCCCCTCCATCCATTTATATCTCTCGAGGAAAGGACTTCAAGATAGATTCGATGTCAATGTAGTATGGTAGCCACAGGAGAGAGAGAGAGAGAGAGAGAGAGAGAGAGAGAGAGAGAGAGAGAGAGATGTCATTGGTATTGAGAGAGAGAGAGAGAGAAAGATAAAGAAAAAGAGACCGACAGAAATAGAAGGAAAGATAAAAGGAAATAAATATCCATATATGCAGGATAAAAAAAAAGAAGATTAATAAAGACGAAAGAAAAGAAAACAACTTGGAAATAAAGAAAATGAGGGAAATATAAGTGGCAGCGGAGGAGGAGGAGGAGGAGGAGGAAGAGAAAGGTGAGGAGAAGGACGAAGGAAAAGGATGGAGGAGGAGGAGGAATAGGAGGAGGAGGAGGAGGAGGAGGAGGAGGAGGAGGAGGAGGAGGAGGAGGAGGAGGAGGAGGAGGAGGAGGAGAAGGAGGAGGAGGAGGAGGAGAGCAGGTGGTTTATCAGGAAACGTCCACCATTAGATCTTCCGTAAGTAGGGTACCAGAGGGGGAGTTTCTGAACCCACCTCCTCCTCCTCCACTCCTCCACTCTTCCACTTCCCTTTTCCCAGTGCAGCCTTTCCATCACTCTCACACACACACACACACACACACACACACACACACACACACACACACACAGCTTCTCCTTCAGATTCTCCTTCCTCTTGCACGTCCTTTCCATCTCTCTCCTTCTGCCTCTCTCTCTCCGTCTCCAGTTTCATAGTTTCGCTCTCCTCCCTCTGCTGCTTTAAAGGTGAGAGAGAGAGAGAGAGAGAGAGAGAGAGAGAGAGAGAGAGAGAGAGAGAGAGAGAGAGAGAGAGAGAGAGTATGCAATTCCACCTTTTTTTTCCTCTATTCATATCTACAAAGCGGTAAAACACACCCCACACAGATACGAGATGGAGAACACTGCAACACACCAACTCCAATCTGAATGCAATGTCTGTCTTGCTGTCGAAACAACGCCCGGGGAACGCTGTTAAGGTGCCGTAAACACCCTTAAGGAATCGTGGAAATTGAACCACAAACTAACGAGAACACAACGCAACACAAAACACGGGGAAAAAAAATAAAGGAAAATGCCTGGAAAAATAATAAATTCCCAGTGTCCCCGCAATCCACTTGAAAGCAGGCAGAAAATGTGCATTGTAGGTGTAAATACTGCAGCGAATCAATACATAAAAAAACAGACCAAGGAAGAATTTTACAGTTTAAGAAGAGAAACAGGAATCTTTAAAAAAAAAAAAATTTTATTCTGCTTCAAAACCTTTTTTCCGGTGATTTGTTTTCATGAGGCCATCTGGGAAACCGGCCACTGGCGATGTCCTCTTTAGCCCAATGGTGAGAGGGTCTCCCCACTAGACCTTCCTGTAGGCGAATGTTCGATCCTTGAGGTGTAACAAACGAGAATTTAAACACCGAATTACCTACTATGGCTTTTCCTTTCGGGGTAATTTATCGATGTTATTCAGCGGAAGGCAGCGGCGCGTCTGGTGAGATAAGACAGAATGAAAAGTGACCAGGTATTATAGGTCTGCGTGTGTGTGTGTGTGTGTGTGTGTGTGTGTGTGTGTGTGTGTGTGTGTGTTTGTGTACGTGAGTTTTAAGATGCACTATATTTTTGTTTGATGCATTTTAGTTTGCACTTTGTGTTTTCTATTTCATGAATCTTTTGTTCTGTAATGTTATATCAATACTTAATAATGTGTTCAATAAATTATCAGTCTATATACCTATCTGTGTGTGTGTGTGTGTGTGTGTGTGTGTGTGTGTGTGTGTGTGTGTGTGTGTGTGTGTGTGTGTGTGTGTGTGTGTGTGTGTGTGTGTGTGTGTGTGTGTGTTCTTTAGATTCCACAAGCTATTTCCTCTGCTGATAGTAATAACGATGATTTTTGCGGTGACAACATACGTGGGGAAACTACAAACTGACCGAGAATACACCAAAATGTGAAGTTTATTATTTTTTTCTTTCAAGGATGAAGAAAAATCTCAAAAGCAGATACTGAGAAGATTAACATTACAGAAAAACACACACTTTATATATGACAAAAAAAAGCATTTCTGGAAGGTTACAATGCACAAAAGTAGTAGTAGTAGTAGTAGTAGTAGTAGTAGTAGTAGTAGTAGCAATAGCAGCAGCAGTAGCAGTAGAAGGAGCAGAGCAATCACCACCAAATTAACAGCAAGATACAGCTACACCAATTAAATCATATCAGCACCTACCACACTAATAAGCACTCCACACTTCACTCCATCCTGAATGACCACCACCACCACACCAACATCACAGCAACTACCAGAAGAACCACAACCACCACCACCAACCATCACCACCACTCAGAACCACCAAAAGAGGAAAAGGAGAAAAGAATCGCAACTATGCACATCCGAAAACACTGCATCACCCAAACCACAAAGCCACCGGGAACCGAATCCAACCGAACCGAACAGAACCGGGGAATGACAGGCTGTTTACGTCATCAATGGTCGGGATCTCTAGGGGGAAATGTTCCATGATTCTGGGTCCATAAATTAGCTTGAGGAGAGAGAGACGAGGGGGGAAGGGGAAGGAAGAAGAGGGAGGCAGGGAACACGCTGATAAGGACGGAGAAGGGAAGAAGATAGAGGTGAAAGGGAGGGAGGGACGGAGGGAAGGAGGGAGGATAAGAGTGGTCTTTAGGAAGGTTCTTTGGTGCTTAGAGAGGAAAGAAAAAAAATATGGGAAAAAAATAAGGAGGTGGGTTTAGTCGCTGCCTGGCATGAGAGGGGCTGAAGAGGCATAGATAAAGGGCGCTTTATAGAGGGAGGGAACGAGAGCGAGAAAGAGAGAGGGAGAGAGAGAAAGAGGGAGACGAGAGGGTAGGACACAAGGAGAAAGAGGGAGACTAAGTGGTTACGCAAAAAAAATATATATGTATATTAAGAAAAAATAAGAAACAGGACATACAAAAGATTTTAAAACTGAACAAAGCATATTAGAGAGAGAGAGAGAGAGAGAGAGAGAGAGAGAGAGAGAGAGAGAGAGAGAGAGAGAGAGAGAGAATACCAAATGACTGCTGATGTAGCGAAAAGAGAATGCACAAGAAAGAAATGCTGTGTGTGTGTGTGTGTGTGTGTGTGTGTGTGTGTGTGTGTGTGTGTGTGTGTGTGTGTGTGTGTGTGTGTGTGTGTGTGTGTGTGTGTGCGGCCATAAAGAGGAGCAGGATGACGGAGGGGTGATAGTAATGGTGACAGTGGAGGGGGACAAAGGAAATAAAAGACAAATAAATGCCTACATGGATAAAGGGATAAGAAGGAACGGGGGATAAGGAGGAGGAGGAGGAGGAGGAGGAGGAGGAGGAGGAGGAGGAGGAGGAGGAGGAGGAGGAGGAGGAGGAGGAGGAGGAGGAGGAGGAGGAGGAAGAGGAGGAGGAGCAGGAGCAGGAGGAGGAGGAGGAGGAGGAGGAGGAGGAGGAGGAGGAGGAGGAGGAGGAGGAGGAGCAGGAGCAGGAGCAGGAGCAAGAAGAGGAGGAGGAGGAGAAGTAGGAGGAAGAAGAGGAGAAGGAAGAGAAGGAAGGAGGAAGGAGGAGTAGGAGGGGGAGGATTAGCAGCAACGCAAAGGAACAAAGACAGAGGGACCAAAAAAAAACACAATAACGACAAGAATATATCACAAATCGAGGTGAAATGGTGAAAAAAGAAGAAAAAAATATATAAGAAATTCAAACATACAGAAAAATAAGAGAAAATAAGTTAATTCATTCTCTTTCTCTTAATCCACTACTCCTCCTTCATCTCCTTCACCACCTCTTCCTCTTCCTGGTCCTCCTCCTTCTCTTCCTTTGAAAAGCCAAAAAAAGAGGGAGGAGACTTAAGACAGGTGATCAGAGAAAGGTTGAAAGAGGCAAGAGGAATCGTCTGCTTTACTACCACGAGGCAAAGAGGAGGTGGAGGCGTATTAAGAGGAGGTCCTGATCTTCACGGTTCTCAAGGTCATTCATTAGCCTCCCTTAATGGGCCGGGGACGCTGAATGGTGAATGGTAAAGAAGAGGCATGAGCAATGGAGGTGCGTGAGGGTGAGGGTGGTGTGAATACTCAATGAGAGAGAGGGTGAGTGAATGAGGGAAAAAAGGTACCAGGAGATGTAGGTACCAGGAGAGAGAGAGAGAGAGAGAGAGAGAGAGAGAGAGAGAGAGAGAGAGAGAGAGAGAGAGAGAAATAAAGAGACAAAGTTGATCTAATCCTCATTTACGTGATACTATTATCCCTTACTGCACAACATATAATAACAGACAGGTAACGAGACAAACAGAGACAGACACACACACACACACACACACACACCACACACACACACACACACACACACACACACACACACACACACACACACACACACAGACAAACACACAGTTGATCTTTCCTTTCCCCTGCAACACCACAATCCCAGACTCCACAAGTACAGCAATAAATCATGTCGAGTAGTAATATACGTTCCAAGTCTTCTCCTACAAAGCTACATGGTGTTCCTCACTAATCATTTCTTGCCGGTGTATTGAGGCAAGGAGGAGTGGTGGTAGGTGGTAAAGAGCATTACGCTATTCTATCCTGAAGAGCCTCGTACTTTCCTATCCTGTTCTCCCACTAGTGTTACTTAGCACAGCAGAAACCCTCGTTATAGACCAACATGTTTCCTAGTACCTGTTCTCTCGTGTAATCCTATATAATTCCCTGTCTTTACGGAACCTTGCCGAACCCCAGCCGCCCTCCCTCGCAAGGCTGTTCCCGCTAAGCCACACACGTGAAGCTTCTGCCAAATGGACAATAATATACGTAATTTCTATGTGGGGTAGACTTTTTAAGAGGAAATTTCATAAAGCCATCTGTTAATCGGATCAAAGTACGACCAAAACTGCAATTCTCTTTCCCTTCCTTTTTCATTATTAAGATCCATATTCTGGAACAATTCTCATTTGCATCTACACTAAATTTAAAGAGGCTAAAGTTGAATTTACATTAATATTTAGAGCATCATTTACCATTCTATTGAAAAACTACCAAGACTTTTACATTATGAACGACAGAAACACTCTTGAAAACCCGGCTAATCATCTCTATTTGAAAATAGTCGTGGTGAGAGAACAGAGCATTTCAGAAGACGAGCATTAGTTTCATTCCTCTCCCTCCCTGTTTCTATTCTATTCTCCGGTCTGCTCCCGTCCCATTCTTCTCCCCGGTCCAGGCCTCCCTCTCTTTCACGGGCGGCGAGGCAGCAAGAGGGAGGTGCAGAAGGAAGGAAATTAACCTGATGAAGCGTACATCACCTTCATGTTTCCTCGCTTCGCCTTACCGAGGAAGAAGAAGAAGAAGAAGAAGAAGAAGAAGGTGAAGAAGACGATAAAAGAGCAAAACAAGGAAGGGCAAGGAAGGAAGGCTCTTTATGGTTTCACTCGCCCTCCTTTCCTCTCTGTAGATCCCTCCAGATTACCCCGCTGCCTTCAAGATCTCCACGCCCTCCCTCTCTTGTTCCAGCAGACCCCTTTCACTCCATTCTGCTCCCTCTCCTTGCCCACCTCCCTCCCTCTCTCTCTCTCTCTCTCTCTCTCTCTCTCTCTCTCTCTCTCTCTCTCTCTCTCTCTCTCTCTCTCTCTCTCTCTCTCTCTCTCTCTCTCTCTCTCTCCTTCTCTCTCTCTCTAGACCTCTCCTTGCCTCTTCCAGCCCCTCTCCTCCACTCTTCCATTGCTTTCTCTTACCAGACTCTCTCTCTCTCTCTCTCTCTCTCTCTCTCTCTCTCTCTCTCTCTCTCTCTCTCTCTCTCTCTCTCTCTCTCTCTCTCTCTCTCTCTCTCTGTCGACCTTCTTCTTCTGGTTTTCCGTTCCTTTTCACTCTTCTTTTCTTATTTTTCTTCAATTTTTCTTCTTCCAATTCTTCCACCAAAATAATTTCCTCCTTTTCTTCCTATTTCTCCTCCTACTTCATAATCTTTTATTTATTCCGTATGTTTCAAATAATTTTTCCTCCTCCTTCTTTTCTACCACTCCCTATTCCTTCTCCTCCTCCTCCTCCTCCTCCTCCTCCTCCTCCTCCTCCTCGTCCTTGTCCTCGTCCTCGTCCTTCTTCTTCTTCATTTTTTTCTTTCATTTACTTTATTTCTCTGTTATTCTGCTTTTATCCTTTTCTTCTTCTTTTCCTTCACGTCCTCCTTCTCCCTCTTTCTCCTCCTCCTGCTCCTCTTCTTCCTCTTCATTATTCTCCTTTTCCTATTCCCTTCTACTCTTTCCTCTTCTCTGATCGTTCCCTGTTCGTATATTCTGCCCCTAACCATCTCTCTCTCTCTCTCTCTCTCTCTCTCTCTCTCTCTCTCTCTCTCTCTCTCTCTCTCTTGCAAATTCCATCTCCATTACATTTCTTTCCAATCGTCTTTTTTCGTATCTGCAATAGCCTTTCTCTCCATTTTGCTTTCTTCTCCCTTCGTAAATTTCCTTACGATTCAGTCTTCCCATTTCTTCGCTTTATCCTTCCTTGCCTCTTTCTTTTCTTGCTCCACCCTCTCTCTCTCTCTCTCTCTCTCTCTCTCTCTCTCTCTCATACACTTCCCTTCTGTTTTCTCTTGTTACATCTCACCTTCCACTTCTTATCTATTTTTTTTTTTCTGTTTATTTTTTCTCCTTTTTCTTCTCTTTCTTCTCCTCCTCCTCCTCTTCTTCTTCTTCTTCTTTTTCTTCTTCTTTTCATCTTCGTAAACTACCATCCAGTTTTCCAATTTTTTTTTTTTTTTGCTTTTTTTCCATTTTGTATTTCCTTTCTTTTTCACCGACAACCTCTCCTTTTTCTCCACTTCTTCTTCCTCCTCCTCCTCCTCCTGCTCCTCTTCTTCCTCCTCTTCTTCCTCCTTCTCCTCTTTCCTTTACTTCCTCCACCTCAAGACCATCGTTGTCGAATCTTGCTTTCTTCCCGTCATTTGTGAGATGTATGACCTTTCTGGAGAGAGAGAGAGAGAGAGAGAGAGAGAGAGAGAGAGAGAGAGAGAGAGAGAGAGAGAGAGAGAGAGAGAGAGAGAGAGAGAGAGAGAGAGAGAGAGAGAGAGAGAGAGAGAGAGAGAGAGAGAGAGAGCTTGGAAAGATAAAAACAAACTCAAAATAGAACGAACGAAAAACCGAATAAAAGCAACAACAACAACAACAACAACAACAACAACAACAACAACAACAACACAAACAAGGAAAGGTGAAAACCATACAAAGCAAAACCAAGGACAAAAAACAAGAACGAGACCAACAAACAAGAGACAAGGAGAAGATTTACAGGCAACATATAAGTAAGAAAATAAGAAAACAAGAAAAAAAATAACCCCCACTGAGACACAAAGGAGACGTGGTGGTGGTGGTGGTGGTGGTGGTGGTGGTGGCTGCTTCCCCTCGCCCGACACGTCACAGGGGCAAGAAATATCACGCTAAATGCCAACTAATTAGAGACATCCTCCCCATAGCCACGGTCCGGCCCCTTCCTGGTGGCCTGATTATTACGCCTCACCAACACGACTCCTGCCGCCGTCCAAGCCTCGCTAGTCACCGGGTAGTGGCCTCAGTGGTGCTCTGTGGGTACAAGGCAACTCAGATGACGGTACACGGCCACAGTTAAGGGTACAATGATGCGCTGGGGAAGTAAGGAAACGGTGGGAGGCGAGAACAGACAGGTGCAGCGGTGTTATTAAAGGGAAGATGCAAGAACGACACGAAGATACGATGTTCTGAATGTATATATGTAGAGGTACTTTGTTTACGATAGTGGCAAATTGGAATTACGTTACCCCTACACTCCCTATGCATTGTGGGTTAACTAAAGAGAGAGAGAGAGAGAGAGAGAGAGAGAGAGAGAGAGAGAGAGAGAGAGAGAGAGAAGACCAAGAACCATTTCTGTATTTTGCTTAGTAAAAGAAAACGAGGCGTGAAATTTCGTCTTGCCTGCACAAGTACCTAATTTATGATGCACTGTTGTAGTGATAAGTTAAGATTACTTTGTCCTTACGCTCCTTGTGCATAGTCGAGAAACTAAATGCGAGAGAGAGAGAGAGAGAGAGAGAGAGAGAGAGAGAGAGAGAGAGAGAGAGAGAGAGAGAGAGAGAGAGAGAGAGAGAGAGAGAAAACAAGAACCATCTCTATATTTTGTCTTTTGTTTTTCATTTACTCTCTTTTGTAAATCCTGTGAAATCTTGTCTTCCCTGCCACCTTTAAGAGAGATCTCACCATCCACTGTACAGATGGATCGACATTGCACGTATACCTGGGGGGCACAGAGTATATTGAGGCTAACAAGGTGCATCTCCAGGGGGATTACAGGTGAAGCTTCTGGGACTCAGGTGGACAAGGTACGCAAGGTTCTTACTGAGAATACTACGTGCTGTCTGTTTCTTGTAGTGTTGTATTTCTTGTAGTATTTTGAAAGTATGGCATGCTTCCTCTCCGGGACATTTTCACCTTGGATATATTTTTTTTTTTCTCATTCCAGCCATTTTTTTTTTTTCTCTCTGCTCTTTTTTTTTTCTTTCTATATGACATGATTTTTAACGAATTTATCAATATATTCACATATTTTTATCAATTACTGGTAAAGGGTAGTTCAATATGTCTGTCTCTCTCTCTCTCTCTCTCTCTCTCTCTCTCTCTCTCTCTCTCTCTCCTCCTTATCACCGCTCATCACCTCCCACCTCTCACACGGCCTCATTACCTCCTGTCACCACCTATTACCTCACCTCATACATTGCCATCATCCCAACCTACCCACCACCACCACCACCACCACCACCACCACCACCACCACCACTTCTTCATCCCCCACGACCTCACGCACCGAACTCCGATCTATATATTATGTTGAATTATGTAAACCAAGTCAAGTTTACATTACCCGAGTTGCATCCACTTCACCCTCACAGCCCACACCCGAACCCAACCCAACCCACGCCAAGCAGAACCTTCCCCACTCGCTCATCATTCCCTTCCTTTCGCTCCTACTCTTGCCTGCTCACTCACTCCCTTCTTCCCCTCTACCGTCCCCACCAACCACGCACACATGCACACACGCACACGCGCACACTCTCTCCCTCTCTCTTCCTCCACACCGCACCCACTCCAATGCACTCAAATTTAGCGTGAGTGTGTGCATTGCAGCGTGTGGGTGCGTTTATATATCTTCTTGAGTTAAGTATGTGTGTGTGTGTGTGTGTGTGTGTGTGTGTGTGTGTGTGTGAGAGAGAGAGAGAGAGAGAGAGAGAGAGAGAGAGAGAGAGAGAGAGAGAGAGAGAGAGAGAGAGTAAATCTTCTAGTTTACGATGACTGTGTGTGTGTGTGTGTGTGTGTGTGTGTGTGTAGCTAGCTAAGTAAGTAGGTATGTGTTTAACCTGATTCAACTTCTTAATATGTAAATGATCCAATTACCTGACCCCATCCCCCACTGCTACTGTCCCTCCTTCGTCCCCCTCCACGCCGTGACCGCCTAATGAATCCTCACCTTTCCGCCTCGCCAGGTATTACGGTCCCTTGCAGCCACGCCACCTACGCATCCCCTCCCTCAGCCGCCCCCCTCTTCTCCCTTCCCACATCGCCAGCAGCCTCCCGGTCGCGTCTCTGCGTTTTCTCATCACAATCCCTTATTTGCTCTCGGGATAATTTCCTCGCCTGGTTTAGATCAAGTAATCCAATCCTATTCTGTGCGCTGCTCGAGTCCTCTCCATCGAAACGCAAGGAGTTGGAATCTCTCTAATGGAGCAATAGAGTTGATTCTAATTCTCTCTCTCTCTCTCTCTCTCTCTCTCTCTCTCTCTCTCTCTCTCTCTCTCTGTAGTGTAAAGAGAGAATCCCTCACTTGAAATTAAATAAAAATGGTCGTTTGGTTTCCTTGTGTATTTAATTTCTCTTTCTGGGCTTCAGCGCCATTAATCGTTAGTCATTTCTTTCAATTATCCGTTGTCGTGTCGTTCCCTTGGTATGATGCGGCCTTTTGTCTTCCTGGCCGTTTTCGTGTTCTTCTCTTTAAGCTGGAGTCGCTATTGTGAATGTGAAGTTGGTATTAAGGCTTCTCTCTCTCTCTCTCTCTCTCTCTCTCTCTCTCTCTCTCTCTCTCTCTCTCTCTTTCTCGTACTTAAACATTTCAGCGAATATCTTTTGGTTTGCGGGTTCTATACAACATGTGTAGCGATTCGTTAAGCCTTTCAAAACCCTATTGAAAATTTGGAACACTTTTCGAACCTCAATAGAAGCTCCGGCACCCACCTGAGTTTTCGTTAATTCTTCGGAATACATGTAGCATTTTTTAAGCCGTTTTAATAACTTCGAGAAAAGACCTGGGATTTGAATTCTTCGGCGATATTTAGTTTGTTGATCAAGGTTTCATGGCCACCTCAGAGAAGCATTTTTTTCTTTGGAAGGCTACTACCTCCCTGCTTACCTACCTAGCACACACACACACACACACACACACACACACACACACACACACACACACACACACACACACACTAATTGCACATAAACCCTAACTTACAGGAGGTTAAGCGAGACCTACACGCAATTATGCAAAAATGAAACTCTCCTATTGTAATGAGAACAATTAAATCCCTATTACACTAAATCCTCCTCTTAACCAGACCACGCTGGGAGACAGGACGCGAGGGAGAAAGGGAGGGATTTCACCAAGCCTTAAGGACGAAAATCCTACCTTCCCTTCTACCAAATAAGGCCATTAAGAGGAAGAAATCCAGACCGCTAATTGGACATCTAAACAAGCGGAAACTAACTGCCCTCAAATGGCCTTCCTAACTACAGTGAACTTGCCCGCCACAATTACAGAATTAGTCGAGGAAATTCCCCCTCCTGTGCCCCATCCTGCCCGCCTTGAACCCCCGCCGAGTTACCCTGTCTGCTGCGCTGCTGGAAGTAAATCGTACCTGGAAGATGCGTGGAGGGAAAAGGTATGATGGGCTTGGAATTGCTAGAAGAGAAGAAATGATGAAGGAGCAAGGGATCTGAAGGTATAGTGAGAAGGTAGGTGAAGATGGATGAAGGAAATAATGAAAGAAGGAAAGGTATGAGTAACTAGAGACTGTTAGAGAAAAAAAAAGTGAAGAAAGGAAATAAAGAAGCCGAAAGTGTAAGTAAAAGGATGCTAGAAGAAAGTGGATGATAAAGAAAAGGAATGATAGAGGAGCCACAAGTGTGATGATCCAAGAACTATTAGCAGAAAAGAAGACAGTGGAAGGTGAGAAAAGAGGTGGTGAAGGAAAAACAAGAGGGAAGTGTTGTGGCTTGTTAGGAGATAGTGGAAGGTGAACATATGGTGTGATGGAGCCGAAAGGGTGAAGGTCTAGATGAGAAGACTGTGAAAACTGAAGAAAATAAGTATGATGGCCATGGTACTGTTAAAAGGGAAGATAGGTGAAAAATGCAGACAGGGGACGATGAAGAAATCACAACAGTAAGGACTGTTAATGTAATGAGAGAAGAGTGGCATCTGTTAGTTTCCTAATTTTTAGAGAAAGTCCTATACATTAAGTAAAGTCTTTTAATAGAAAGAAATGTGATTAAATATAGTACGGCAAATAGGAAAGAACACTGAGATAAAGATCGATCACTCACTTACAAAGACGTCATATTTTTACCCACCATAAAAAATAACAACACAGTGAAATATAAACATAATAAAACAAAAACAACAACAACAACAGCAACTACTACTACTGCCACTACTACTACTACTACTACTACTACTACTACTACTACTACTACTACTTCTGGTGCTGCCACTTTTGCTGTTGCTCCTACTCCCTACTAAACTCTCTCTACCCATCCTCCCCATCTCGACTCCTTCCCCACAAGGCACGCTCGTTCCCAGGCGAGGAAGGGCCAAGTTACCTGCCAGCACACAGACCCTCGTTGGCCGTAATTTCATAAGTGGATGCGCTTGGAACCTATTTTGGCCGAGTCCGAAACCTTACTGTGTTGCCTCTAACGATACTAGAGAGAGAGAGAGAGAGAGAGAGAGAGAGAGAGAGAGAGAGAGAGAGAGAGAGTTTGAATTTTTTGATCAAGAAAATCTACGTTTGTCAGTTCTCTTTTTTGACGTCTCTATAGTGTTGCAAGTAAGTGAAATTCTGGAGTGGTTTCCCGTATACTTATATGGCTGAATGAAAAACATATTTTGTTTTTCCCTTTACTTCGTAATTTCCTTCATACTTTCACGCTTTTTTCAATCGTTTAAATTGCATCACCTTTTTAAATTCTAACAGAAGAAATAAAGGTAAGTCTTCCACTTTATCCGTTGATTTCTTAAAGTATAACATCTTCTCTCACTATTGGAAAGGCTCGTCTTTCCTAACCTCCCAAAGCAACAGGATGCCTAAAAAGAGGAGAAAAAACAAGGTGCCTTTGAGTCAGACAGTCACAAGTCACTCTTTTGGGCAGCCTCTCCTATCTTCCTTCCTTCCTTCCTTCTTTCCTTCCTTCCTTGCTTCCTTTCTTCCATCCCTCCTTCCTTCCTCTTTTCCTTTCCGAGCCCGTACCTCTCAAAACTTCCGGCCACCATAACGAAAGGAACTTTACATGACCGTAACTTGCCATCCTTTCCCCTTCCTTCCTCCTTCCTCCCTCCCGAGTTACCTGCTCCTCCACTTCCTTCTCTTCTTCCCTCCTTTTTTCCCCCTCCTCCCTCACCTGGAACACTCTTTTTACGGGGCCGCTTTTTTTCCTCGCTCTCCATTCAATGTTTTCCTTTCTGTTAAACCTTCACCTTCCTTCTTCTGTAACAAAGGACCTTCATCACAGCTCACTCCACTTATCCACTAGCTATGTATTTTCCTTTACATTAATGTCGCTACTTTAGAGAAATTTCTTGCCTTGGACATTTTTCGAGTCTATTCATCTGATTATAAACTTCTAGGTCCATTCACTCAGGAAAACATACACACTCTTTGCCGTCCTCGCCTCGCTTCTTCGCCTCTCCGCCTCGCTTCCCACCCACCTGTTTGACCTTGGCTCGGGGAACATAATGGGTGTGCGGCGCCAAGTAGGAAGAGAGTCGTTGAGGATGATTAACTATGAATGACCTGATGGGTGCCGCCGGAGACAGAGCTGTGATGGATTATAAACACGTCCTGGAGCCACAGCGCGTGAAAGTAGGTGGCGGGGTCCCGAGCGAACCTCCATCAGTCTTCGTCTTGTTAAGGGAACTTGAGTAGTTTAATATATAACAAACACACGAAGATGGACCGTGACAGACCCATTAAGCTTCCATATAGTAGATAGTTTTTTTTTTCTATTTCTCTGTGTGTCTTCTGTTATCTATATTTGGTGTGTGAATTTCATATTAGTGTTTTTTTGTGTGTGATTTCGCATTTATGTAATCACACTGTATTTATTTGGAAATTCTTCTGGGTGTTTTTCTTCGATGCGTTAGTCCACTTCATCAACGAAATCGCGTTTTTTTCTCGAATATTTAAGTAAATGCACTAGATCCAAACATCACGTAAATTTAGCCTCCTACAATAACCTTCCTCCCTTCTTTGCTCCTCCTCTTCTTTCTTCCCTTTTCTCCCACCCTCTCTTCCTTCTCTCCCTTCCCCTATTCCTCCCACTCCTCCTCCGTCACAATTCCACTTGGACTTCCTCACCTCACTGAAACACGGCGACAAAATCTTCTTATTGCTTCCTTTCCATTTACTTTCCCGAGGGACCTGGCGCGCCCTATCTATTCCTCTCGTCAATATTTCAGCCACAATGGAGGAGACAGAATCCCATTACCAAGCAGTTATTGGCGAGTTATCCAGCGGTGATGAATGGCTGGTCTGGGAGGAGATGTGGCACCGCTGCACAATGCTGGAATCTCAGGCAACCAATGGTCTCGTCGGGTTGTTGATGATCAGTGTTGCCACGCTTCTCGAGTATGCAATCTTAATTTTTTCCTAAGCTTGCAAGAGACCCCAGTGCTATCTTGCCTCATTCACATATCTTAACGAGATGGATTAGCGCTCCTCCAGCAGGCAGAGGCGTCTAGGGAGGAGCAGTGAAGGAGAGATAACAGGGGTGAGATAAAGCTCTGATACGGAATATTGGCAACGTTGCAGGAGGTAGATTTCCCTCAAGACGAACCAGCTGTGAGTAGGCCTCCTTTTGCCAGCTGAGTAAGAGCAGGAGGAGCTGGACGAGAAGAAGGAGGAGGAGGAGAAGGAGGAGAATACGGTGGAAAAGAGAAGAAAGACAAGAGGGACGAAGTGATAAAATATAGTGTCATTATCCTTGGTGAGATGACTGTGATTATGGAAGATGACGTGGGTAATGACGGCTAAGAGACCACATTTTTATGACTGCTCCTTTATCTTCTCCATCTCAGAATGTTTATTTATCTAGACTCTTCCTTTACGGCGGGTTTAGTGGGCTCCTCTTGCTGACTAATACTCCTCTATTTGTACTGTTTGCTGCTTTGTATTTGGATATATGTTTTGGGGTATTATTTTCTGCTATCCTCTCTCTCTCTCTCTCTCTCTCTCTCTCTCTCTCTCTCTCTCTCTCTCTCTCTCAAAGGTCAGGTCAAAACTCCCAAGGAACCTTCCACAACTGGCACGAGTCTCACGAGTTACTCTCACTGCTTCCCTCACCAAGAGAGTTGAGCCTTGGGGAGTCCAGGCGAGTCTTTTTCGGTAACTTTTGTCCTACTGGAGTGAGTGCGGGTCAGGACGTGTGTGTGTGTGTGTGTGTGTGTGTGTGTGTGTGTGTGTGTGTGTGTGTGTGTGTGTGTGTGTGTGTGTTCAATATGTCGCTTGTTGTCTCCTTTTTCCTTTGTGTGTATTAATCATTAAGAGCTACACGTCTACCTGTCTGTTTGTTTGTTTACCCGTCCACCTGTTTTGGTGTATGTCCGTCATTTGCCTGTCTGTCCACCTGCGATGTCTCTGTCTCTTACTACTACACCATTAAAGTTACTGCGATTATTCTCACTTTTCTTCTTTTTCTACTACTACTACTACTACTACTACTACTACTACTACTACTACTACTACCACTACTACTATTACTGGTACAACTTGCTTTGTTTGTTCATCTAATCTTCCTCCTTCTCCTTCTCCTCTTCCTCCTCATCTTCACCGTCATCTTCTCTATCTCTTTCTCTGGTCTCTAATTAGTTAGGAGTAGTTACCAAACAGCCTTCCAAGGATGTAAAAGTCTGTTCCTATTTGGCTTTCCTTTGTATCCTTTGTGTTCCTTCTAATTTATCTTCATCATCATCTCCTCCTCCTCCTCCTCCTTATCATCTTCATCACCTTACTAACCACCACCACCACTACTACTACTACTACCTACTACCTACAACTACTATTATTACTACTACTACTACTACTACTACTACTACTATTACTGGTACAACTCAAGCCACACCATCGATCGTACTATTATTGTTGGTCTGCAGTCAACAAAATACAAAGTCTCTCTGAATAAAAGTTTTCAATCCAAAGTTTTGACGAGTAATTATCGATTCTTAATAGTATGGAGGAAATAAGCCTCTTTTGTCGGGGGAGGTGAAAAGAGGAAAGAGTTTTTAGCCGTGGGAAATGAGAAATTAGTGAGCAAGAGGAAGCAGAGGAGATAACAAAGACAGAGAGATAATTGGGCCAGATTGTAAAGACTTGTGGAGTTTTGTTGTTAACGTTGCAAGATTATCGTTACTATTATCATTATTATTATTATTTTTATTATTATTATTATTATTATTATTATTTTCATTATTATTGTTGTTGTTGTTGTTGTTATTTTAATGGTTGTCACAGTTTGTTGTTGTTTTTAATCAGCAGTTTACATAGCGCGCCGGTGTTTGTTTTGCATTGTTTGCCGCTGTTGCTCTTGTTGTTGGCAGCGGCGGCGGCTGGGGCGGCGGCGGCGGCGGCGGCGGTGGTGGTGGTGGTGGTGGTGGTGGTGGTGGAGGAAATTATTTGTGGCAGTATTTTCATAATAAAAGTTTTGAATATTTTCCACTCCCAGCTGTATTGATCTTCACCAAAATTCTTTAGTTATTGTTCACCTCCTACACCACTACCATCACCACCACCACCGTCACCGCTACTACCACCACCACTACTCCTACCACCACCACCACCACTACCATCATCAACATCAATAATAATGACGACAACTAGGACGATCACTACAATTATTACTTCAGCAAGTGTTACTACTACTATTAACACTACAAACACTATGACCATTACAGCTATTACTACTACTACTACTACTACTACATGCAAACACACATACCCAATACCACACAGCTAACACACACTTACATCCACTTACCCATCTACTCCACCACACAACTAACACACACACTATCCCTAGACTCCTAACTCCTAACTACTACCCATAATATTACTATCACCATCAACCACCTTTACCACCTCATCCATCTCACCCAAAGGCGTCCCCAGCCACCCATCATCACCGCCCATCCATCACCCGTCACCCATCCCCAAGCCACACATTTCCCTTCCTGTATCTGACGTGTTGGGTCCCAGGCGGTGAAGCGGAAAAAAAAATACAAAAAAAAGTTGATTTTGAAGGGTAGGGAAATTTAAATATTTCCCCAGAGTGAAACTTTTCCCTTCTCGCTTTATGTTTTGGAAAGATTCTTATTTTTATGTTTTCCTCGCCGCTGTGTTATGGATGGATGGGAGGAAAGACGCCGACAGCGGGAATAATATACTGTATGTACAGATTATACATATGCTTGAGAAAAATAGGAAAAATAAAAGGAAAGTTAATGTGCACACACACACACACACACACACACACACACACACACACACACACACACACACACACACACACACACATACAAACATACACACACACACACACACACACACACACACACACACACACACACACACACACACAGAGAGAGAGAGAGAGAGAGAGAGAGAGAGAGAGAATCTGCAATGCTAAATCTCTCTCTCTCTCTCTCTCTCTCTCTCTCTCTCTCTCTCTCTCTCTCTCTCTCTCTCTTGACAGGGAAGAAACATCTGTATATTTCATGCAGCACACGCACGCGAGTACATCTAGACGCCTCGGAGTGAGATGGGTAGACGCGGAAAAAATCTCAGAGGAAGATTACGAGAGTTGTGGAGCCTTTGAGGAGCAGTTCAGATGTGGCGGCTCGTGTCAATATCAGGAAGAGTTACAGAAGAGAGAAGAAGAGGGACTAAATATAACCTTCACACAAGTCATAAGCAGTTGAATACTTAAAGAGCTGTGTTGTGTATGATTAAGGTAAGGTGATGAATGGTGAAGAGCGATGAATGTGCTAAAATTTTCGAGTTTTGGAAGATAAGATACCTAAGTGAATAATAAGTTAACCAATGAATGAATGAGTGAATACGTAAATACAGAAATAGAATAAACAATCAAGTAAACAAAATGATAAATCAATATGGTATAAATCAGTAACAAGGAAGAATTTTCTATGCCTGACTGAACAACTGATTGCTTGACTGATTCATTAAAGGCACTGGAACAAGGTCACTGGCTTTCACCACGGAACCATCGCGTCAACCTTCACCTTGCCACGTACGCAACAATGCAGAACACAACACGAACCGGAGGAGTGAAGCGTAACAAAGCACAATACACACAACCTTACGGAACAACAACAAACCACAGAAGATACGCTGCTATGAAAAATAATACAAGGGACACGTGACTCTTGGAAATGACGCGGATCACCTGAAAGTAATCCTGTGAATGGTTACAAGTGCGGCGAGGAGGAATGGTCGCGGCGAGGAGGAAGGAACGGAGATGAAAAGTGTAGCGGGGGAAGGTTTACATGAGTGATGGTGGAGAGCAAGCTGACGTTGAGGACTTAGGCGAGGACGTACAAGATATGGCAAAGACTGCGGCGTGAAGGATGACGTTGTAAAGGATGTGACGGATGAAAAGAACTGACAAATGGGACGCAGACTGTATACAAGAGAGGAACAAGCGAAGGAGGCTGTGTTAGAAAGAGGAACAAGTGAGAGGTTGTGAAAAAGAGGGGAACAAGAGAGGGAGGCTGTGGAAGAGAGAGGAACAACTGAAGGAAGCTGTGGAGGAGAGAACAAGAGAGAGAGAGGTAGTGGGAGAGAGAGGAACAAGTGAGGGAGGCTGTGGAAGAGAGAGGAACAAGTGAGGGAGACTGTGGAAAGAAGAACATCTGAAGAAGGCTGTGGAGGAGAGACGAGAACAAGAGAGAGAAAGGCAGTGGTAGAGGAACAAGTAAGAGAAGCTGTGGAAGAGAGAGGAACAATTGAAAGAGGCTGAGAATGAGAGAACAAGAGTGAGAGACGCTGTGGAAGAGAGAAGAAAAAGTGAGGGAGGCTATGGAAGTGAGAGGAAAAGTGCGAGAGGCTGGGGAAGAGAGAATAAGAGAGAGAGGCAGCGGTAGAAAGAGAAACGAGAGAGACTGTGAAGGAGTGAACAAGTAAGAGAAGCTGTGGAGGAGAGAGAGGTACAAGAGAGGGAGGCTGTGGAGGAAGAAGTGAGGATGGCTTTTGGTACTGAGCATCTAGAAAGGTTACTGATAGTCTTAATCAAATTCTGTAGTAAGGCACTGGTGATGAGAAGCATGAGTGGTTCAGAAATGACCGTAATTCAGCAACTTACCATGTGATCGTTGTTTCATCATGGGCTTCTTGTATAAATGTTTTTGTTTTTTATCTAAATCTCTCTATCCGTGTAAGGTAAAGACATGCTGTGATAAAGAGGAAGAGGAAGAGGAGGAGGAGGAGGAGGAGGAGGAGGAGGCAGGAAGCGAAATATTATTAACGCATCATTATATTTAATTTATACGACTACAAGACTTTAAGAAAATGTAATATGAATTCCAGTTCTTGCAGTATAATTACAGGGCAGGATTACTTTCTAATTCTGCTGTTCCTTGAATATATTTACAACAAAGGAAACGTTCTTCCGGCGTTCATTACATATGAGACCTTTTCTCCACAATATCTGCAGAATTTTGTAAAAAAAAATACTATTTTCTTTTCATCCACCACTAATCTAATCCTCCAAACAGTGCCAGCTGGTGAATTACACATTAAAATTAAACAGTGACTCATTTCCCTTGTTACTAAGGAAGCTCCATTGAAATTGTGTAGAGAGTAACCCCTCGTATTTTTGTGGCACACTCATTAGAACTCTTCCTGTCCTGTCCTGCACATATAGAGCTAGCGGGGCCGCAGGTGTTCTGGGCCACGCCGGGCATCATTACCTGAGGGAGAGTCGGGTTGTCTGTCTCACCACACATTTTCCCTTTATAAACCCTGTTATCTCTTAATCTCTCTACGTCGTTGCACCGTGTTCTGTGCGCACTATACCTGTCACTCTCCATCACCATAACACTGTCCCCTTGATACACCTGCTCACGTTCACGGCAGGAATATTAAGACGAACCTTACAATATTTCATTTGAATACTTTATGGTTCATGAATATCATAATTATTTTTCCTCTCTCTCTCTCTCTCTCTCTCTCTCTCTCTCTCTCTCTCTCTCTCTCTCTCTCTCTCTCTCTCTCTCTCTCTCTCTCTCTCTCTCTCTCTCTCTCTCTCTCTCTTTCTCTCTGTGTGTGTGTGTGTGTGTGTGTGTGTGTGTGTGTGTGTGTGTGTGTGTGTGTGTGTGTGTGTGTGTGTGTGCGCGCGTGTATCTATCTATCTCTATGTGTCTCTACCTGCCTACCTATTTGTTACTTTCTCTCTCACTCTCTCTCTCTCTCTCTCTCTCTCTCTCTCTCTCTCTCTCTCTCTCTGGTTTAGTAGTAATTCAGTGATGCAATATATCGGCGAGAGAGGAATGGAAACAAGGCACCGCGAGGGGAACTGGAGTAGCGCTGCAAATCACCCGATCACTTCTGTCGAACCTGCTTCCCGCCAGACTCCCGCTGCTCGCTCGCTCGCCGCCTCCCTCGCATCGCTCTCCTCTCCCTCCTCGCGCAGTTTACTTCATCTTTAAAAATATGGTAACGTTCGAAATGCCTTGCGTAAGAGGAGGAGCAGGAAAAAAGTAACTGGGAAAAGAATGCTTATATTTGTGTGCTCGCAATTTTTCCCGTAAATATTTAAATGTGCATAAAACGAGGTGAAATAAATGTTCCTAGCGAAGAATACCGTTTGTTGCATGGATAAAATAATGACTTTTGTTTGCTAGGGAGTTAGAATTACGTGTTCGATTGCTTCTCCCCTATACAAAAATAAATCCTTGGTAGTGGCCGCCCTATTTACGGCCTCGCCTCACTATCTATAAGGGATAAGGAATATATTCGAATACATTTGGAGAACTTCGTACATGCCAGGGAAACTATTCGTCCGTAACGAGAATATCTGCAGAAATGCGTGGTTGTGGTGAACCAAGAGGAGGAAAACAAGACTGAGTTATCTATTTAGGTCTATGCCGGTCAAGGAGACTCATAGGAATCGCGGCATCGTCAAACAACTGGTGTAGCAGACAACCTGTGTTGCTGACATCAGGTGTAGCTAACAACAGGTGTAGTTGGCTAATGGTTCTTGCTGACAAACGGGTGAAGATAACGATATGTGCAATTCACATGCCCAATTCAGTGTGTTTGTCTGAGAGCAAGTGAACTTCCTAGTGCAAATAACCCGAAGTGCAACAACAATTACTGTTTTCTCTTTCCAGTTGAACAATATCACATAACATGTTTTCACAAATGATATTCTCCTCTTCAATTGTGCATTCGTGTTGCAAATGCGTCAAAATCTGGGGAAATACGTTTCACTGTTCGTTAGAAACCCAGACGTTCTGCCATAAACTATAAATGCAATACCCAGTCTAGGAACACAGCTCGTATATTATTTGTAATGAACATATCGCAGAATAACAAGAAGCCTGCCACGCATATCCAGGTTTCCATTACAATTTTACAACATTGAACCTGCAAGAACGGAAGATACTTAAATCCCTGACTGCATACATACTGAAAAATATATAGTAATAAAATTTTTAACAATGATGACACTGATAGGTGACAAGAAAAAAAAACTAAAATATATATATAAAAAAATGACAAGGGAAATAAATGATTGAAAATTCTCGACTATTACGTAACAATCAGCTTTGTACAGATTACAGGAACTTTCAAAACTACAAAAGCTTACAGTAGAAACAGATCATTTATTGGCACTACCAGTAATTTTAAGCGTGTCCTAGTATAACAACTCTACAAATTACTCTCGTGTGTTTTAGTCCTGCCAAGTCAAAAGGGTCTCTTACTTCCTGACTTGCCACCAGCCACCTGACACTCCACGTCCCTCTGTCACGCGTCCCAAACATCGCATTAGGTAGAAGAAGCAACTCAACGATCCTCCTGACGCAGAACGGCCTCCAGTATCGTCAGGAGGGAGCTTCACACTGCCATCACTGGAGTTTGAACCCGCGGGCCCAAACAGCCTCATTTCCAAGTGCCCGAAGCTTCACCTCTCGCTCCTAACAAGTATATTTAGTATCCGAAACAGTCGGCAGCGGCGGCCCGGGCGGGGAACGAGGCGGAAGGCAAATGTTCTTGTTTTGTAAACGTGATCGCGCTCCGCTTGCTGCATAAATGTTTTGTTTACACGCGGGAATTAGAGAAAACGGATACTGGTGATTTGAAAGGGAGGGAGACTTCTCACTTTGTTTTTTTTTGTTTGTTTTTGTCCTTTTTTTTTTTTTTTTTGTCCTTCCCCCTTTTGTGTGGTACGTGTTTTCCTCTATACGCTTTATTTCTGGTCGGTAAAATATCGTGTGTGTGTGTGTGTGTGTGTGTGTGTGTGTGTGTGTGTGTGTGTGTGTGTGTGTGTGTGTGTGTGCCTATGTGTGTGTGTGTGTGTGTGTGTGTGTGTGTGTGTGTAATTCACCACGGTCGTCTGCTGGTCACCCAGCCAGTCTTCCCCATTACGGAGCGAGCTCAGAGCTCATAGACCGATCTTCGGGAGGGACTGAGACCACAACACACTTCACACACCGGGAAAGCGAGGCCACAACCCCTCGAGTTACATCCCGTACTTATTTACTGCTAGGTGAACAGGGCCCACACATTAAGAAGCTTGCCCATTTGCCTCGCCGCGCCGGGACTCGAACCCGATCCTCTCGATTGTGAGTCGAGCGTGCTAACCATTACACTACGCGGTGTGTGTGTGTGTGTGTGTGTGTGTGTGTGTGTGTGTGTGTGTGTGTGTGATTCACTGTTTGATCTGCTGCAGTCTCTGACGAGACAGCCAGACGTTACCCTACGGAACGAGCTCAGAGCTCATTATTTCCGATCTTCGGATAGGCCTGAGACCAGGCACACACCACACACCGGGACAACAAGGTCACAACTCCTCGATTTACATCCCGTACCTACTCACTGCTAGGTGAACAGGGGCTACACGTGAAAGGAGACACACCCAAATATCTCCACCCAGCCGGGGAATCGAACTCCGGTCCTCTGGCTTGTGAAGCCAGCGCTCTAACCACTGAGCTACCGTGTGTGTGTGTGTGTGTGTGTGTGTGTGTGTGTGTGTGTGTGTGTGTGTGTGTGTGTGTGTGTGTGTGTGTGTGTGTGTGTGTGTGTGTGCCTATGTTGTTGTTGTTGTGTGTGTGTGTGTGTGTGTGTGTGTGTGTGTGTGTGTGTGTGTGTGTGTGTGTGTGTGTGTGTGTGTGTGTGTGTGTGTGTGTGTGTGTGTGTGTGTGTGTGTGTGTGTGTGTGTGTGTGTGTGTGTGTGTGTGTATGTGTCAGGTCAGGGTCAGCACGACTATTAGCATGCGTGGCGGCTTTTCTATTTTTTGCATCACAGTGTGTCTGGTGTGAAATTTCTATTGATGGCCATTAAACTCCGCGCCGCTGATGGACAATTTTATGAACACTTCACATGTTTTTGTATTTACACGTTACCGCGAAAGCACTCTGCATTTTTTTCACGTTAATATCATGCAATTTTTATATAAACGTGTATTACAAAATGAATACGTAAAAAAATAACAACGTCGACAGAATATTATCCCTCACTCCCTTTAAATGTGTGTGTACGTGTGTGTGTGTGTGTGTGTGTGTGTGTGTGTGTGTGTGTGTGTGTGTGTGTGTGTGTGTGTGTGTGTGTGTGTGTGTGTGTGTGTGTGTGTGTGTGTGTGTGGAGACATTAAGCTCACAGCAACTTCGTCTACAACTCAGACACACACGCACACAGCTGGTGCTAAACTGTGCATATAGCCAAGCAATTTTCCATAAAGCTCTTTCAATTTGAAGTACGAACTTAGATTTACACGTTCTTTTAACACACACACACACACACACACACACACACACACACACACACGTGAACAAATATATTCCGTCAACATTTCGTCCTCTCCAAGCACTGTTTAAAATGCAGACACGAAGTTGCCTCAAAAATTGCATGTGGCAGGATGGACCACTGCTGGGAAAGGACAGAGGATCACGTTTCTGCTTCTGTCACTCCCCCTGCTAATGATGCTGATGGTGGTAGTGGTGGTAGTGGTGGTGGTGGTGGAGGCCATGACTGAGAAGAAAGACAAGGAGGAGGAGAAGAGGAGGGAAATAGAGAATAAAGGACAAGCATGACACCCTTTCTCTTTAGCATTATAATTCAGTGTAATTCATATAACTCGTCTCATTTTCTTAATTCACTCTACTCCAGACGAAAGTAGAGGTGAGTACTAGAATGATGCTGGACTTGCTGAGGAATACGACAACAATACAGTGGTATGGATAGTGTTGAGAGAAAAACATGTCTATCCCGTCGAGAAAACTTCCCTCACATACAGCACGAAAACTATGCAAATTGCCTGAAACTACCTAAGAGAAAAACAATAACACCCTGGATACCACTGAAGCCAACCCACACCACCCTAGTATAAGTTAACTATCCCTTAGCCCTTTGCAAACCTCCTCAACCTTGATTAAAAATGGCCTAGTGTAAATTAAGAGCATTATTTCGAAAGACGCCGTGGTACAGTGAAACCATGCGTGCTTTAGGGTCCGAGGAGTCTCCAAGTGCACGGGTTCGAATCCTGTCCACGGTCCGATTGTAGGTTGGGCTTCCTCACTCGGGGCAACGGTTTCCTAGCTGGTGGGCTTTGAGATAGGAGGTACCCCAAAAAGTATCCTCTTTAGCCCATAAATTCCCGTGAAAAGCCTACATGGTATACGTGAAAAAAAAAAGAATACTGAAGAATCTTTGAATAGTTTAAGCTTTTCAGTGCATACAATGACGTGAAGAGTAAAGTCGTCCGAGGCTAACCAATGAGGTGATAAGTGTTATATTATCATTACCTAGCAAATAAAGGCTTACTGAATCCACCAACACGTCCACATTGGAATGTTTTCGCTTCGTATTCCTCTCCGTTTGTTTGACCTCCACTAAACTGGCTTTGTAATGCATTGAGGTTGTAAAAAAGTAAACAAAAACACTAAAAATATCTCTCTCTCTCTCTCTCTCTCTCTCTCTCTCTCTCTCTCTCTCTCTCTCTCTCTCTCAACAAGTAAATAAATAAACAAATAAGCAAAAAAATCCTAAAAAAACAAATACAATTCTTTGCAATCTACGCGTTTTCACTTCGAAACAAATTAAAGAGGAAGGCATTTCCCGTCTCTCTCTCTCTCTCTCTCTCTCTCTCTCTCGAGAGAGAGAGAGAGAGAGAGAGAGAGAGAGAGAGAGAGAGAGAGAGAGAGAGAGAGAGAGAGAGAGATGTATCTTTCCTGTCTCGGGGACTAAAAGTGCAATACGGCGAGAGATGCGAAACAAAGACGGTCGTTTAGTTAATCTATTTTGCTGTCGTTTCATTTTCGCCCCTTAGTGGTGGTGGTGGTGGTGGTGGTGGTAGTGGTGGTGGTGGTAGTGGTGGTGGTGGCGAAGAAAAGGAATGAAAGCGAGGAAGAGGAGGATTAATAGTCGTAAAAGGAAGAAGGAGAGGAAGGAATGGGAGGAAACAAGAAAGATGGAGAGAAGCGAAGAAAGGGACAAAGGAGAGAAAGATGAGGGGAATGAAAAATGGAACGAGGATAAATAACGAAAAGCAGTAAGAGGAGAAGGAGGAGGAGGAAGAGGAAGTGGAAGAGGAAGAGGGTGAGAGTGATGATTCTGGAGGAGGACTAGGAGAAAGTTGGGGTAGAGGAGGAGGAGGAGGAGGAGGAGGAGGAGGAGGAGGAGGAGGAGGAGGAGGAGGAGGAGGAGGAGGAGGAGGAGGAGGAGGAGGAGGAGATGGAGGAGGAGAGGGAGATGGAGATGGAATTGAGGAAGAGGAGGCTATGAAAAGAAAGGTTACATAATGACTAAAAACGGCTATTATCTCCTGAGAGAGAGAGAGAGAGAGAGAGAGAGAGAGAGAGAGAGAGAGAGAGAGAGAGAGAGAGAGAGAGAGAGAGAGAGAGAGAGACGTATCTTTCATATTAAATAAAACAAGACAGACAACAAAAAATATGTATAAATAGATAACGTCATACACACACACACACACACACACACACACACACACACACACACACACACACACACACACACACACACACACACACACACACACACACACACACACACACACACACACACACACACACACACACACACACACACAGAGGCAGGCATCTCCCATTAATGCACAGAAAAGGCGGAGTTTTCAAAAGGATCATTATTATTTTTTCCCTCCCTAAACTAAGCCAAGTTTTAGAGGCAAAGTTTGTATGTAGAGTTTACAAAGTGTGGGCAGAGAGAGAGGAGAGGAAAAAAAACGTCTTTTAGGTTTATGTATGGGCAAAAAAGAAAAAAAATAACTTTCTTCCTCCTTTTTTTAGGCTTGGACAAAATTCTCTACACGAAGTTGATTTGTGGGATAGATGATGACGGCTGAGTCAGTTAAGGGATTCAAGAGTTGATTTAAGAGTTCAAAGTTCTTTCCGTCCGTTTAAAGCCACTCTTTTATGAGGGTCGAAAGGTTGTTTTCGATCTAAAAAGACTTGAAAATGCATAACGGTTCGTCTTTTGAAGATTTATGACTTCTTTTTATATTAAAGAGCTTAATTTCGAAGGAAAATAAGGAAAAAAAATTGAAGGCTTGCTTTGTGGTATCAGATTTTGTTTATAAGAGGACTAGGATGTAATTTAAACATTTTGAAATAAACGTGGACTTTTAATATTTTCTTTGTTATCTCTTTTTACGCTTTTGCTTCTTCCTTCTTAAGAGCAATTTCGGCAACAAAATGATTCGGTTTCGTGAGAGAGAAGTAGTATCATATCTCAGCCAGAATCTCCCTAGCTCATTGTTTTCCATTTATCACCCCACCGTAGCTTCTATCTGCCTCTAAGAAAAGACTGGGGACCGCATGGAAATGGCGGTGAGGTGGGGTACTGCCAGTGGTGACATAAAGCGGTGTCGTGCAGTGTGACTTTGTGGTAAGTGTGGACGAGTGAGAATTGCTGCCAAGATGTAAAGTGAAGAGTGGACCATTTTCTGAAACACTTCTATACCGTAACTCCAACTATTTTTCAGAAGGCTCTACTTAAAAATACACTCATTTTTTACGGTGTTTCTTTACCGCTCTAGTGACAGATTAACAAGACTTCTACGATATTAATAGGAGAAACAACCATAAGAACCCGGCTAATCATTAATGTAGTCTTTGAAAATTGTCGTGATGAGAGCAAAGCGTTTCTGAATACAAGCCAGTACTGAGGTGTTCCATTCGAAGTGATATGTTTGTTGGTGTAATAGTGTAGTGCAAAGTGTTAGCAGTGGTGTGTGGCGAGCGTTGTGGTGATGTAAGGTGGTGTGTTGACGGAAAGGAGTGATGTGGTTTGTCGTACTGATGGGTGGCGAGATGGGTAGGTTAGTGGTAGTGGTAGTGGTGGTGGTGGTGCTGCGTCGCTAGCCACTCACCCTCCGCCACTACTATACACCCGTCGCGCCTCTCCTTATGCAAATACAGAATTAATATTTATGACCATATTATAATTTTTCAAAGAGCCTGGAATATTTACTAGTGCAAAGTCAAACTCGGAGGAAATATATTTTTATTATTATTATTTTTTATTCACTTATTCTTAAGAACATAGTACGTTTCCCTTTTCAGAGTAATAACGCTTCATGCACGAAATTAGAAAGAAAACGTGATGTAAAAGGACGGCTTGCATGACTAAAGGCACAAGGAAAACTAACTGGTTCTGGATATCGTGCGAAGGGGAAAAAATGAGCATCGGGCGTTATACATCACATCAGGAACAGCCACCAAACCGCGGCCATGATCGAGAGAAGCAATCTGCACCTTGTGAAAGAATCTAATCGAGCGGGGAGTAACAAAAACATGCCAATAGGAGATCGGAAACGCTTCATGCCTGGGTTTTTAAGGAGCATTGAAACCCATTTCCTCCAGATTCCGACGTTTATACAACTGAGGTACACGGATCCAGCATTTTCTTTCTTTTTTTTCAATTAAGGTATTTCCTTTCCTGGGTCAGTGCGAACATCCGAAAAGAATGTCGAAATGAGATCGAAAAATTACTTCAATTTAAGATCGAGGCTGTGGCTAGTCCAGGAGCCAGTGCTTGGGGTAGGAGAAGAGAGAGGGGCAAGGAGAGCTGTTAGCACTGTAAGAGGTGCTTTCAGTCAAGTTGTGAGAATGTAGTGCTTTTACGGGGCTTTGGCGACGCTAAGGAGAGGAAATAACAAAGGAAGTTGCGATCGGAAGCCCTTTTCAAGCGAGCAGAAGCATTCCACAGGTCCACCAAGCCTCCCCGTGTCCCCTGTGCCCCGTTGCCTACCCTCTTCCCACGCGCCGGGTACAAAATGTTGGAAGGTACGCTCGTCCTTGTGTCTCTTGTCAGGGAGTTGGAATTTAATGCCTTCCTGACAGTGAATGGAAGCTTTTGGCGCACGGCAAAATATATACGTGTCGGGAGGCGATATAAACCTTGCGCAGGACAAAACTCAAAAAGTGGAGTCTTGTGGTGGAGGCGACGCTGCGTTCCTGCTGGCCGCGGGATGGCGAGCTTGGTGCAGACGACACAAGTTGCCTCACTAAGTAATTAAAAATCTTAACTGATCCTCCTGGTCTTCGTGCGTCTGTGTATTGATTTCCGTTGGCACCGCATGCACACACGTCTGTTTCCGTGTCAGGGCAGCCATGTGCACAAGCCATACAGATTATTGCCTCACGGACATGTTCATCACAACACAACCTGTGCACTCCACCTGTTCCACCACCCCTGCCCTCGCCATGCTACCTTGATTACCTCGCCTGCCGCCACTGCCTACAAAGTGACGGATTACAAAGGACGTCTAAGTTAGGTTGTACAGAAAAAAAAAATCACACACACACACACACACACACACACACACACACACACACACACACACACACACACACACACACACACACACACACACACAGAGAGAGAGAGAGAGAGAGAGAGAGAGAGAGAGAGAGAGAGAGAGAGAGAGAGAGAGAGAGAGAGAGAGAGAGAGAGAGAGAGAGAGAGAGAGAGAGAGAGAGAGAGAGAGAGATTGACCATAAGAACATATGCACGCATGCACACACAAAAATAAGATGAATAAATCTCAGCCTTCGTAGTCTATTTTCATCCAGTTTGTAAAGGGGTAAGCTGCACACTGAGCCAATTAAAGCAAATCGGGCGCTCAAAAGTTACCAAACGACGTCAATTTTAGTTTCTGGTTTTCTTTTGTCATGCCTGTATTTTGTATTGCTTTCGGCGTTTCCAAGACAATGACAATTTTAAAATCAAAGCTTCAAGGGACATATTTCAGAGGCCAAACAGGTTAATGAATGCATGACAACATTTACTGTTTCATTAATTAGGTAATATATTTTCATATGCATGCCTATAATTTCTACATTAATTTTTTGGGTCGTTATTGATTATGCATATCTAATCCATTAATATATCTCTGGGAACGAGAAAATTTAATACTAAACGTCAGTCGTGCATTCATTAACTTGAAACTATACTTAATTGATATTTTTCCCTATCGAATTGAACGCTTGACTTTTGCGAATACTCCAGCCTTCACGTAATTATGGAATATGACACAACACAGTCATTCCGTAAACAACATAATCATGCAATAATAAACAACCACTAGTCAGTACTCTGCAATCACTTTATTGACATCAGCTATGGTTTAAATTATTCAAATCTGTCTAAATAAGGAGACTTTGGCATGCGTAACTGGCCAAGAATTCTCAGAGACAATGTCCTGTAAATGCTGAATTGTGACTGATTGGCATGCATAACAGTAGCTAATCACCGTAACTATATGCTTCACGTCTCGAATATTTGGTAAGAAGATAAGAAAGTAAGCGAAGCTGCATGTAAAATACCCCACCTGTTCCCATGTATGTGTTTATGTGTTCTTGATTCGTAAAATAAGAAATCATTTGGCTACATGTTGATGAAAGCCACGGTATTCAATGAAGCCACAAATGAATATTCAGAGTTACCATTAGCAGCGTGCGGCAACCAAGAGCGAGTTAGTTGGTGTGTGGGGCGAGGCAGGGAGAGGCGAGGCAAGGCGAGGCTAGCAAAGTTAATGTGTTTTGTGGCGGTACAAGCATTATTGGATTAGGATCAACTCTAAACCACCGCGATCTTCTGGCGTTACATTTCCCTTCCACTTCCTTTCCACCGTAGTAAAGGAAGCAGTTCATTTCGACGACGAACAGCATAAAAAGTAACACGTCTCGCATAAAGAGGGTTTCATACGACTGTTTAAAATTGACGACTTTTATAATGTGTTTTAATGGAACGGAAATTAGGAAAAGGGAGTAGAATGTGTAAATACGTTAACTCATTAGTTCCAAAATACGAATACCTGTGCTAGTGCGTACCTTACTTTAGCCATTAACTCTGCCTCCCCTGATACCTGAAGTTAGCGGGACTTGCCTGGCGAAGCTTCCGGGCAGAGAGAGAGAGAGAGAGAGAGAGAGAGAGAGAGAGAGAGAGAGAGAGAGAGAGAGAGAGAGAGAGAGAGAGAGAGAGAGAGAGAGAGTGTGTGTGTGTGTGTGTGTGTGTGTGTGTGTGTGTGTGTGTGTCACGAATATTATGAAATTCAATTGCAAACTAGAAATTAACACAGTGTACAGCGTCGCAGCCTCTCAACAACACTGAGAGAGAGAGAGAGAGAGAGAGAGAGAGAGAGAGAGAGAGAGAGAGAGAGAGAGAGAGAGAGAGAGGACCGTAGGCCTAAGTTAAAACAAGAGGAGGCCGGCGGGAAGCACAAGGGAAGTAGACAAATAGGTCAAAGTCCTCTCTAATGGAATGCTGCCGCGGGGAGATAATTATTCAGCGGAGGGGAAAAGGATACGAGAGGAAATTAGAAAAAAAAAATAGGCTAAGTCATAAGTGACGATGTGGATGGCGCAACCGCAAAGAAGAGTCGAAGAGAAAAAAAAGGTTAGTCTCTCTTCTTTTCATTCATGTGTGAAGAAGGATAAGGAAAATTAGGGAAAGCTGAGGCAAATGCAAGGGAAATACTCTGTAAGGGGAAAATCTGTAGTCGTAACGCGAGAGAATATACACTTTTAGCACTCCTGCTTCATCCTAAGCTTCCCTGCCTTCTCTCCCACTTAAATTAATGTGCTGGAATAAATGGAACAATACGCCTTAACAAAGATACAGTTATCTCGGCAACAGCAAAGATGTGTATTGTTGGTGGAGGGGACACGTTTCCTCTGCACGAGAAAATAGTTGTTTGTGTAGCACATCATCTTAAAAGTATGACTTGCTAAGATAATGATGATAATGGCGCTCTCGTGTGTGTGTGTGTGTGTGTGTGTGTGTGTGTGTGTGTGTGTGTGTGTGTGTGTGTGTGTGTGTGTGTGTGTGTGTGTGTGTGTGTGATTTACGACTGATAAGTTACTCGCAGCAAAAGCAGCAGTACCAGCAGTATCAGTAGCAACACATCAGCAATACTATACACCTGAATGAGGAGGAGCATGAGGAACAGAAGGAGGAGGAGGAGGAGGAGGAGGAGGTGTAGAAGTAGGAAGAGGTGCAGAAGAACCATGAGGAGCAGGAGGAGGAGGAGAAGCATAACAGAAAGCCAGTTAGTAATAATGAGATTATCTGTGTTAGTATTCTGCACATTCTGCAGGTCTTCATTACCACAGCGCAGGGCAGGCAAGGTAATGGAGAGGGTGTTCGCTGCCCCTTGCACCACTGCCAGCAAACAAGGGAACGTTTCATTTTATGTAATGGTTTTGAGGTGACACATCTGAAAAATACGTTCATTTAAGACACCCTCTTGTTAAATAAAAGAAACTGAATTATGCAAGGGAAGAGAACTTTCAGAGATGAAGTGGTCATGTAATTACTTTCATTGTAACGTTGACAATCAAACTTTACTGGAAAATATCTGCACTACCATTGGCACAAGAATGGAAGGCAGGTTGAACCCAGAAGAGATCCTTAATGAACAACGTAATCGCAGCCTTCGCCCCACTGCCGCTGGGTGAACGCAGTTTTTCCACACCATATCGCACAGATTGCACTCACCTAACAACACTTACACTCTTTTAGCTAGGCGTAGCGAATTACCTTTGTGATTTCACTTCCCGAAATTAATCAAGATCATGTAAAAGAGTTGAGCCACACACACACACACACACACACACACACACACACACACACACACACACACACACACACACACTCTATACATTATTACAATATTGCACAAATACCCTACGGGATGGAAGTAATAATAAAATAAGAATCGTGATAGAATAGGGCGCCGTACAGCTCCAGTAGTGATAGGTCTGTAACAATAACCATCCGCCACAGCAGCAATAGGTCGGCGAGGGAGGCGACTAAAGGTGAAGGTACCAACAGAAGGGAGCTTGTTGTATTCATGAACAATGTGTTTCCAGATGTAGGGGGAGGAAGACTGCGGCGGCGAGGATGTGAGGGGGGAAAAAAGAAAGGAGGGAGAGAGGGAAGAGGGAAGGAAGGAAGGAAGAAGGAAGGAGAAAGAAAGGAAGGAAGGAAAAATGGAAGGAAGGAAGGAAGGAAGGAAGGAAGAAGGAAGGAGAGAGAAAGGAAAGAAGGAAAAAGGAGAGAGAAAGGAAGGAAGGAAAAATGGAAGGAAGGAAGGAAGGAAGGAAGGAAGGAAGGATGGAGGGAAGGAAGGAAGAGATAACAAAGCAAAAAACTAAAAACAAAATCACAAAGCCAAAAAAAGTACTATTGTAGGAAGAAAATCAAGAGAAAAAAATAGTAAGATGAAAGCAACAACAACAACAACAACAACAACAACAACAACAACAACAACAAAGAAACAATGCAATTCCGTGTGGTGTTTTTTTTTTTTTTTTTTTTTTTTTTGTAAATTGCTTCCCTTCCACTGAATGAACCATGAAGACATTATTACTATCATTATTATTATTATCATTATTATTATTATTTTTACTATCATTATTATCACCACAAAACACCAGCGAGGGCGACAGCAAAGGCGAGACCCGAACAACCTCGAGAGTCACACAAAATAATGGTCACAAAACCCTCAGTAGTTCGGCGAAAAATTGCAACAATAGAGAGATCAAGAAGTTTATGAGTCCAACCTAACTTTTGCTATCACCCACCGCCGCCGCCGCCACCACCACCACCACCACCACCACCTATTCCTCCTCCTCCTCCTCCTCCTCCTTCGCTTCCTTACTTTTTTCCTTTATATCTTTCATCTTCCACCAGAGCGTTTCATATTTTTTGTCTCCATTTTCTGTGTCGATTGAGGAGTAATCTTACTTTTCTCCACTTCGCCTCTCCTTCTTTTTCTTCATCCTTCACACGAGCATCTTCGTTCTCATTTTCTCATTTTCTACTCAACTGCACTCTCTCTCTCTCTCTCTCTCTCTCTCTCTCTCTCTCTCTCTCTCTCTCTCTCTCTCTCTCCCAAAATATTAATCTCCAGAAATATAAACTTTGTGAAAATCCTCTTCTGCTCCTCTTTCCTCCCTTCCTCCCTCCCACGTTTTCCTATTACTTCTCTCTTCCTCCTCCCCCTCCTCCTCCTCCTCCTTCCCATTTTCATCCTCCCCCTCCTCCTCCTGCCTATCCTCCCAGTCCCCCAACGAGCTCGCCAGAGGAAACTTGAAAGGAGATATAATGAGAGACAGGAGGCTTATCTCTTGTTTTCAGGCAGATCTTTTTTTGTTCAGGTTTTTTTTCGTATCGGGAGAGGGAAGGGAGATGAAAAGCCTGTAAGCTAGCACACACGGATTGAGAGAGAGAGAGAGAGAGAGAGAGAGAGAGAGAGAGAGAGAGAGAGAGAGAGAGAGAGAGAGAGAGAGAGAGAGAGAGAGAGAGAGAGAGAGAGAGAGAGAGAGAGAGAGAGAGCAATCATTTCAGACAGCTCATTACACATATCAGAACTATCAGACAAAAAAAAAATAAAACACACACACACACAAACACACACACACACACACACACACACACACACACACACACACACACACACACACACACACACACACACACACACACACAGAAATCGCAATAGATATAATGGTAAAATCAAATAAAAAGAAAATGTATATGAACTATGACTTCGTTTTCAGAATGAGAATATATTCAATTTGATAATGAAAAAACGTGATCTATTTACAAAACCATTATAACGAGGCCTATCTGTGCCGCCGACACCACACTAATAACGCTGATGATAAAATTGGAGGAATGCGGAGAAAGGAAGGAGGGAGAAAGAGGGGGCGGACGAAGGGAGAAGAGATTGAGAGACGGAGAAAGGAAAGGGAGAAGGGAGAAGGGAGAAAGGACGCACGGAGGAAGGGAAAGAGGGGAAACGAGAGGTCTCATGTTACCCTCGTCTTGAAATATTTACACGTGAAGTACCTTACAGCGACAAACAGTTTTTCCACACAGGTGGGAAGGGAAGGGAAGGGAAGGAAGCGAGGAGAGGAGAAGCCTGCGAAAGAGGAGGAAGCGAGGGGAGCAAAAAATAAAACAGCGAAAGAGAAGTGCAAGGGTGAAAAGCGAAGGGAAGGAAGGGAGATGGGTGTTTGTGAGGGGGAGAGAGAGGAAAGGAACAGACTGCAAGAAGGGAAAGAAAGAACAAGAGATGGGAAAAAATGGATAAGTGACTGGAGAATGGAAGGAATAGGGACTACTAGATAAAAGAAGGAAGGAATGGGGGGTTCTGGGATGAATGGGGGAGGCGAATGAGTAATCGAGAGAAAAGTTAAAAGGGGGAATAGATGAGTGCATGAAGACGAAGAAAAGAAATTGGTTACAGAAATAAGGAGGAGAAAAACAGTATCAGTGCAAGAAGGAAGAGAAGAAATATCAGAAAAATGGGTAGCTGGAGATAAAGAGAGAAAGTTGGAGGTGGGAAGGGAAAGCGAATGAATGACTGCAAAAAGACGAAGGAAAGAATTAAGTGACAGAGAGAAGAAGGGGAAAGAGAGATAGACAGATAGATAGATAGATAGATAGATAGACAGACAGACAGATAGATAGATAGATAGATAGATAGATAGATAGATAGATAGATAGATAGATAGAGAGAGAGAGAGAGAGAGAGAGAGAGAGAGAGAGAGAGAGAGAGAGAGAGAGAGAGAATCAGTGCATTGAAGAAGAGGAAGGGAGAGAAAAATTATATAAAAAAAATGAAAGACGAAAAAGTAATAGAATCGAAAACAATTAACACACACACACACACACACACACACACACACACACACACACACACACACACACACACACACACACACACACACACACACACACACAGACACGTTAAGGCGATCCATCCGTACCACGCTTGGGAGTTAATTAAGCAATAGATCCCATTTACCCTGAGACTGACGAAGCTAATGAAGTTTTAATCTCCAGCGGATCCTTCTCTCGTCTCCTAATTAGCGCACGTAAGGTAATCCCCCTGGCCAGGTAGACACCAACTAGGGGCGTATGTGCGCTGCGTAAAGTCTTAATACCTAACCGGGAAATTAGCTCTTTTCCCTCCCACGGCACTTAGAGAGAGAGAGAGAGAGAGAGAGAGAGAGATACTGGGAGTTGTGTTCACCAATAAGCGAGGGGAGAAACCGCTGTGAGGGGAAAGGGGGAGGAGGAAAGGGAATGGGGAAAGGGTATTTATAAAGGATTGTGTGGAGAAGAGGCTTAACTATTACTGTGTGTGTGTGTGTGTGTGTGTGTGTGTGTGTGTGTGTGTGTGTGTGTGTGTGTGTGTGTGTGTGTGTGTTCATATAAGAAATAATCTTAAACATTAGAGAAAAAAACTCGAGTATGAATGACATGATTTTCTTTTTCCGTTTCTTTTCACATTGTCTGCCTCCTTCCCACTCCCCCCTCCACCTCCTCCACCCCACATCACCCCACCACCACCACCACTGCTGTAATCCTACTCGTGATCTTCTCCTTACTTATTAGTGAGGATGAAGAAAAAGTAATCATCTCATTCCAAGACAGACAATAATGCTACAAAAAATATCACACACACACACACACACACACACACACACACACACACACACACACACACACACACACACACACACTGGGACCATAACAGATCTCAACAAAGAGACAAACTGACAATAGACCAACTTTACAAACAATAACACACGCACACACACGCACACGAATACCCAAACCACTGCACACAATGGAATAAGAAAAAAAATAGAGAGAGAGAAAGAAAGAAACAATGCCAACAGTTACACACAAACAGAGAGAAATGAGAGAGGAGAAAGACGACGATCTAAGCAAACACGGAGAGGAAGAGAGACACGGGCAGGCAGATGACGGAGGCAAGGATTGACGGGTCAGAGGCAAAAGCAAACTTCGAGGCCAAACAAAGGCAGAGTATGACGGGAACAAAAACAGAGAGAGAGAGAGAGAGAGAGAGAGAGAGAGAGAGAGAGAGAGAGAGAGAGAGAGAGAGAGAGAGAGGAAAAACTGATTGAATTATAGACGCCGCAACAAGATCATAGAACGCCAGTTGGTTCATGGAAAGCGCTCTCTCTCCCAAGATTGCACCATAGAGCTAACGAGAGAGAGAGAGAGAGAGAGAGAGAGAGAGAGAGAGAGAGAGAGAGAGAGAGAGGTAAAGTACACCAAATACCACACAAATAGAGAAAACCAACGCACTGACAATCACACAGAGAGAAGCAGCCCCAACAGAACCGAAAGGCCACGAGAGCTGACAGATGGACAGACAGGCAGACAGACAGACGGACAGACAGACAGACAGACCAGGTACCTTCTCTACCTGGCCACTCTGACAGCAGACGACCCCACAATTATCACCAGTCTCCCGGCTACTCACTGACAGGCATTCCAGCATTCCCAAATTCCCAGATTCCAAATTTCTGGCATTCCCACCATCGCAAGTCTCATCGAGGGGACAGCGAGAGAGAGAGAGAGAGAGAGAGAGAGAGAGAGAGAGAGAGAGAGAGAGAGAGAGAGAGAGAGAGATTAAGAGTCGGATTTCCTTTAAAATTTTGCTGTGTTTCCCCTGTCAGATCAGCGCGGTGTAGTGGCTGCACTGTTATTACTTCTATCCAGGTAATGGCTTGTACATACAGTATATTTTCCGCAAATAATGTCATTTTCCGCTAGCGAGAGGGGGAGCGGAAACACTTTTGGTAATTAAACGCTTTCCCAATTCCTTTGTTTGCGTTTCATTTTATTTATTTCATTGTTGGTGGCGTTCTCCCCTCCCTCGCTTGCCTTCTGCCTGTGCAAATATTTTCGCTGCCCTCCAGAGATCCTACGACTACTACGCAAAATTCGTGACACTGCGTCTTGCTGAGCTGGGAAATAAATGCCTACTGTTTGCCGTGCTTCGGTGAGTTCCTCTCTGGCGCTGCAAATTGTCTTCCCGTAACGCTACCTGTTATATGTTCCTTTCCCTTTATTCTTTTCTGTTTTCTTTTTTCCTTGCTGCATTTATTCCTTCTCTTACAATAGCTAATCTTTGTCTATACTCAGTTTATTCCTTTTCTAGTCATTGTTTGTATTTTTTCTGTACCTCTTTCTAACTTAGTATGCCTATTCTTAAGTTTTAGATTAATTCACGTCCTCTTTCTTCTTTCTTTCTTGCTTCTTCCAGTGTTAATTACATATATACGTGCGCTTTTTCCTCTCTATCTCTTACATTCTTGATATTTTCCCCGAAATTATTCCTTCTCCTTATTTCCTTTAATCTTTACCCACACTACAAACCACCTCTCTCTCTCTCTCTCTCTCTCTCTCTCTCTCTCTCTCTCTCTCTCTCTCATATTTCCTGCCACCTTACTTCTTAAATTTTCCTTCCTTTGTTCCTTTTCCTTGATCCCTTTCCTTCTCCCTTCCTCATTGGTCGTTCCCTTCCCTCAATGTTACCTACCAACTACTCCTTTTCTCTTTCTGTATCCCTCTTTCTCCCCTCACCTTCCTCGAGACCATACCTTTTCTTAATTTTCCCTGTCTTCTGTCTCCTTTACTTTTTCCTCTCCTTCCTCGCTCATTGTTTCTTCCCTTCCGTCTCTCTCCCTTCAAACGACCTTATTTTTTCTCTGTTACTCTGTCTCCTCTCACATTCTACGACATCATATCTCTTCTTAATTTTCCCTTTTCCTTTTGTCCCTCTTTTTCTTTCTCTTCTTTTACCCTCATTGCTTCCTTCCTCTCTTCCTTCTCTGCTCCGTCAATCTCTCGCCCTTTCGATCAATAACACCGCCGTGAAAAGCTCCACATACGTTCAGTAGAGGAACACTGTACTAAGTTTGTGTGTCTTATCATCTGTAACTGCAACCCTCAACACTCCAATCTGAGGGAACCTGATTAAACCTTCCCTCCGCAAGAATCTCGCAGCATCCACACACACACACACACACACACACACACACACACACACACACACACACACAGAGAGAGAGAGAGAGAGAGAGAGAGAGAGAGAGAGAGAGAGAGAGAGAGAGAGAGAGAGAGAGAGAGAGAGAGAGAGCCAGTCCCACACGCACTAAATTACATACTCAAATCCTTTTCCGAGCAAGAACTTAACAGCATTCTTGGTTTTGTGAAAAAAGACACACACACACACACACACACACACACACACACACACACACACACACACACACACACACACACTAAATTACATGATGGAAGGAGGAACGTGAACAGTTTTAAAGTCGATTCAGCGTTCTGTAGGAAACTTCATGTCTGCTTTAAAATCAGCACCAACCTCCTCCCCTCTCCCTCTCCCTCCACACACTCCCTCCAGCCTTCCCTCCCTCCCTCGCTCACACACTCACACCCGAACCCATCGCTCAAACTAAGCGCACCTTGCTGTGAGAACCCGCCGTGAGTTTTCCCCTAACTCATCACACCTCGGCACCTCACAGCGGCCCGCCTCACAGCACAGTCATTACAGCCGAGTCTCGAGGGTCTAATAACACGGCGGAGTTGTAAGTCGGTTGTTATGACTTCATCTCACGGTTGTCTGCCTGCAAGGGAGAGTTGAGGCAAGTTGGCCACTCAGGGAGAGGCAGAGTGAGGCACAGTGACGCAGGGGAAGGCGTGGGGAATAGAAGAGGAGAATTAGAGGTAGATGTGTAGCTACTGATGTGACAGAGAAAGAGAGAGAGAGAGAGAGAGAGAGAGAGAGAGAGAGAGAGAGAGAGAGAGAGAGAGAGAGAGAGAAAGAAAACAGAAAAATATCACATACTATAATTGCTAATCTCTCTCTCTCTCTCTCTCTCTCTCTCTCTCTCTCTCTCTCTCTCTCTCTCGCTGCTATACACATTAATTAACGCCTTCCTCAATATACTTCTTACTTTGCTTCTGGAATATTTTTTTCTTTGTTCTGTATACGAAGTCTTCTACTATCATTCCCTTCCCTACCCCGTCACCCCTTTTTTATTTTCCTCGGCCAGCCTGAAGGTGTCCATAGAAACAAAAGGCGTTGGCAGGTATAAAAGAAGTTAATTAAAAAGGTTACCTGCTGGCTACGTGAGACAGGCCACTGGAAAGGTTAGGGAGAAAGAAAAGGTGGAAGAAAAGGGAGGGAAAAAAAACAGAAGGTAGATGAAAATATATTCTTTTGTATTTCTTTACAGGAGATAACCCGATTTCTCTCTCTCTCTCTCTCTCTCTCTCTCTCTCTCTCTCTCTCTCTCTCTCTCTCTCTCTCTCTCTCTGATACACAATTCCTGCCAATAAATCTCCAATCAGCTCGCCCAATCAGACCATCTCGCTCTTGCCCGTCCATTCCTTCTCTCCAGATTACACTTAAAAAACACCCCGTGCCCAGATGGTGTGTGTGTGTGTGTGTGTGTGTGTGTGTGTGTGTGTGTGTGTGTGTGTGTGTGTGTGGGTGGGTTGGTGGGTGAGTGTTTCGAATTGCAACACTACTAATCGAAGAGGTAACACACACACACACTCTCTCTCTCTCTCTCTCTCTCTCTCTCTCTCTCTCTCTCAGATGTACACATTAATATACATGTGCGTAAGTATGTACACACACATACGCACACGAATACATGTAATAGTTGTACACTCTAAATTTATGTGCACAAATACACGCACATCCTCACTAAGTGCTTTCCGACAAACACACACACACACACACACACACACACACACACACACACACACACACACACACACACACACACACACACACAAACACATACACACGCACAAACACTCACGCCTGGCCAATGTTTGTCAGCATTCTCGGCAGCTCGACACGACATTAGCACAACAGTAGATGCGGGTTGTGTTATCGATTGGCTGTCACACCACTACGCGACACTTGTTTACTCATGTCTGTATAACCCGGATCTATCGCCTTCCGTGAGGGGAGTTATCGATCTATCTTTCCCTTTCCCTCCTCTTAGTACTCTCTCTCTCTCTCTCTCTCTCTCTCTCTCTCTCTCTCTCTCTCTCTCGATGCTCTACGTGTTGTATAACATTATTTTCTTCCTCTAAATTGGTCTCTTTTGTTCTGCTTCTTCCTCGCTTGTCATTCACTCAGCGGGAGCAGGCAACAGCGAACACTGCAGTATGTGTGAGGGTGTAAATTGTGTTAAGGTGTAGTGCTGGTTTGTGAGAGGGGTGCTGGTGGTGGTGTTAATAGTTGTGTTAGTAGTACATAGTAGTAGTAGTAGTAGTAGTAGTAGTAGTAGTAGTAGTAGTAGTATAAGTAATAGTGGATCTCGTTATTGTTGTTGTTGTGGTTGTTGTTGTTGTTGTTGTTTATTTACGAGGAATAATAATAAATATTAGTTTTTGTTATCAGTCATTATCATAATAACAATATTACCATCATCACAAAAAGATCATCATGAACAACAACAATAGCAAGAACAACTACAACGACAATAACAACAAGAACAACAAGAACAACAATTACTACTAAATAACTATGTCTTTGTTATCACAGTCATCATTATCAACATAACAGTATTACTATCATCATAACAACAACAACAACAACAACAACAACAACAACAACAACAACAGCGACGAGGACGATAACAACGAAGACTATGATACTAATAATGATGACCGTGACGATGATGATAATAAAAATTGTATTAACCATGAAAATAATGAAATTTATATCAATCAAGAAAATAATGAAAATTATAATATTGATAATAATAATAATAATAATAATAATAATAATAATAATAATAATAATAATGATAATAATAATGACAAACGCAAACACCAATGATAACAATAAAAATAATAACAATAATTATATAATGATGATAATAGCAATGATAATATTAATAACAACAATAATAATAATGAAAAAAATAAATAAAATAATAATAATAATAATAATAATAATAATAATAATAATAATAATAACAATAATAATAATAATAACGATAAAATAACAATAATAACAGGTCCAAAATTATAATAAAAATAATGGTAACAAAAAAATAGCGATAATAAAACTTTTCGATCAAGCGCTTGCTCTTACTAAAATACCTTTCCGCTTGTAAAAATTGCTTTTGAAGTATTTTTTTGATATCATTTTCACTACGCCAAACGTTATTAGTTTTCCACCGCTGGCCTGTATGATGGTCGAGTCTATAATGCTGTTCTTGCTGCTGTGTGTTGCTGTTGTTGTTGTTGTTGCTGTGTTCTGCTTATGTTGTTGCTGTTTGCGGGTATTACATGGTGGTGGTGGTGGTGGTGGTGGTGGTGGTGGTGGTGGTGGTGGTGGTGATGGTAGTGGTGGTGGTGGTTAATTTGGTTGATGCTCTTGGTGATGGCAGAGAGGAATTCTTGTTATGTGGTACACTTGATGATAACAGGGATGCTGATGAAGATTGACGTGGTGGTGACAGCAGTGGCGGCAGTGGTGGTGGTGGTGGTGTAAGGGAAAGGGTGCGTGGTTGTGGAGGTGGTAGTGGTGGTGTACGTGGCGCTGAGTGTGTTGGAAATGCTCGTGGCAGAGATGATGGTGATTGTGACAGTGACGGCAGTGAGAATGGAGGTAACGGAGGAGCAGGAGGGAAAATAAGAGAAGGAAGTGGACGTTTAGTGAAGAATTTTCTGTGGAGATGATTGCAAGTGGAGTGGAAAGGAATGATGATGTGGAAAACTTCAACAATCAACCCCCCTCATCCATTCCCACCTCTCTCTCTCTCTTTTTTTTCTCTCTCTCTCTCTCTCATTCTCTCCCACCCCCAGTAACTCAATCTATATCAATCTCTCCTCACAAGACTCTCGGAATATCGACCACACTTTTTATGCCCAGAAGCGTCGTCGGAGGGAGGTGGTGGCGGCGGCGGCGGTGAGGCAAAAAGGAGTAGCAGTGTAAGTAGTCAGGCGCTCAGCTCATATATATGTAATCTGCACCATTCAGACTTTAGCCCATAATTCCTTGAAGTGATTTCCCTGCCGACAAGCTGTGCAAACCTGAACAGAAAGGATGGAGCGGAGAGGAGAAAAGTACATAAGTTGGTTGGGTGGGGTTGCCTGTTCAGAGCTTTCCCATTCACGAATTTTTAATGATTGACGTGCGATGGGAGGTTGTCAGAGAGAGAGAGAGAGAGAGAGAGAGAGAGAGAGAGAGAGAGAGAGAGAGAGAGAGAGAGATGAAAAGTGTACGAAACCGAGAAAAATATCAAATAAATGACGTTAAGGAATAATGTTACTAAGATAAATGGTCTTCTTATACTATTTCTATGACAAATTGAATGAATGACCGGAAGACTGAACGAATGGTTTAATACTCAGAATACTTAGATAACCAGGGGACAAGGGGGTTCGATACTACATTGTTCGATGGTCTAATAGTAAGAAAACTGAAAATTATAAAAAAAAAAAGACTGAATGACTGAATGTATGGATCACTAGATAGTTTAACAGTTACATTACTCAAGAAAAAAACATAACTGGAATGTCAGAAAATTAGAAGACTGAAAATTTGAATGACGGAAAACTAGATGAGAGAGAGGTGGGAGGAGTAATAAAGCCGAAAGAAACGTTTGAGCAACCATTCACCAATCAGAGTTAGCCAGGCTTCTCCCTTCCTTCGGTCCGCTGGGAGTATTGTGACGCCCTTTGACTGGAAGTGGCAGGGAGGGCGTGCTTGGGGGTGTAGATAAGAGAGAGAGAGAGAGAGAGAGAGAGAGAGAGAGAGAGAGAGAGAGAGAGAGAGAGAGAGAGAGAGAGAGTGGTAGGAAAGGAAGCTTGGAAGAGACGTGGGTGGTGAAGTGGAGGTGTGAGGACTCGGAGGCGTGGGTGAGTTCAGGTGTAACTGACCTGGAGAGGCCAAGAAGTATAAGAGAGAGAGAGAGAGAGAGAGAGAGAGAGAGAGAGAGAGAGAGAGAGAGAGAGAGAGAGAGAGAGAAGAGAAGAGAAGAGAAGAGAAGAGAAGAGAAGAGAAGAAAAGAAAAAAGAAAAGAAAAGAAAAGAAAAGAAAAGAAAAGAAAAGAAAAGAAAAGAAAAGAAAAGACAAGACAAGACAAGACAAGACAAGACAAGACAAGACAAGACAAGACAAGACAAGACAAGACAAGACAAGACAAGACAAGACAAGACAAGACAAGACAAGACAAGACAAGACAAGACAAGACAAGACAAGACAAGACAAGACAAGACAAGACAAGACAAGACAAGACAAGACAAGACAAGACAAGACAAGACAAGACAAGACAAGACAAGACAAGACAAGACAAGACAAGACAAGACAAGACAAGACAAGACAAGACAAGACAAGACAAGACAAGACAAGACAAGACAAGACAAGACAAGACAAGACAAGACAAGACAAGACAAGACAAGACAAGACAAGACAAGACAAGACAAGACAAGACAAGACAAGACAAGACAAGAGAAGAGAAGAGAAGAGAAGAGAAGAGAAGAGAAGAGAAGAGAAGAGAAGAGAAGAGAAGAGAAGAGAAGAGAAGAGAAGAGAAGAGAAGAGAAGAGTAGAGCAGAGCAGAGCAGAGGAGAGGAGAGGAAAGGAGAGAAGAGAAGAGATGAGAAAGAAAAACAAAAACAACACTAACAACAACAAGACAAAACGAGGAGAGGAAAGAGGACCAAACACAAGAACAACAACAAGAACAAGAACAACAAACACATAAAAAATTAAAAGAAGGAAAGTGTGTGTGTGTGTGTGTGTGTGTGTGTGTGTGTGTGTGTGTGTGTGTGTGTGTGTGTGTGCGCAGAAGGTATGGAAGTGTGTACATCAGTGTGCACTCACTTAATATACATGGAAGAACCGGAATCTGTATGGAGGAGCCTAGTAAGTCTTGAGGGTTGGGGCGAGGCGAAGTTACAGAATGGGATGGAGAATGCAAACAGGAGTCTCGGAATTGAGGAAAGCGTAAGAGAAACGTGAGGGCATGTCAAAGGATATGCAAGGGAGAGCATGAAGGAGCGCAAGGGTAGGAGTGTCAAAAAGTGCATGGAGGTGGAAAGGATGGTGAGGGTGGCGCGGGGTTGTGAGGGCGTGTGTGGGTGAGAGGCACGGGTGTAGGGGCGCCTTGGGAGTGTGGGTGGAGGGAGCGAGAGTGGAGAGAGACGAAAAATTATTTAGGGTTACTTGTGAGAAGATTTTGAATTTCGCTGAGTCAGATGGAAGTGAGAAAGAATCAAGTTTTTGTTACTGCTGGAGAAAACATGGTAGAATATTCTCTCTCTCTCTCTCTCTCTCTCTCTCTCTCTCTCTCTCTCTCTCTCTCTCTCTCTCTCTAATTAATTTAATTTGGGACACTTTTTTACAAAAATGAACGTGCATTGAGTCCAGAGAGAGAGAGAGAGAGAGAGAGAGAGAGAGAGAGAGAGAGAGAGAGAGAGAGAGAGAGAGAGAGAGAGAGAGAGAGTCTTACAATCCAACACAGTTGGCGTGACATCTGGCAAAGTTTGATAAGGACCTGAATTTATCTCAGAATAAAACTTTTGACTCTCTCTCTCTCTCTCTCTCTCTCTCTCTCTCTCTCTCTCTCTCTCACACACACACACACACACACACACACATATATTGCTCATAGCAACAACAATATAACAACAACATATACCATAAAAGTAGTAGTAGTAACAGCAGCAACAGCAGCATTATAAGGAGGCGATGGCGTGCGTAGTGGATAAGGTGGTGAGCGTGGGATCGGGCAGACGTCCACGGGTAGGTTCGAATCCCACCACGTACAGCCTTAAACACTTTGCCATTTGTCGAGTGGTTTAAAGTTACCTACATGTCACCATGATACCCAGGTTCTAGGTGGTTACACCCAAGATGAGCCTGGGTGGTGATATGGGCCCTAATATGGGTACCACTATAAATAAAATTGTCTGCGTCACTAATGGGCGGAAGCTGAACAGCGCTTCCTACATACTCTTCAAGTGAGCCTACAGGCGCTATAGGCCTCAACGTAAAAAAGAAAAAAAATAGTAGTAGTGGTAGTAGTAGTAGTAGTAGTAGCAATGGGGGGTGATGATGATGATGATGACAATGATAATGATAATAACAAAAATAATAATAATAATAATAATAATAATATGTAAAAACCATATCAAAAAACAATTGTAATGATCATGATAATTACAGCAATGTTAGCCAGCTATTAACACAAAAAAAAAATATATAACTACAGCAATTAAATCATTACTGTTATCATTATCATCACTTTTATCACCAGCCTTATTATCATCATTAGTATAGCACACTGTCTAACCACGTGCCTTAATCCGTGACACACACACACACACACACACACGAAAACACACAGATGAATCAACACTTACACGAGTCTATAATGTTTTTTTTCAGATCCCCAAAGCAAGCTGATTAGTAATTATACTCTCACCAAACGCGCTTTTTGTTCCTCTCATCAAATTCCGGAGCGGAGTCAGGACGGGAAAGAGAATACCTGAGTGTAATACGACCCTCTGTAATCACATGTCAACACGAGGAGGAACAAAACAAAGGCTGAGTGTGAAATGATGAGAAGAATGACTTAATTGACAATAGAAAACTCTAATACCTGCAGTAGAGCGTACATATGTAACTCTACCTACACATCTCTCTCTCTCTCTCTCTCTCTCTCTCTCTCTCTCTCTCTTTTTTTTTTTTATCTCATGCGTATGATATCGTTAGCGTTTATTTGCTCACCTGTTTCTGTTTTCGCGAATATATGCATTTTTTTTAATACACGTGTACGTATAGAAGTGTTTTACCCACATGTTTTTTTCCTCGTTTTATTTTACGAAATCTGGTTTGGTTTTCATTTTTCTCCCTTTTAATCTCTGAAACGCTATTTTTTTTTTACTCATCTACAAAAAAATTATTCATACGTACAAAAGGACTTCAAAGCTCTCTCTCTCTCTCTCTCTCTCTCTCTCTCTCTCTCTCTCTCTCTCTCTCTCTCTCTCTATCCATAATTCTCAGCTTTAACCGTAAACGCACGTGAAATAAATCCTTTTCCAGCTTTTTTTTTATTTCTACTCCTACTCAAACACGAAAATCTCTCCATACTCGTACATACATCGAGATAGAAACACGACTACGAAAAGTTGATGAATAACATACATATATAAATTACCATCAAATAAATCTTCAGAAAACCATAATAAATAACCTTTTTTATAACAGTCTCCGAAAAAAAATGTATGAAGAGAGACAGAGAGATGAAAAGGAACGAAATGAAAGAAATGATAGAAAAGAAAAAAAATTAGAGAGGAAAAAGACCGTCGCTCAATCTCACAGACCTTCACGGTAAATTGTAAACATCCCTCTGTCATTATTTAGCACCTGAGTTTAATTACCGTGTCGGGCATGCAGCTCTGATATGCAAATGGAGTTTATTGTATTCATGCATAACATTTACATCTTTTGACGATTTCATGGGACAGGGGACGGCGCTTTAATACGACGCACTGCCCACGTCAAAACATCATCAAACGTCACTGATGTTTGATGTGTTTTTTATTTTTTTTTTCCGCAATATTTTCTCTATTTTTCTCTCTATTTTTCCTTTTTTTTTTAACCTTTTCGTCAAATTTAAATTTCATATACATGGATACAATACGTGTTTGTGTTTTTATCCCGTTTGTTCTGTGTGTGTGTGTGTGTGTGTGTGTGTGTGTGTGTTGTGTGTGTGTGTGTGTGTGTGTGTGGTTACAATTTCTAAACGAGATCACTAATTATGTAATGCAAAAAGAGTATGTTTGGAAATATTATGTTGTGTGTGTGTGTGTGTGTGTGTGTGTGTGTGTGTGTGTGTGTGTGTGTGTGTGTGTGTGTGTGTGTGTGTGTGTGTGTGTGTGTGTGTGTGTGTGTGTGTGTGTGTGTGTGTGTGTGTGGTTACAAATTCTAAACGAGATCACTAATTATGTAATACAAAAAGAGTATGTTTGGAAATAGTGTGTGTGTGTGTGTGTGTGTGTGTGTGTGTGTGTGTGTGTGTGTGTGTGTGTGTGTGTGTGTGTGTGTGTGTGTGTGTGTGTGTGTTACAATTCTAAACGAGATCACTAATTATGTAATACAAAAAGAGTATGTTTGGAAATAGGTTGTGTGTGTGTGTGTGTGTGTGTGTGTGTGTGTGTGTGTGTGTGTGTGTGTGTGTGTGTGTGTGTGTGTGTGGTTACAATTTCTAAACGAGATCAGTAATTATGTAATGCAAAAAGAGTATGTTTGGAAATATTATGTGTGTGTGTGTGTGTGTGTGTGTGTGTGTGTGTGTGTGTGTGTGTGTGTGTTTGTTATATTTTGTTTTTGTTTCCCGGCCTGAATGCATTATTTTGTTTCATACGTTATCTAGCGAATGTAGAAAATATGCTCCCTTGGAAAAAATGGAACAACATAAAATAAAGATAAAATGACTGATGGTGGTTTTTCATGTCATTATTTTTATGATAACAATTACTATTATATTTTTTTTCTTCTATTCGTATTATGAATTCAGAAACTAGTTCACTGACGGAGAATTTTGGTTGCTGAAAAATCGTTTATACTGAAAATATTCGTGTCCCTTTTATCATTTCGCGAGTGTGTCTGTTTTTTGCTGTCAATTTTTTGTTTACTTCTGACCTCATCTCACAACACAGAACCTTACTGAGTTGTTAGATAGATAGATGGATAGACAGAGATAAATATATAAATGGATAGACAAAGAGACAGACAAACAAAAAGAAAAACAGGACATATAAATTAACAGATGAGTAGATAGATAAATAGATATAAAGATAGATAGATAGATGGTAAGAAGGTAGATAAATTAGTAGTTAGTTGGATAGATACATAAATGAATAGACTGATAGATTGGATATATTGAAAGACATAGATCAATACTTGCACTGAGAGAGATGGTAAACAAAATTCCTAAATCAAATATGCAGTTCTTAAATACATGAAAAAAATTGAAATAAACAAATAAATAATACACAAGTAAATAGAAAAGCACATATCACCACCACCACCATCACCACCACAACAACTAATACTACCACAACTACAACCATCAACTTAGAACCTTCCTTATCCTGCCTAACTGCAATCATACTAATACAATATCCCGGTCATCGCGTATCTTAATGGACCTGAGCATCACGACTCTACACCAACGCATAAGGAACCGAAGGGAGACAGCAACAGGAGGAAAGAACGAAATGTAAAATGCAACGTTCCCTTGCAAAAAATTTTCTCATAGTCCCCCTTGTGTTCTGAACGTCCCAGGAGCATTAACAAAAAACGGGATGAATGACACGTTTTCTTTTCACTAAGAGAGAGAGAGAGAGAGAGAGAGAGAGAGAGAGAGTATGCGCCTATTACTCTCTCATTATATTTTCAGTGTAAACAGGGACACATTAGACGTCAAATGACCCATAAATCTTGTCTGATATACAGTTTTTAATTTGGTAAATCCTTCTTTTATAGGCTAAACTCACTTTATTAATCTCTCTCTCTCTCTCTCTCTCTCTCTCTCTCTCTCTCTCTCTCTCTCTCTCTCTGCTATACCCCACACACCTCATCTCCCCATTTAACATGTAGCCTTCTGCTGCCTCTTGTTCTTAAAGTTGAAATCCTCTCTAGCCTCCCCTCGGGGGGTGGTTGCAGTGTGTTGTATTAGCAGTGTTGGTGCAGTGGCTTGGGAGCGGGAAGCCAACTTTGTGTTGGTGGTGCATTAAAGCCAACATGTGTATATGTATGTAAGAAACATTTGTGAAGTTGAGGTGGTGCTGTGGTGGTGGCATCTTGTCAGCGAGTGGTGAAGACGTGCTGGAGGAGTGGTGATGTTTAAGTCGACAGTTTGGATGACGTTTGCGTGGTGTGGTATGTAGAGTAATAGAATAGCTACACTGGAGATTGTGAAAGATGGCAGGGCAGGCAGATGAGTGAAGGCAGAGAAGGATTTTAATTATGACAAGCTGGAATGGATGTGTAGACCTAAGTGCGAGGAGATTGGACGGAGATCTTTGTCCTGCAGTACAAGTAGTCGTAGTGATAAGATGGTGAGTGGTGGTGCATGCTAAGTATATTAAGACCATGTGTGTTTTCGTACATAATGTATGTTTTTGTAAAGTGTAAGAAGTCCTCCACCTACAACACCGTAGGCATGAGTTCATGGTTCATTTTAATAAATGTCGCCCTCAGTAAACAACCCGCCTGTCACACTGCTAAAACCACCCACCCTGCCTCATCTCTTTTCCTTTCCTCACTACGCCTTACCTTACCACACTGTCCCGGCTGCTCTGTGAAAAGGCGTCCCATCTTGCAATAGCCTTAGATGATTCTAAAGAAGCAGATTACACACGATTAGTAGTGATATGGAGCGACAGCACTAACATCAACACAAACGAGGAAACTGACTGACTGGCCCGCGTGACGTCACCGCCTGCCGGCCTGCCTGTCATCTCTAGCGGATGAAAGGGAAGTAATCAGTGTAGGCGCAGAGCCTCACTCAGATACAGCATATTGGTGTGGGTCAGCAAACTCGAAGGCCCACGTCACCCCAACAGATGACAATCTCCCTCCTCCCATCCCCGCACACATATTTAAGTCATTTCATATCATCTCGGTTTCTTTACATTCATTGAATTGTTTGCATGAGTAATGTAAAGCTTATGTGTCTGGTAGAGAACAAATGTTCCTGAAGGTTGTTGTCGCTGTATTTCTCATTCAGATTCTTTTCAGTAATGCCTCAGTGACCGAAATTAACCCACAAACAAAGAGAAAATTTAAGAACTATCCACCTGTTTGTTGAGGTTTTGACAAATGCATGTACAATATGCACGAAATACGCATATATGTTTAGAAGATATATGTCCACAGTATTGTATAGGCTTTTTTTTCTTGAGAAAAGTGAAGAAAAGCAAGAAAAGTAGCACCCATATGCTAGGAGTTGAGCAAGGCAACTCGTTGTTTATCTTTACCATACAGCATGAACCCTCTCAGTATCCATCTTGTTGACGTGAACGCAACACCCTAATGATGATGAGTTAGTGCAACTGTACACAGGCGAGCACCGTCCCCTCCGGCACTGTGTTTAGAAGCAAGGCGACGGGATAAGGCGTCCTCTTTAACGTGTTGTCATATGCTTTGTGTTAGCCTTTTGATGGTATCTGGTATTGCATTAATCTCAGTGGCTGCTACTGCCAGCACTCTCTCACTCACTCTCTCTCTCTCTCTCTCTCTCTCATACGGCAGTAATAGCCAATTATTTTCTTATTCTTTTAATGAGGACTAGATGACATACAATAATTTGCAAATGGATGAAACTCGAATTACAACAATCATTAAAAATACTGAGGCACGTACATTAACAAAAAAAGCTTCCATGAGAGCTCTCGTTTCCCTTAAACACCCATTGTACCTTTTTCAATGACGCCAGGCTTGTCCGAAGTACGGCAGTAGTGTATATTCGAGGGAAATATTATAAAGTGGTTGTACTGTAGCTCCTTTTTTCCACATTTATTCTATGCCTGGCGCTGATAAGAGTGTGTGCGTGGGTGGTAATACTGGTAACGAGTGTGTTAGTGGTACAGGGGGAGGAGGCATCCGAAGAGGAGGTAAGATGGGGTCTGGTGGTGGGTATGTGGTAATATGTAGTGTTTGTTGGTGGCGTTGTGGTGGTGTTGGTAGTGGTAAAGGTTGTGGTGGTGAAGTGGCAATATTGTGCAGAGTGTTACGGACTTTCACGTAAACTTTTTGCATATAAGAATTCATATATGCATATACAGTAACTTTTGTTTAAGACTTGGAGCAAACAGACTAAAAGTCCGTCAACTTGTGCTGCCTGTCTGTGGATTCATTTCGGCAGTTGACGCTTTACCGAAAACACGCGAGGGTACGAAAATGATAACAGCAGTTAGTTACCTATCAACCGCATACATTTTGTTTTGTATATAGACTATCAGTTTTCTCATTCCTTGCTGCCCTTCCTTGAATGAATTTCGGCAACCATTGTTCACCAAAAATGATCAATAATAATCATCAATAACAAACAATGATAATTATGATACTAACGTTTTACTATCCTATCAACGAAAGCACAGTATTGTTTATTCATTCATTCATTTCTCCATTTCATTACCTGTTCATGGATTCATCTCGGTCCCCTGACTTTTAGCCGAAAACAACCGGAAGGACAAACATGACGCATTAAGTAAACTTAAGTACTTCACGTCATCACTGATCACTCGTCAGTGTCCGCGCAGGTGCCTCAGTTGTTACTTCTCGGTGTTCGTGCTCGCGTGATAATCATGTGTGTGTGATCTGCTTCCTTTTAATCGTCCATGGATCTTCCAGGATAGGACGCTCTTCATGACACATCCAAGATATACCAGGCAAGTCTTTGAGAGGCTTGAAGTGGAAACAAAGTGGTGTAAAAGGGGAAGTGAAGCGAGGAGACGCAGGGTGGTGATGGCGGGCGGTCTGGCGAGCGGGCCGGTTGTTTACTTGAGGTTGACAGTCATTAATGAACCATGCACGTGTTAATCATTGTTCAGGCGCTGCGGGGAACAGTGTTTTGTTTATCTTGGCACAGTTATGGTGCCGCCAACGAGTCTCGGAGGCGTGGTGGTGGTGGTGGCGGCAATGGGTGGGTGGGTGGCTGCATGTCCTGATGGTGGTGGTTGAGACGGCACTCGGTAGTCAGACACAACATACAGACGCAACCCCGTTTTAGTGCATACCCCATCAGGAAGCACCGTCCTGTTGTTGGAGGTGTTTTTCTGTATTTACCTCGAGAATGCTTCGTTATGTATGTATTTGCCCGGCATAATTATTATCGTATAATTGTAGAAAATTTACACAGCTCGGGGATAATACTCCGAGTTCGGCACAGCCTTGCCTCGCCGCCGCGCCGGGAACATCCTACTCCACTCTGCCGCTGCTCCAGAGTTGCGCTGTAAAATATTCGCATGTATTTCATTTGCATGTAATTCGTTCCTTCGTGTTGCCCGTTGTTAATTTGACTTTAATAACGAATGTGATTTGAATTCGTAACGATACGCGTCATATGTATGTATATATATTTTTTTCCATTTAATGGTGAACGTAATGACAGTAATAGTCACTGTAATAATAATAATAATAATAATGATAATAATAACTAATAACAATAATGCTGATAGGCAGGGTGTTAGGAAGGGCGGAACGAGCAGCTGTTTCTCTCTCTCTCTCTCTCTCTCTCTCTCTCTCTCTCTCTCTCTCTCTCTCTCTCTCTCTCTCTCTCTCTTTGTCAGCCATCATTGCACTGACGCTGTACGTACATTTGTGTTCATGTAAAACTGTGTGTGTGTGTGTGTGTGTGTGTGTGTGTGTGTGTGTGTGTGTGTGTGTGTGTGTGTGTGTGTGTGTGTGTAATTCACCTCGGTCGTCTGCAGCTGGTCACCCAGCCAGTCTTCCCCATTACGGAGCGAGCTCAGAGCTCATAGACCGATCTTCGGGTAGGACTGTGTGTGTGTGTGTGTGTGTGTGTGTGTGTGTGTGTGTGACAAAAAGGTGCGTTTATGAATTTCGGTGTCTTTCTTACGTACATTTATGTCTCTCTCTCTCTCTCTCTCTCTCTCTCTCTCTCTCTCTCTCTCTCTCTCTCTCTCTCTCTCTCTCAGCAGGGGGTGAGGGGGCCGCAGGGGTGTGAATGAAAGGCCCTGCACCCCACCACCACCACCACCACCACAGGCAGGCGACCTTGGAGGGGGGGGAAAGAAAGACGAGGGAGAGGGATAAGGGGAAACACACCTACACCTCCACCACCAACTCCCCATTCACTATACCCACTATACCCCCTCTGAAGCTGCTCTCCTCTCTCTCTCTCTCTCTCTCTCTCTCTCTCTCTCTCTCTCTCTCTCTCTCTCTCTCTCTCTCTCTGGGGGCCCTTCACTCCATCGACCCCCTCCTCCTCTAGCCTCGCCACGTCCCCTTGCTCTCCTCCTCCTCCAGATGCCCCACTCCGGCCCTCGCTAGGCCAGGGGAGGAGAGAACAGCCCCACCACTCCCGGAGACAAGGGCGGGAGTCGGGCTGAAGTGCGCCAGACTCTTGATAGCGGCGGCGGGCGAAAATTTGGTCAGTGCTCATTATGCAGGCGCGTCCGTGTGCGGGACTCAATTACGGAGTCCACTGCCGCCTTGCTTTACTTATTGCGACCATTACTATTATTACTGCTGCGACTCGGGTGGGGAGGGGGTGCTACTGCTTATTTGTGCTGCTTGTACTACTACTACTACTACTACTACTACTACTACTACTACTACTACTACTACTACTACTACTACTGTTGGTGCTGTTAGTGCTACTGCTGTTGTTATTGTTGTTTTTGTTTTTGTTGTTGTGGTTGTTGGTAGTGGTCGTGGTGGTGATGGTGACGGTGGTAGAGGTGGTGGTGGTACTGCTGCTGCTAGTGCTGTTGTTGCTTTATTTATGCTTGTTCTACTACTGCTGCTTTGACATCTACTACTACTACTACTACTACTACTACTACTACTACTACTACTACTACTACTACTACTACTACTACCAACAACAACAACAGCACCACTAATCATCGTGCATTTTTATATCTTCTTTTTTTTCTGGCGGGTTGATATTGTTCGTTCTTTATTATGAATTTGTATAAATCCTCAGCGACGGTGATATATTCAGCAATGCATCTGATTATGTCCTTGCGTTTATTAATATAACGTGGGCAGCTTCACGTAGCTATACCACATTCTCTTATTACCGGCAAGGGATTTTCATTTACATTTTCATTTTCGTTTTCATTTTCTTTTTTTTTTTCGTTCCCGAGATAGGTACTGTTTGATTTAACTTTTTAATGAACACGCAAAGGCGGCACAATTAAAACCAATTAAACATTTAGTCTGGTAACGTATTAAACATTTAGGAAAACTGAGCTTTACCTCCCTCTTATGACTGTGTGTGTGTGTGTGTGTGTGTGTTAAAGGTGGAGGCTGTTGGGTTAGGTTGGTGTAAGTAGAGGCTGGTATAGAAGAAAAGAGTGCGTTGGTATGGAATGTGGAAGGGCGAGAGTTGAGAGAGAAGAAAAGAATGGATTTGAAAAACAGGAGAAGCCTGGAGAAGCGGACGCCTCGGGGGGTGGGAAGGATAAGAGAAGCTGAAGAAAAGGAGGTGGTAATGCGATATGAAAAGAGACAGAAGGGAGGTAGAGAGGAAGAACTGCAAGGAAGGAAATGGAAAGCAAAGAGAAGGAGAGAAGAAGAAGAGGTTGTAAGGCACAGCTGTTCTATATTCCTCTCCCTTCCTTCTCCCTCCCTCCTTCCCTCCCTCTCTCCCTCCGCCCTGTGCTCGTCAACCCGAAAAATAATTCACGCGTCGGGGAAACTCGGACAGGCCTGTTGGGGAAAAAGAAAGAGAGGACAATAAAAGTGGAGGAAAATAGCGATGATTCAGGGCTTTTTTTTATCCGATATAGCGAGTGAGAGGGAGGCGGGGAGCAGCGGGTCGGGTGTGGAGAGGTGAGGGAGGAAGTACCAGGATTTGAAGCGAAGCGAGCAAACCTTAGTCACGCGAACCTCTTTTTGTAGCGAATGGAAGGAAAAAGAAGGACTGATTAATGGATTACATGAAACGCGCCGCACCAACGGGGTCATATGGCCACGGGAAAGAAAGATTAATTTGTGCTCAAGTGAAGCAGAAATTTAGGAAGCAACAGAGTGGAAAAAAAATAATTAAATGTTGGACTCGTACAAAAGCAATACAAAAAATGATTGATAAAACAGAGAGTGAAATGCAGATAAGTTAAATTTACGTACACAAAAGTCAGAATCATATGTAAACGTGAAAAAAAGATGATGATAAAAAAAAAGGAAAAAAGAAGAAAGGGATTTAAATCTCGTGTGAACAAAGGTATGATTTACAGACTCGACAGATACAAAATACTGAAGAAACATCAAATCTTCTTAGCTTTATCAATATGGAGACTTGACTAATGAATCGACGCGAGAGAGAAAAAAATCCGTTCATAAGTGAGGCAGAGATAATGGACATGACAGTTTAAAAATGGAGCGACAATGAAGCAGCAAATATCACGTACACAGAACATTGCGAATTAAGACTTGGCATGAAGGAACGTTTGGCAGCGAGAGAGAGAG